>NW_022107431.1:96423981-96468611 GCF_000313985.2 Echinops telfairi | reverse complement strand
AAAAAAAATTTTTTTTAAAGTTGTGTTTTATATTCAAAATTGCTTCTGCAATATTCTCTTTAATCCCTTTCCCTAGTTAATTAAAAACAAAGCAAAACTAACAGGAAGGCTCATTTCCACCTGTTTCTTCAAATGCTTTCAAATATTGAGTTTAAAAGATTCATTTTAAACACATAAGAATGTATATGTGATTAAATGGGGGAGAAGAGGAAGACTTCAAAACTATGTCTATTCCATGTCCCTTTAAAATGTAATCTCACTTCATCAAACTCAGTGCCTAAACCCCTGCTGCTTTAACCAATCAGATTCTGCACTAGGAAGGAAGCTATCATTTAAAATAGGGAAATGCCCCCATTGCTTTTTCAGGACAATGCCACAGGCAAGTTCAGAATAGAACTTTAAAATATATTTTTTAAATAAAGTAAATTAGAGAATTATTTAAACATAAAATGGAGCCAATGTTAACTTCTACTTGAAAATCTTTCATAAACTGTTCATAGGTGATTTGAAAATATAAGAAACTTAAAAAAAGATTTAAATCATGGCTTGATACACATAGAAAAAAGAATATTTATCTGAATATCACATGTAAGTACAATATGAGAAAATTGAGTGCTTATAATATTATCAGCTATTTAAAGGCAGAATCACTATCTTCCATAAAGAGCCCTGGTGGCGAAAGTAAGTTATGTGTTGGACAGCTAACTTCAAGGTCAGATGTTTGAAATCACCAGCCATTCCGAGGGAGAAAGATGAAGCTTTCTACTCCCCTAGAGTTTTAACACTCTAGGAAACCAACAGGGGCATTCTACCCTGTCTTTTAAAGTTGCTATTAGAATTGACTTGATGGCATGCACTCTTTTTAAGATTTTTGTTTTGATTTGGAGGCCCATTTCTTTATATTATTTAGAAATTTAACTCATTTAAAAGGCCCTTTAATGGTGGGATTTTCAAAATTTAATGAAAGGCTTTAATTTCTATAAAGTACTGTACAGCAAAATATTTTTTAATACAAAATAGCGTATTATGTCTTACATGATAGCCATTATCTTTTTCAAAGAAATTTTAAGTTTCAAATAGACATTTTGGTTAAATATCACATGGCTTACTTCTATATATAATATTTTGTTCTTTTAAAGGTATACTCTTAGTTTCTGGTTCTATGTGTAATGTTGAAATTTATTTATTCATGTTATATGTTAACAACTTAAGATTCACAGAAATTGTTAGTTAAAATATTTACCACTTCTGAACTAAAAATACTGTTAATTATACATCGTCAAATGGCTTCAAAAATTGTGATTACTTGTATAATTTAACATCAGGGAATAAATTTGTACTTGATCATTTTTATGGTACATTTGTAATTCAGAAAACTTGATTCACTACAAAGAGCCAAATAGCTATAACTACACAAAAGTCCAATATTCTTGATAGTGGGCAATAATACAAGCTTCTACTAGCCCTCAAATTGGGTTTCTTGATTTTCTTAAATAGCAATGAAATGGAAAACAAAAGCAAAAAAGAGCAGAGAGGGGAAAGAAGTAGGGCACTTAGAAAATTTATAATTTATGAGACAGGAAAAAAAAAAGCCATCAAGCTGAAGAACATTTCAAAAGATCCTCTGAGAGATCATAATATTATGAAACATTTCTACCAGGAAGTTATCACTAAACTGTATGGTTAAAAATTAGCTGTGCAGAGATATTAATAAAAATTAAAGAAACCCAACTACGACTAAATTTAGTATACTTTGAAACAGATGTGTTTAAACTCCAAATACATATATGGCAGAAAGAAACATGGCCAAAGCCCTTTTTATCTATTCAATCTACCCTAATTATATTACAAGGTTTCCCTGACATAATATACATAGAAGAGATAATATATATATGAAATCTCTTCTATGTGTATATATAAGCATTTTAAAAGCCATTAAAAATCATTAAAGGCCATGTCTCTATTTTAATATGATGAAGGACACTGGTTTTTAGTTTTAAAGCATAAAATATTTTAAAATGTTTTCTTTGTTTTACCCAGTTTGAAAATACTATATCAGCATATTATATTTATTCCATATTTTCTTTCCTTTAGAATTTTTAATTTATCCATAGAAAGAACAAGAAAAATGTCATCTAAAACAGCAATAAACATTTTTTAAGGACTGACTCTAGCTAGTAACAACAATACATGGTTGATTCTAGTACTGGTCCGAGGGCAAATCACTTATATCTCTAGGTGTTGCCATTTTAAAAATCTACTCAAAAAGTAGGACTTTAATGTGACCAACTTACCTGATGAAGAAAAGTTCACCTTCATAATTAAAAGGTGAAAGCAGTGTTACAAAATGTGAGGAAAAAAATTCCCTCTACACTATAATAGTCCTTTCGTGAGTTATATAGACAGACATACATGTGTACACACCCACATACAGTTTTTAATTGCCATTTAAAGCTTTAAAGACAACATAAGAAATGGCTAATTTCCTATTCAAAATGAGATGTTCCAAAAGGAACAAATTCAGTCATCATGAGGATAATGAGAGAAAAATCATCTTTACACCAGAATATTTAAGGATGTGTTCTCTTTAAAAAAATACCTGTTTACACACAATCACAAAGGAAATCCATCTACCACTTACAAGTCCGTCTGCCTAACAAAGTGAGAGTTTGACTAACAATGTGCAGTAAGGGACATCCATCAAGTCAACTAATGTCAGTTTCTTCACTCATCTTTTTTGGTTTATCCCCCAAATGAAAGTAACTGTACACTGTAGCTTCAAAAGTTCGTGGAAAAATGCAAGTTCGTGGAATACACAAAACACCTCTTAATATAGATGAACCTGAAGGACATTATGCTGAGTAAAAAGAGTCAATCACAAAAGAATATTCTATGAGATAATTATCATTAAAAGGCAGTAAGAGGTTTCCGTACCAAAAGAAACAGTCTTTGATGACTGTTTACCAGGGATGGGAGGGGAAGAAAGGAAAGGTTAGACAAGTGTTATCCTGGGTAAAGAGGAAGGCAATATACTTTAATAAGGAAGACTGGCCAAAAATGGTGGCAAGGCACTAGGCAGTTTTCAGGTGTTAGAGGCAAATAGTACTATGCTACAGTAGATGCTCAGACAGGCATGGCCTAAACAGGTGTTGGAGCACACTCAAATACATATACGTTTGACAGGATATTTATTTACTTTTGCTGCTAGATCCATGACGGAGCACACAGGGGGGCAAAGTTATGAAAACTTCTTAGACATAAGCAAACTCCTTCAGGGAATGCATGCCGGGATAGGGGAATAAGAACCATAGTACAGAGGACACCAAGTCAATTGACAAAACAATTCATCAAGACAAATGCTCTATATCATACTTTTGTTCAGTTTTCTCCTAGAGTCTTAAAAGCTTGTGAGCAGCAATCTAAGGTACAATGATCAGCCAGTCCCTCCCCATTCAGAGAAAAGAAGAGTAATGAAAATTCTAAGACACATGGAAACAATTAGTAAAATGAACCAATAACCACACAAACATCAGGCTCCATATATTGAGACCTGAAGAGCTAGTTGCTGATAAATAAGCTACCAATACCACCTTCTTAGAATGGATCACATTAGAAGATCCTGGATAAAATGAGAAAGAAAAAACAAACACTGGAAAGAAGTCAAAATCATGCAAAGGCTCAGGCTTATTGATTGGACAGAGAATGATGGAACCCCCATGACTAAATGACCTTTAGTCACTGTTTAGGCCTGGAATTTAATTCACCCTCAGGTTAGAATAATCAATCATTTAAGATCAAAAGAACAGCATTTACCCAAGGACAAAGTTCAGAGGTTTAAGAAAAGAACAACAAAAAGAAGAAAAGATAACGAAGTTTTTCCACTAACTTTATGAAGCACCCTTGTACTATGATTATCAACCAAGCATATTAGTCTAAGTAATTTTTCCATGAAAAGATTACATGTTTTTTGTAATAAAACCATTATTTTTTGCAATTAACTCACACCTATTTTCATGATTTATTACTGAGTTCTATAGTTGAATTTATTAAAAAAACCTCAACATGCCAAAATAATGGAGATAAGTTTTTCTTGGTTCATTTATTTTTCCCTTGAGGGCAGGGGGTGCTAAGAGATAGATACCCCTGATGTAAAAAACTGACTATCAAATAGCAGTATATGAAGAGCATTTTCTACTTCAAACAGCTGCTAGATTAAGGTGACCAGATTTAAAGCGGGACACCATTGACCGGGGTGGGGGTGTTTCTTGATTAAAAATTTGGTCTATATGGACCAAATAGACCATTCCCTAGCTTGTCGTGCATTCTTTCCAAAAATCGGGACTGTCCCGCCAAAGCGGGACGTCTGGTCACCTTATGCTAGAGAGAAATGTTTACACAGTACAGTAGCAGTAAAATTAAGCACAAATAAATATCTGATACACACTAACTTGATAAAAGGCAAAAGCCTGTTTTTTGGCTTTAATTTTAAAATGGGTGGACTGATTCAGTTTCTTTGCCACTAAAGGGAGTGGTTAGTAAAATACAGGCAGTCTTCACATTACCAACTTACATACAACCTGTAATCACAAATCAACTCCTGTAAAGCCTAGGTACATGCAATGGTTTCATATAGCAAATGGGAGCTATTTCGTAATGGACACCAAATTATTATTACTGTATCATGTTATAGATATTTTAGCATAATGAGAAAGTATTTATTTACTGCGTTTTATGGGCAGAAAGGTACACTATGCCCAAAATAGTATGGCAGAAATTTGACTAATGTTGAATGCGGAACTATACTGTTCCAATATTCATACTAATTGAACTTAAAGACAGATTTAGTAACCGAACTTTTTCATAATCTGGGGACTGCCTGTACAATAGCATAGTAAACTTTTCATTTACTTAGAATTACTTGATATAATAGTCCAAAGATTTTTTATCTATAGTACATCATATTTCTAGTTTTTCATCTGTTTTGATGTTAAAACTACTCTTAAAAATAAGTTTACCTAACATACAGATATTATAATGTGTATTTGTTAATTTAGCATCTTCATAAAGATATGGATCAATCTAAGTAGAAATTTGAAGTAAAAGATAATATAAAGATAATTTCTAAAATGGATTTCCTTTGTGATATATGAGTGCCTATTTCAAGACATCTCTGTATCTTAAGCTATAAAATGAAGAGACTAATAATTACCATATTGAAATAAGATCGTATTTTGACTCCTCTTGCCAGATCCCACACTATCACGTTTCCATCATGACCAGCAGAGAAGAGAACTCTAGGATCAAATGGATGTGGCTCAAGAACAAATACTTCATCTTCATGGCCCTGGAATATTTGTAAAGTTTCAAATGATAAATACATAAAAGGGGGTGGGGCAAGCAAATTGTGAACATTTATAAAATTAGATTTTTAAGAATTACTAAAGTGGCAAAATATTTCAAATATATGTATACATTTGAGTTGCTAACATCATACAGCTATCTGGTGAAACATGAGGGCATTATTAATAAACTTAACAAACCAATTCTAGTAAGGATCTGTAATTTATTTCCAAGCCAAACTGCACTGAGTTTAACCAATCTCCTATAAGTTTAATTACCCATCTAAGGAAGACTTTTTTGGCTAACATGAGATATTTTACTTCTCACTGAGAATTTTCCATTTGACAGGTTTAAATTATATCAAATAAAGCTGAGTCTTTTTCTCTTACCATCAGGACATGAATAAGTTGACCAGTATAAGAATTCCAAACTTTCAGAGTCATATTATTAACTGCAGTTATTACTGTGTTGTCATGTCGGTCCCAAGCTACCATAGTTACTTTCATCTTTGTGATTTTATCTTCTATTCCCTGAAGGTTCTGGCTGAAAATGATAGAGGTAGTATTTTATATTGTCACTATTGATTGAAATACTGATACGGCAACATTCTACATGTATTTATACTTTACATTTATACTGAATAGCATGAATAATTATCACTTAGCAGTAAATGAGGATAAAGTTAAAAAATCACTACACTGAATCAAGAATGCCAGGATTCCAATTCTCCCAGGTCACTGCTTTAAGATGGGGGGTTCTGTGCCATGGTGCTTACCTTCTACCACTGCAATAATGCCTACTAACTGCACTACTCTCTCATCCATCTGAGACTACTATAGTCGAATACAAATAGAGAAAAAGGATGAAATATTAAAACCAAAGTCACAGTTTGTATAAAGAAGATCACTAGATATACCACCACATCTATATCCCCTTATGGTACATGGAGCATTATATATTCTGGTTTATGAAAAATTTACTAAAACTTTGGTCTTAAACTCAGATCATTCCTTTAACAAAATCAGAATTAAAAAAACAAAAGCAAGCATTAATGCCACAAGCTTTTCAAATATGCTCTCACCAATTCTTAAAAATTCCCATTAGGAATACTACATTACCGAAATGTAACAACTTAAACTAAATTATGATGTGATGTTATGGTGCTGAGTCACTTCAACATACACACGCACACACACACATACAAATGTGTGCATATAAATGGTGAGAAAGAGAGTAATGTATAGCATACTTTAAATGATCTTTAGCTATGGATTACCTAATACATGATCTCTTACCCAGCTGGACGAGTTGTCATATCCAACAGAATGCTCTTCCATTCTCTTCGTTTGAATTGCCAAATACGAGCTGTCCCATCACGACTCCCACTTACAAACCTAATTTAATAGGAACCCCCACCAGAAAAGGGGGTGGGGGGATGGGATCATACAAGCTTTACCCAATCCGTTTCTCCCAGAGTTCCATTTTAAAGATAAAAACCAGAACAATCATCACTTATCTTTACTAAACAAAGCAATTTAATAGAATAGAGATTATGCATTAAATATTTAAGGCACATCAAAGACTTCTAATTATTTTATGGGCTTTATGGTTAAGTCCCAAAAATGACTCCAAAATGAACTTAAACTATTAACTACCCGAAAAACAGGATTAATATTTTCTAGTTAAAAAGAAAAGTTAGCCTTATCTCCAACACTAAAGAACTTAATCTACTCTATTGTAGGTGATTAAACACAGTTTTATTTCCTTTCAAAAAGCAGAGAAAATTTGACAACATGCCATGTAAACTTATCATTAACACGATTGTGACTCAAATATTACACTGTGATAAATTTCCAATCTCCATCAAAAGTTCTCCTACACTTTAATTTAAAGTATAAGAAATAAACTTCTGTTTACTACGAGTTGGAAACAACTCAATGACAATAGATTTAAGTTTTATCTCACTTTTAAAGACTACATAATCACTGTCTATTATAAAGGCAAAGAACCTTATTTTAGGTTGGGTATTTCTATGAAACATTACAACCTGACCATTTATAAAATTATCCTTAGTTCTTAATTTTAAAATTGGGATTGAATTTGACAAATACAAATAATTTTTTTTTACCTGTTACTAGTGTTGGAAAACTGGATACTGTCAACTTTGTCCTATATATAAATGGATAAAAGAAAACAGGTGATACTCAATATAAGCTTCCAAACTCATAAATTCTACTCATCTAATTATTTTCACCAATACTTACAGTATGAAACTCCAATTCTGATATCTTCTCTGGCTGACCCGAGCCAAAAAAATAAACTCTTATAATATGATCGGTGCTTCCTGTGGCCAGAAACATTCCACCTAAGGAATAACAACAAAAATTCACGAGTAAAACACATTTCATAATCTTGGAATATTAAAATGAAATGCAATCAACATCACCAAAATCAATATTGAACATTTAAATGTTTCACTGATGACATAACCTTACGACGTGAAAATATCGGACTTACTTACTAGACAACATTCTACTAAAATCCCAGTCTCACTCCATTTCCCATTACTAAATTCTCTCAAACTATGGTCTCATTCCCAAAGTAATTTTGTCATTACAAAAGTTTCAATTTTAAGGGAGGGCTGTCTGCTTGGAACTCTCATAGATCACGAACTTGTAGCACATATATTCTAGCTTGCATTACACTTACTTGTACATGCAATTTGCTTCCTCTAGTATATGTGCCGCCGAAGCAAGCACTCAATTTGCTTCCTCTAAAGAGCAACTCTCTCCCATAATGTTGAATTGAATGCTTGTGCATAATTAAATATTCAAGTAATTTTGGTAATGATCTACCTATTGAACCCTTAAATAAAAGGGCAAATTACATAATTTGAATGCATGTGTAGTACTTATATTTATACTGGTACTACAAAAAAAAACATCTGTTCTCCTATCAGCTACCCTAGGAATCTACCGTATATACTCGTGTATAAGCCGAGGTTTTACAGCACATTTTTAATGCTGTTTTTGTGGTAAAATTAGGTGCCTTGGCCGATATTCGGGTTGGCTTATACTGGAGTATATATGTTAAGTCAGACACTGAGGATGCTGGATTATTAATATAGAGAAAATAAATACTTTCATCAATATACTAGCACTCATCCCAGATAACGCTGCAATTTACATTTAAAAAATGAATACAAAAATGAAAAATGTAAAAAGCTCGCAGGAACAAGTACTAGAAACTAGTACTGAATCTATTTCCTCAAGTTTCCTTTTATTTTCAATTCACTTCACATTTCTAGATGATACTTGGTTGAGAAACATCAAAAGCTCCTGATTCAAAACTCTACTCAATAAAACTTCACAACTTGAAGGTTTGAAAAACTAGACTACCAGCATTGCTATATACCTATTTGAAAAAAACAAAAACACAATTTGGAGCAATGTAATTAAATAAGGTGCAGTTATCAGTTAAATTTATCTTACTTAGCTATTACCATCCTAAATCCATGAACTCACAAGCTAGATTTAAATGTCCTTCACTAATAAAACTATTAAAAGTTTTACTCCTTTCTTTAAAAAAAATCAGTTTCAAAATGATTACATTCTATCCTATGAAAGCATTATAGATTAAAACATGTTATTTAATTATAAGCTAAACTCTAGCACATTTCAAATATTTTAAAATCAGTTTATATGATCCTTCTGGTTTGCTATTGACCCTGACCTATGTATACAAATATATGAAAACACTAATAAATATTTGCCAAAATTTAATGTAGTCCATTAGAAACTTTCCAATAGAAAACTTTATGGAATAATTAGGGGAAAATACTCTACCAGCACTAAAAGAAGAACAGATCATTTGAACCCCAGGTCTAGGACGTTCAGTAAATTTTGCAGGTCTTGGACTGCAATAGAAAAAATAGGCAATTTAAAATGTTCAATAACATCAGAAATAACTTTCAAAAAATAGGTGCAAAAGAACAAAAGTAAGTAGCAACAAATGGCTCCCTTCCTAAAAAGTTAAAATCACTGTCATGATCAGAAGATCATGTGGAAATTATAGATGAAGATATCTTAGGATTCCTGGCTACACAACAATTAACACATGCATGGAATAAACCCCATATCCCTGTCACACCAAACACCTAATTAAGGCAAAATCTGAAGATCTGGTTCTTAGGTCAACTAAGTTGTTCATTCAAAAATAGTAATATGTACAGAAAAAAGTTAACATATTCACGGCATATACAAAGATTATGTTTATAATAGTACAACACAATTTATATTAATACTACTGACATTAAATGTCATTCTAGAATCAATCATATTAACAAATGTAAATTATAGTATAGATGTTAGTCATTAGACTAGTTCCAATACACATAGTGCAGTTAATTGTTTTAGGGGTTATATTTAATGAATATTTTGGGTTTTAACTGCCAACTCTGTGGTTAGTGGCCCAGTTACCTAACCCACAACGCCACTAGAGCTTGTATGGAACAGCTTTAAATATTAAGACTGCAACTAAGGTAAAATCATCTGTTTTCTTCAAAGCAGTACATCTTTGATCACGATTATTTTTCAGAAAACTATAGCTTGTTTTATGATGCTACTTAAGCTGCCACAGGTTCCAAATTACCTGCCATTTAAAGCATCTTCAAGGAATGTTCATACAAATGAAATTTATGGAGCATGTCTCGTCTTAGATTACAATGTTAACAACGAGCATGAGAATGGTTACACAACTTAAAGATTGAAATCAATGCTATTCACTGTACAGGTAGAAACTGTTCAATTGGTGTGCATATTCTCAACATTTTAAAAAAATGAAAATGAGAAAGGTTAATAATATTCAGTGAAGAGCTATTTTTTTAAATGCTAGTAATAATACAGTGAAGCATTACTTTTAAAAAATTTTGTTAGTTAATTAAGGAGAAAAAAATTAAATCATTCCAAACTTTCACAATCTCAGTCATTAAATGAATCACATGTATGAAGTAATTTAGTGACTGACTTTATTTTAAGGGTTCCAGCATCCCAGAGCCAAAAACAAATAGTTCCATCTGCCCCAGTAGATGACAGATATCTCTTTGAGCCACTACATAACGGTGAAAACTGAAAAACAATCAGAGAGAAGGAAAACACTGTTATAAGCAACATAGTTCAAACAATAAAATGCACTTTTTACCACACATACAGTATCTAGTTAGAAAATTGACTAGAATCATGTTATTTTGTTTAAAAGAACACAAAAAGGGCTTTTACTGCATTCATGTGAATTGGTTTTATACAATGGGATTACCTAAGTGACTTCTTAAAAATTACTTTAAATTTTAACTAAAGAGGATTGGCAGCAGGGTTTAAAGCACAATTACCTGTAGTGATGTTATAGATGCACTATGGCCCTGAAGAACAGCCAAAGGTGCACATGTTCGAAGGCACCATACTCGGATCATTTTATCACAACTCCCGGATGCTATCATGGTATTCTCATAGTTTACAGCCATGTCGGATATTTCAGCAGCATGTCCTCTTAAAGTAGCTAGCAGCCTCCCATCATCTGTTGCCCAGATTTTCACAAGACAGTCATCAGAACCCTGTAAAACATGGATATTAAAAGAATTAACCCCATAAATTTTAATACTTCCCCCGCCCCCAAAGGTTATTGTCTACTTCTCAACAAAGATATTTTTAATATTACATGTTCTAGGTATTTTTATTACAAAAATTTTAAAAATATACATATGTACAATATGTATCATTAATACACAAATCCTTCCGATTTAAATTATTATAGTTGTGATACATTTTCCAGTTTCGGCATAAGGTTAAAGTAGAAAATAAACACGTAGTAAATTACTGAATAAACGTTTTTGCTGGATGTAGTTTAAGGTTGCCTTACAATTCTTTCTCACTTTCCAATCTATTTCCTAAAATAAACATTTTAATTACAAAAACACTTTTAACTGTCACTAGAAAGTACTCGCGATACCTAAGTTTTTGAAGGACATCAATATATACATCTCATACACAAAAAAGAAGCAACGCTGCCATACTAGATAGGTTTAGAACTGCCCCTGTGAGTTTCTGAGATTGTAATTCTTTACAGGAATAGGAAGTCCATCTTACTCCGAAGTGGGCAGGGGTTTTCGAAATGTTGAACCCAGCCCAAGGCTTAACTACTATACCATCTTAGAGCAGTGACTCTGGTTTCTTGGTTCCTGTATGTACCAACCACTATAGATATAAGGATGAGATTCAAAGACACAGTAAAATGTCTTAGGAGCTTATACAAGGGGTGTACCCCAAAAAATGACTGGAATATTTTTTCAAAGCCATGTATTACAATTTTTTTTTTACAAAACCATCTAATCACCTTCAAAAACTATGCATTACACTTAATATGTTTGTCAAATCCACTATTCTATTCTTGGAAACTTTTTCTTTTTAAATCATTTTATTGGGGTCTCTTACAGCTCTTATAACAGTCCATACATCCATTGTGTCAAGCACATTTGTACATATGTTGCTATCATCCTTTGCACGACATTTACTTGAGACCTTGGTGATCAACTTTTTCCCCTCCTTCTCTCATCCCCCTCCCTCCCTCATGAGCCCTTGATAATTTATAAATTATTTTCATATCTTACACGGACCACTGTCTCCCTTCACCCATGTTTGTTTTTTGTTCCCCTTGGAGATGGGGGTTGGGGTCCAGTTATACGTCCTCTTCCCTCCTTCCCCTTACCCTCATGGTATTCCTACTCCCATTATTGTTCCTGAATCTGTCCTGGATTTCGAGTGTCGAGAGCTCTTATCTGTACCAGGGTACATGCTCTGGTCTAGCCAGATTTGTAAGGTAGAACTGGAATCATAATAGTGGGCAGGGGTGGGATAAAAAGCATTAAAGAACTAGAGCAGTTGTATGTTTCTTCAGTACTATACTGCACCCTGGCTGACCTGTCCTTTCCTTATGACTCTTCTGTGAGGGATGTCCAACTGTCCACAGATGGACTTTGGGTCTCCTCACCGGCCCCCATCCCCCCAATTTACATCTGTATGATTGTTCGGGATATTGATACTTGACCCCATCAACACCTCATGATCACACAGGCTGGTGTGCTTCTCTTGGATGGCCGACAGCACCTCCCTCTTTATTTCACCTCTTCTACATAGTCAAATTGCTGTCCTTTCCTGTCCCTCTTCATTCGCGCAGAAACAGAAAGAAGTCTCATGGAGCAAGGTCAAGGGAGTCAGGTACGTGGGGCAAGAGGCACGCTGGTTTTTTCCCAAAACACTGGTACAGAGATAGCTGCATGAAGAGGTTCATTGTCATGGCAGCAAAATCAGTCCTGTATGCTGCAAATCAGCCCTTTTTTAGTCCCAGACCATTAACACAATCCTTTCAGAACCTCTAAATCAATGGCTTGCAACCTTCCTAATGCCGCAATCCTTTAATACAGTTCCTCATGTTGTGGTGAACCCCAACCATAAAATTATTTTGTTGCTACTTCATAACTGTAAATTTGATACTATTAGGAATCATAATGTAAATATCTGATATGCAGGATGTATTTTCATTGTTACAAATTGAACAATTTATATTTAAAGCATAGTGATTAATCACAAAACAATATGTAATCATATATTGTGAAATATTTGTGTTTTCCGATGGTCTTTGATGACCCCTGTGAAAGGGTCATTTGACCCCCAAAAGGGTCACGTGTCTCACAGGTTGAGAACCACTGCTGTAAATAGAAAGCTTAATTAACAGTGTGACCTGGTGGAACAAACTCTAAATCCACTCTCTCTCTCACATCAAAGAAGCAAATGAGTATTTTTTTGATCTTTGATTTCACCTGACGAACTTTTTTTTTTTTTTTTGGGTGAGGTGACGATGGCGTCTTCCACTGGCTTGATTAATATTTGCTTTCAGGGTCCTAAGTACAGTACTTCGTCTCGTCACCAGTAACGACCTCGTGGGAAAAAAGCATTGGTCGTGTCGGAGCTGTTCTTTCAAAGCACAACATGTTTTCACTCAAGCTAACTTTCACAGCAACCCTTCTCATTTCCAAATCTTCCCTTAATATTCACAGAACCGAGTTCCAAAATAGTCCAAATAACTTCCCCATCTCTTCAATGGACCGTACTCGATGTCCGGTGTTCATGCACAAAAGCATGAATTTTATCAACATTTTCATCTGTTTGGGAAGTTGAGTCATCCAGAATGAGATTTGTCATTAATCATCATTTCACCTTTATTGAAACCAGAACACCACTCATACACTTTTGAGTTATTCCCATAGTGGATCTTTGTAAGCTGAGTTCAACATCACACCAGTTTCTGGGGCATTTTTATCCCAGCTGCAAACTATCCTCTTAAATCGGTGATCACAAAGAAAACGTGGTTAGACAGACTGCTCTGATGAAAAAATTCACTGTGACCAGAGAGAACCTTCCCAGGCAGCGCCACTGGGTGCACTAACTCAGAGCAAGCTGCTCCATTGCTCACCTAAGTGGGACTATAAAAGCCCCACCCAGTTTTTTCTCCATCTGGGGGGGGAGGGGGGAGCAGGGGTATCCCCACATGATTATCTGTAGAGACCAAACAAGGAAGCAGTCCACTTTTCTTGTGCAGTAGAAAAGTGCAGTCTGGGGAGGTACCAAGGACTGATGTTCGGCTAGTTCTTAAATGGAAAAAGGAAATGTCGTTGTAGTGGCCACCTAAGGAAGAGACTCCAAAAACAAGAATCTGGGTTCATGACCTAGCACTAATACTTATTAGTTGTATTACCTTGGGCAAGTAGCATACATCTTGTGCCTGTTTTCTCATCTATAGTTAGCTCCGAGGGTGGTTGCAAAGGCTAAATGAATTAATGAAGGTAAAGAGAAAAACTTATCTATAGAGTATGTACTATCATTGCTTTTGTTGATAGTAATATTTTTAAAAGAGTAAATATCCATGGCAACTAGACATGGCATAATCAAAGACATGGAGATGTGAAACAATGTAAGATCAGCGAACTGCAAGTAGTATGTAGTCTAACAGTGCACGCAGGGAAACTGGAAAATCATGTGTGAAATGTAATGGGCATCATTAAAAGATTTCAAAAGGGTGGGTTATTGGGATCAAATACATATATTCCAAAGATTTCCCTGGCATCAGTGTGAATTATACTAGAAACTATGAGACTAGTTGAAAATTGTCAACACAGGCCAAGAGGTTAAAAATTATAGGATATCTGAAAAGATGGTTAAAAGCTAGGAAATAAAAGGGACCAGATTACCACATAATGTATGTTAAATGTTTGTTTGTTTTGGGGGGACATGTTGTGCAACATCCTCGGGCATTAGTTTCCTATGTGCCCTATGAAGAAAAATGTATCATTGGTTCTTTGTGAAGAATGGAAAGGAAAAAAAAAAGGTACTGATAGGCTATGACTTCAAGAAATCAGGTCTACAGTTCCAGAAAATATACTAGATAATTGTTGAATTAAAAAAAAAGGTTTAAAGTATACATTCAACTTGCAGTGTGTCAGTCACCATATTCCACAGGAAGAACTCTTGTGTGCTTGGTTACATTTTGGGCTACTAACCACAATATTAGCGGTTTGAAACTACCAGTCAATCCATGGGAGGAAAAAAGAGGCTATCTTCTCTCATGAAGAGTTAGTCTCAGAAACCAAGAGGGTCAAGGCTCTACTCTGTCCTATAACATCGCTGTGAGTTGGAATTAATTACATGACAATGAATTTGAGTTTTATATATTCCACAAAGTAAAGCAATTAAGTCGCTTCATTTGATTAGTTTACCTTTAAAAGTTAAATATTTGGCTCTGAACTGTATTCTATGCAAAAATAAAATTATGGTATGCTAATAGAGTTAGAAAGGTACCCTAGTGGTTTGGGCTGTTAACCTAAAAAAAAAAAAAAAAAATTTAAGTAAACTCTTTACCGTACATTCAATTCTGACTTATAAGCAATCCAGTAGCACAAGGTGGAATAGGGTTTTGTTATACATTCTACAGTAGCAAGTGTTTCATGTTAACAAAGAGGAAAAAACAAATTCTTTACCAAAATTCCAGTCTTAATGAAAGACAGAATGGAAACCTATAAACCTACATAGCTTCACCAATTAAAAACAAAAAAGTCCCACTTATTTAGTAATCTCACCAAGTTAACATTACTTTTTATTGTAATCTGTTTAGAAAAGTAATTTTTAAAGTTATTCAAGTTTTTTTCCTGTATGCATTATCCCAATTTTCCCTCCTTTCATCAAATTATGGAGAATTCTTTGATTGCCCTTACTTCCACTATACTCTTCTTTGACCTATGATATTTAGGTACATTGTCTCTACCCTTACCTTTTCCTAAAAACTCTTGGCTAATTTTGAATAGAATTCTAAATATCTAGTCATTTCTATCTCATGCATCAATATTTGCTATTAACTTATTTTCACAAAACTTTTATTAAAAGATAATCTGTGTACAAATTCAATAAAGTTCTCATAAGGTGATTGAGAAATAAAAAATAAAATATGCAAAAATATTTAATGGAATAGAACTACAGAAGAGAATAAATATTTACTGGGAAACCATTTTTTAAGAACAATGTTTTCAATGAATGTGTAAGGGTGAATTAAAAATTGATAAAATCAATCTTGGATGTCTAACAAAATTTGAATAAACTTTCTTCCCCCAAGCCTCCTTTCAACCCCAAATATTAACAAAGTCAATAATAAATAAAAAAGGATATTCTTGTTAGTAAAAAATATGTATGTAAATGTTGAAACTGGAATATTTTTGAAATGTCATGTAAATGACCACAAGGGCCAGTTACTTCCTTTGATGTAGGTTGCAAGGGATACATATACCTGTTATTAGATACATGAATGAGAAGAGAGAGTAGGGACAGCACAATTCTAAAGTAAACAGAAAATAGATCAGGTATTTCTAACCTTAGGCAAAACAAAAAAGTATCTGATATTATCCTAAGAGGGGCAGGGGATAAAAGGCTGAAGCAAAAAGAAGAAAATACAGAAATGAAGTAGACATAAAGCATATTTTTAAAGTAGGAAATTATTTTAGAAAAAAATATATGAATGATTCAGAAAGGGTTTTACATGAGGCAGATTGTGGAGTATTATAGAATGTTCTAAATGCCTATTAGCTTAGATTTAACCTCATGAGAGAACTATTGACAATTTTTAAACCAACATGACTCAATTACTGTATTTGAATAAAAAATATCTGAGTTTTATAAGCTTGTAGGTAGAAGCTGAAACCACGTTAGATGATACTGACGATGGAGAACTTTTCAAGTAGATTTTTACTTAAAATAATCTGAATGGCCATTCAAGTATTTAAAAAACATGAATTTTTGAAAATCCTTAACTACAAACAAAAATGAAAACATTGTTCAGCATTTTTAAATCAAACTATAATTTGAGATTACTGGTTTATCGGAACCAAATTTAAGAGAGCACTGGGTCAGTAATTTCACTTTTTAGTAATATACAAGTGTCATTATTATTGTGAAATATTGCTCACTAATATGCCACTTTTTGTCAAGTTTTTATCAAACCTAGATTAAGCTATAGGGGCAAGGGGGAATAGTAAGAAAAAGAATGTTATCTTTTAGTTCATTTTAATCTTCAATCAAAATGAGACATGAAATCATTAGGATGGCTATGATCAGGAAAATAGAGAATTATCAACAAAGATATAGAAAAATTGAAAGCCTTGTCTATGGATTACTAGGTTCTAAAATGGCCGCTGTGTGTAGTACAATGGCATAAAATAGTCTAGAGATTTTCTCAAAAAGTTTAACAAAGAATTGCCAAATGACCCAGAAAACTCTCTAATGAAAAATTTCCACGATCCTCCCAGCACACATGCACGTATGTATAAAAACCCAATATAAAAAAATAAAACCCTATGCAGAAACTGTCACAAAATCTAAAGTGTCTATCCCGAAAAATTTATTAACTTAATGGGTTTCTGGATAAGTTTTCAAAGGCTTGACTTGATTTGTCTATCTGAACCAACTGATAGTTTCCTCTGGTATGGCTTATTAAGCAGGTATTTTTGAGATAAAATATTTTAGCAGTCAATTATGGATACTGCTGTAAAATTGATAGATTAAATTAGAGATGACAGCTGAGCTAGTTAGTTTATTGTGCCAACCTGGCTGATAAACACATGTGGGGTTAATTGAAGGGCAGAGGGATAAATGGCTTGGTGAGCCTAGTCTTTCTAGGTCTCAGGTCTCTTGCTTTGTGATGGTCGAACCAGGGTGCAGCTGCCTTAGCCAGTTCCCTGCTTCAGCTGGTAAGGCTCACTTTCTGCAGGACGTCCCTGAGGAGAAGCCACATGGACCTACCCTGATGCAGCCCTTAGTGCTGGAGCAGCCGCGTGGAGACCCCTGCCAGCACTGGCTCGGCTTTCTTCCTGCAGTTTGCATCACTGCATGTGTTTTGTGAGATGGAGGACTTTGTGGATTGGTGTCAAACATATGGGTTAATGTTGGACTTGTGCAGCACTGGGTTGGGATATTTTCTTGATGTGCACTACCTTTATATAAAATTCTCTCTTATACATGAGTTTCTGTGGATTTGTTTCTCTAAAGTACCCAGACTAAATATGAATTTACCCAGCTATGTGAATATCACATACCCAGCTATGTGAATCATCCAATTATATACTATTTTATAGGATATTTGAAGTACAGAAAGAGATCAATGTAATTAAAACATCATAGAACTTGTCTTGAAGACATTTATATATTCTATGTGAGATGTTTCTGTAAAAAAAAGGTTTATTGGCATATACTTCACATATCATACAATCATATTAAGAGTTGTGCAACCACCACCACCACAATAATTTCAGAACATTTTCCCCAATCCACATTGTTGCTAGTTCCTCATTTCTCCCCATGTTTCCGTGCTATACCCCAAGGTAATTATTAATCCACTATAGTTACCCATTCTGGATTTCATATACAGAAAAGTATTAAAAACATAATCAGGAAGCAGACAAAAAAAATTCAACCAAAACGACTAGACAAAACAGAAAACCTCAATTGTGAAGCAGAAAATATGAAAACCCAAAACAATCATAAGATGAGTCAAAAGAAAGTTTCTTGCGAGTAAGAACTTTACTCTTTTTTGTATCACTGATTGGTTGGCTGATTCATTCATCATTAGTTATATCTGTGCTATATAGACACCAGATAATCGGTTCAAGATCGTACAGATGTATAGTTTCTTAGCTGAATGGCTTACAATCATAGCTTTACAGAACAATCCAGTCAAATGGACTATTATTGTCATTTAGTATCTATAATATTTTAATAGCCATTTTCCCCTCAAATGAACTATCTCATTTCTATCTCCCCATTACTAGAATAAAGCATTTTCTATAAAGCTCACAGATGACCTGCCAAACCTAAAAGATACCTGGTCAACCAAATTTAGGTTTTAAGATTTTAATAACACTCTTTCATTTGCTTCTAAGGTAATACTATATTTTGGTTTTTCTCTGGCATTTAAGACAGTTTTCTAAGGTTCAATTACTGTCTCCTCTTCTATTGTCTGTTCTAAAAGTTTAAATGTCAGTCTTGTTTTTACATAGAATGAGGTAATATAAACCACGTCAATACTGAATGATTATCAAGTTAAGCTTTCTAGCAAAGATCGCTCTCCTGAGATCCAACTATCATATCTTTTTGGTTAAACCATTTAAAAACACCTAAACCCACTGACATCAAGTTCATTCAAATTCACAGCAACTCTGTATAAGGTTTCTGAGGCTGTAAATCTTTATAGGAGCAAATAGCCTCATCACCAGTACCAAGCTAAATTAGCAGGCTAACACCTAACCCACCACAATCACAGGGCTCCTTCTCAAATTCAGCATAGCCCACCCCCTCCACTTAAATGTCCTATCACCGTATATGCCAGTACATTCTAACCCAGTGGTTCTCAACCTGTGGGTCGTGACCCCTGTGGGTGAAGAACGACACTTTTGCAGGGGATGTCTGATTCATAACATTAGCAAAATTACAGTTATGAAGTAGCAACAAAAATAATCTTACAGTTGGGGGGTGGCCACAACATGAACTATATTAAAGAAAAGGTGGTGGCATTAGGAAGGTTGAGAACTGCTGGTTAGAATCTAACCAGTCATACAAATTAAAAATACACCAGATCATACTGGTACCTCACTCCTCTCCTCCTTACATTCAAATTGGTCTTCAGAACCTTAGTCTACTATTTCTAACTATACTTCCACTGTTAACTCCGTTCACCGTCCTAATTTCTTTCCTGGATCACTGCGAAAACACTTTTTCAATGATCTGTTGTATATAAACAAGTGTCAATTCATAATCCAAGAACAACAAAGAAATCATTTTTTAAAAAGGGAATTTTAATCATTCTTGTGTCTAAGTCCATCATTAGCTCTCTATCATCTTGAGGAGAAAACCTACGAGGTTAATCGATCATAAAAGAACATGGAGATTTTGCTCCATCATCTTTAGCTTGATCTTAATACAATTACTTGAACATGTTTTTTCCTCCAAATTTTGTAAATGCTTTTCCCTCTGTCTGCAGAATTAGGCTGAATTCAGCAAAGCATCACTTCCCCAAAAACATTTTACCTTACCACCTCCTAAAGGAGCCCTGTGATGTGGATGGTTATACACTGAGCTGCTAACTCCAGGACAGCAGTTAGAAGTCACCAGCACCTCCAAGGGAGAGCTAAGAGGCTTTCTGCTCCTGTAAAGGTTTAGTCTCAGAAACCACCAAGGACAGCTCAACCCTGAGTCGGAAGTGACTTAATAGCAATAAATGGCCATTATCTACAGATTATGGACTCTGCTTTTATTATACCAAGTATCTCTCATAGACTATCAAGGTTCTTAGAACATTGTTTCAATATTTTGTTTACTATCAGTAACTCGCCATAGATAGAAACTGCATCCCTCATTTCTGTATCATAAGTGCTTAGCTTAGGGGTTGGTTCATCACAAAGATGCAAGTTCCTTAAAGTAATATATAAACTCAAGTTTTTATTACAAATATATTTATGGAAAACACTTTAGCTCTGCCTTTATTTGAAATGAAGATACATTCCATTTTCCTAACAAGGGGTAAAAACCCTGTTTTTAATATAATCTTCAATATGCTTTTATATTATGAGTGAATGACTCACCTGTAAGAGAATTAATTGTTTATCTTTCGTAAATATTATTTGAGGTTAATGATTCATAAACCAAATTAAAAAAGCTAAAAGGCTAAGAGAGAACTAGGAAGCACACTCTGACTTGGTTAATTATGTTATCTCCCCCTGGTTCTTCTCATTATTCTACTGTTATGTACTGTTACATACAAAATATTCAGTACAAAATAAAGATAAGCCTTTCTAATATAGAATTTCATTTCAGTTTGTGTAACTCATAACAAACCCAACACCATCTATTTGATTCCAACTCAACGGTGATCCTTAGATGGGCTTACAAGGCAATAAATCTTATGGAAGCCAAAAGCCAGCACTAATCTCCTATTGAGAAGATAGTAAATAGGTTTGAACCACTGACCTTCCAGTAACAGTCCAATCCAGATTCTACCACGGCATCTTAAAAATTGTACAGCATTTACAAATAATACTTTTCTCACTTACTCATTGCTATCAAATAAATTCTGAATCAGGGCGTTGCTTTAGAAAAGGGTAAAACTGCCCCTGTGGGTTCCTGAGACATAAACTCTTTGCAGGAATAGAAAGCATCCCTTTCTTAAGTGGAGAGACTCATAGTTTCAAACTGGTGACCTTGCCGTCCAACACATAACCCACTATGCCTCCAAATACTGAAAGATAAATTTCACTAAAGCCTTTATAAAATTAGCAACATAGCAGGAAATATCTAATTACTGCTAATACTAGTCACATGCATCACATCATACCACACCCTCAAAATTCTGTGGAAATGGCACTATTATATAGGACTATTATATAGTCCTCATACTCTTTTTTAAAAAGAAAAGAAAAAAATTAAGTTTAAAGTAAGGTAATCTGCCAAAGTCACACTGCTAGGAAGTAATAAAAACTGAGTTGAAATAAGAGTCCTTGATTGCCAAAGCCTATGATTAACCACAGTGCTATAACTTACTGCCTTTAGCCAAGTCTACTCAGAAAGAACTAAAAAGAATTTTTCCCTTGAAAAAAATATTTTGAATTTATCTATACTAGAACCTTAAAAAACAGAGGTATTAATAAGTAATACAGGCTGGATGTGACTAATCCCTGATTCAGTCTCCTGTACCTACCATCCTACGAAGGTACCCTATCATTCTACCAAGCTTATTAAATATCAATAAATTTATTTCATTGCATTTTTCCTCAAAAACTCCAAGAATTTGTGTTTAACTGAAACTAAAACATATACAGTATTTCAGAAAATAAAGCAGCAAACAAGTAGACTTTAAAATATAAAACTAGAAATACTGATCAGTCCATTACCCACTGGTTATTACAATTAATAACAATACGTATGTGTATTCTTGCAAGAATCTTTGGTCAATTATCACGTACTATCAACTTAAACTCTATACCTAATTTTCAAAGCACTGGTCAATGATTGGTGTGTTCTCAGACCCCACAGCCATACCAGGTTGTGAATTATAAGAAAAACAGGAATTCACACCAGTTCTTCCTGGTGTAGCCATAACCGATGAAGTGAACTGGAATGTGAAAATTACAGATAACCTACTAGAAACTTCACCTCTTTAGAAAAGAAGGGCAGCATAGATGCTGCATAGGGCACCAAATCTCACGCCAGCTGCAATTAGTAACAACTATGTTCCGTTCAAGATGGTTGCCAATCACAAAGCTTTGAATTGTGTTACTTTTACTTTTCCCACAATCCTGGCAACAATTCAACTATTGGATTATTATGTCTGAGTATCCCATTCCAGGGCTTCGACACATAATATTTTCCATTCTGTTTCACCTAAACTTTTAAAATTTGGATCTGTTCCAATTTTGTTCCATAGGCCATTACTGAACTAGTTTGAAGTTCTGAAAATAGAAAATGTGCTTTCATCTTGTATTCTGTATTCAAACATCACCAGTATATTATAAGTGTAACAATGGATTTGGTGGTACAATCAGCAAATTATATCAAATATATACAACTTTGATAATTTTTCAATTTTTGGCTGAGACCAAAAAACAGTACACTACTCTTCCACTTTACTTATTATATGTTCAAATACAAGCTACTTCTTCCTCACATTACTGCTTCTATTCCCAATATTAAATACCCAGAAAAGTAAAAATTGTATGTCAAGAAAAACTTGACAAATTTTTCTATACAAAGCCATTTTAGGCTTTTAGTGCATGCGGTATTTGTCACAACTACTCGATTATGCATTTTAGTACAAAGACAACCATGGGCATTATGTGCACAAATGCACATGGCTGTTCCAATCAAATTTATTTTCTTGCTTTTTTTAATCATTTAATGGGGGCTCATACCTTATTACAATCCATACATATATCCATGTGTCAAGCATATTTGTACACAAATTTATTTTCAATAACAAGAGTTAAGAGCCTCTTTCAACCTTGTATCTACCATGCCATAAACTAATAACCAAAAGATACTGTGTTACAAAACTCCCTGGATATCATTTACCTAATACAAACTGAAATACATAATGCTTAATGCAGTAAAGCAAATAAATGTTTACCACCCCTATACATAAGAAATTAAGATATATATTTTTTTAGTCTCTGTGCAATGACATCATTTTGAAATCAATAAATTTAAGTATAAACAGATGTAAAGCTTCTTCCTCATTAATTCTGTTTATTATTGACTTTTAACTAAGTCTTTCAAACATTAGAAGTGTCAAGTTTACTTTAGGCTTTGAGAGATAAATAAAAGTCTTAGTAAAATAAATTAGAAATGGCTAAATATAATTTTTTTAAATATAATTTTTAATTAGTATTCCAGAACAAGTAACTACTGTAGGTATATCAAAGCACTTCTGCAAATAAAAAGCTGCCTGTTCACACTCTGAAAAAAATGTCAGAAAGTTTAGGATATTTAATTTTTGTTTCATAGAAAACACAGTTGATAAAAAGGGCAGAGAATACAAAGCTAGGAAACCACCTGCAAATGACTTAAGTCAATTAAAACTAAGGAAAAATTATCTTTCCCACATTTTTTTGTTTTACAGACAACTAACTACTATATTCTTCCCATACACAAAGGAAACTAAACCCGTAAAGGAGCGTGTTATTTACAAGGAGCATCTAATGCTCATATTATTTACGTTAAAATATGGCAGATGTACAGGTTGGGGGGAGGGGAAGATGCATACACAAATAGTTCTAATGTTACAAACATATTAAAATGGAATGCATGATTGTCATGACTCAAATTCCCAGCTGTGTTTTCCAAATATTGAGATGGGAGTTTTAACCTCCAAATAAATGTATACTTTCAGGTCAATAACAAATATAATATGTATAAGTTCTGCCTTTAGTGGATTTAATACTTAGTAAGGCAGTTGAAAACAAACAAGATATTTACTAAAGTCATTTTTTTCACTTAAAGCTGACCAAGTTCAGCTTTTCACCATTTAACAGTTTAAAACACAAACTGCTCCTTTCAACACAACATTTTAAAGAATGAGGTATTAAGAATAAAGGTAAGAAAGAATGGTAAATAAATGGCAGATTTTTACTATCATTATTTCAAGCGTTAACTAGCAGGTGGATTTCTACAGCTAACATAAAAGGCACGTTTAATCTATTACAATTTACCTAACAGATTTCTGAAATACCTTTGGGTTTAGAATTAAATTATTGTAGAACATTTTGTAGATCATATAGCAGCATATCTGATAAAATTCTGGGAACTACAATTATCCATGATTTGTAAAACCATGACATAATTGTGATTTGCTAAATCACTTTGAGGAACTTTTTAAACTTTGATAAAGACTAAGTAAAATCTTCCATTATAGCAATTAATTTACCTGAAATTTCAATATTCTATTAAAAGGGAAAAAAAAGATTAAAAAAAATTTAACCTTATGTAATGCTTATTCAATTCTATATATGCATACAATACATGGAAAGATTTACTTACAGTAAATATCCGTCTGCCAGTTCTATCAAAAGTTACACAGTACACAGATGACAAGTGCCCAAGAATTCGTTTATGCATTTTCATGTGCTGATAAACTGCAGTAGGAACAAGTCGCTCAAGTCTGTATTTCCCATTCAGCTTTCGTGAAAACAACGTATCCGCTACCAAGAAAAAGAGGGTTAAGTAGGTAAAATTAGAAATTAATTTTATTTCATTTTATTTCAAGTATCATGTTTCCAATTTCTCACATATTATCAAAGAAAAAGATGTTTTCTTATGAGGGTAAATCAAAATATATTGCTGTAAAATCAAAATCCTTTATTAAACAAAATCATCAAAATGTGAAACAATTATTTCTTGACATCCTCTTGGGTATACATATACACTTAGGCAGACAGTGTGTTTCCACCTTTCTTACCCTCCCCTCAAGTAGGGTGCATTTCTTCAGTTTACACCCACATCAAAACCGTTCTAGCATCCTTGAGGGGGCTCAAATCATGTTTATTTTAAATGTTTTGAGTTCTGAGAAACATAAAGAAGTCTGAAGAGGCAAGATCAGTGAGCTGGGATAAAAGGAGTGTAAGGTTTGCAATGAAATCCTCAGAGGACATCCCTTTCTATATGAATGAGCATATGCATTGCCGTGGATTGAAAGAAAAATTATTTGGCATAACTTTCCTAGGCTATTTCTCAGCAATACAATTTTCCCTGTTCTTAAAACTTTAGCTCCTAAGTGAACTCATAAACATTTTGTGTCCTTAAGAAAATCAAGATTATCCCATTGGAGTCCACCCCCCCAAATCACTACACTATCTCAGCTGACCTATCTTGAATTTAACTGACTCAGCAAATCCCTTCAGAAGCCATTGTTAGGATTAAACCTTGCTCTTTAGATTCTATTGGTAAATTAGGATTTATACCATAAAACTGCTAGTAGCTTCAATCTTGCCTGAAGATTGATTGAAAGATCAGCTCAGAGCTAGCTGGTCTTCATGAAACACTTTTGGCAGCCATCTAACTGAAAGCTTGCTGAGGGGTCAAGGACGTTGGCTTAAAATTGAAAATGCTCAAACCCATGAGCCTCCAATCTCAGGTCACATAACATCAATGATAATTCTAAGGTCTTTTCCCACCAGTTTCTAAACTTCAGCCTTAGTTTCTTCATTCATCTCTTGACTCACCTTTGAAGTCTAATAAATCTTTCTGAACACACTTGAGCCATCAAAATTATTGTTTTATGTGGGGTAGCACTCCCACAAACTTGTTGCAAAGTTTCAATGATTGTGGGAAAACAAATATTTGAGCTTTGTGAAATTTTCATCTGACCCTAGCAGAAAATCATTTTGTCCATGGCAAAAAAACATTCCTTTAAAAAAAAGCACCCTGATGAGATTATGCCAAGTGTAATATTGATAAGACTTGTCTGAAGCAGCCTACTAACCGTGAAGACTGTTTGCACACATTTTGGGGAGAATAAATCCATGCTGTGCATGAACTGGAACTCTTACCAGAAATATTTTTTACTTACCTGGCTCTTTGTCAAAATTTTTAAAAATACTCATTAATAGTGCTTCAAAATTTTTCAGTAAACTTTTATACATAGTTTCACTTGAAATAAATGCAGAACTATAATCTTTAGTTTACAAGTGAATAAAATTAAATGACTTAAGGTTAAGAAGTCAAAATAATGTTATGAAGCTAGGATTAAACCTGTACTTGTTTATGGTGTTGCTGTCTGGTGCCATAGAGTCCGTTTTCAACTCACATAAACTCCACGCCAGAAGAGAACTAACTGTCTAATAGGTTTTTCTAGGCAGTAATCATTATAGAAGCAGATCAACAGTTCTTTTTCCCAAGAGGCAGCTGGGTGAGTTAAAGCTACCATCCTTACAACTGGTTCACAGTCCGGCCCATAACTGTCACATTAACACAAGATAAAGATGTGTTGCATAAAGATTACAGAAAATAAAAGGCTGTGGAGTCACCATAAGTCAGAAACTCTTTGGCTCAAACTCACATTCATTGAGTTGATTCCATTTAAATAGAGACCCTTGCAAGGACAGAGTAGAACTGTGCCTGTGGGTTCCTGAAATTTAATCTTTACAGGAGTAGAAAGCTTCACCTTTCTCCTGCAGAGCTACAGGTAGGTGAGAACCACCAATCTGGGTTAGCTCAATATGTAACCCACTATACCAGCTCAATGTATAATCCATTATCTTTACGGCTAGTCCTCTAGAAAAACCAGAATTTTATAGATTTCTCAAAAAAAAATTTTTTAATGTCCATATGAAGTCGTTTTTCTTACAATAACCAAAACCCAAACTCTCTGCCATCCAGTTGACTCCAACTAATAGCAAAGCTGCCCCCCCGTGTTTCCAAAATATCTTATGGAAGTAGAGTTTCATCTCTCTCCCTCAGAGAAGCTGGTGGTTTCATACTACTGGCTTTGAGGTTAGGCAGTCCAACATGCAGCCTACCTGGGCTCCATGCCAAGGCAGTTTAAAAAAATTTTGTAAAGGGACCTATTGATTTTTACTTTTTTATAAACCAACAATACTTGAACACTGAATTTGACAGATAATATTTGAAACATTTTTATAATCAATGAAGACAGATGAATAATTCACGTGTATGACTACACTGGGAATCTCTGCCAAGTCTGCAAGATCCCTTCTCTAGAATGTATTAACTCTTTTCAATGCACAGCTGACTTCAAAATCTGACTGGAGTTTATCTTCTGACTCGATGCTTGATTTTGCTGACTCCAGTCCAATATGTTCTCATCTAACTTATTATTTTAACCACTGTGTTTATCATCTATGCTGATAATTTATGGACAAAGAAGGTACTCAAATACATACAAACTGGATTGATATGTAGGCACATTATTGAACTTAAACATTATTTTTTTAATATAGGTTTTTCCTCCTGGTTTTTTATCGTCATTGCCATTGGATAGACAGCACTAAAGCTTCTTACATTAATTTAGTACTCTTACCCCAATTAAATTTATCTACTATTTAAGAAGCCCTAGTGGCGTAGGGGTTTTACTCCATGGGCTACAATCTGCAAAATTTGCAGTTTGAAGTCACGCAGCCACTCCATGGGAAAAAATGGGGCTTTCTATTCCCATAAAGAGTTAGTCTTGGAAATCCACAGGGGAAGTTCTACCCTGACCTGTATGTAGGATGGCCGTAAGTTGGAATCAACTCAATAGCATTGAGTTTTGAGGTTAGTATTTAACCTGAGTCTAGTCTACCCATCATGTCCCAAAGTTGATGAAATATAAATATCTCAGCTGTACTATAAAGAATATCCGACTTAGTCTGTTACTCACATACAATTAAAATTTTGGATTACAGATTTAAAAGAATGATCTGCAAATTCTAAGGCACTGTGAAAGAAAAATTACATTATACTTGTATGTTTATACTAATCATTTTATATTCTATTGAGAGTTACTTCTTTTGCTCTTAGCATATAAATTCTGTACAACAATCTATATCAACAAGTGGTAAAGTCTAAGAGATCACAGTGTTAATTAACATACTTAGGCTCAAGCTGGTTAGACAATAATTAACAGTGATTCAAAAAATTTCCATCATAGTTTAGTCCCTGATATATTTTTCCTTTATGTACAGAAATGGCCATATAAAAGAAACTCTTCCAATGCAATGTTTTGACGCCAAGCTGATTTACATCAGCAATCACACAAAGCCAGACATCAATTGTCCTGCCAACCAAGAACTCAAATCATCTTATCCAAATTCCAAGGATCACTGACATCAGATTTACTTGTCTTGTTCTATAAATTAAGTATTCACACATCACAGAAACACTGATAGCACTATCATATGAAAAAATGCACTTTAAATCCCTTCGTTAAAAAAAATTCTCAAAATAGTACATTTTATAAGAATATTTAACTGTTCAGGTTTGTTTGCATGGCTGAACACAATTATAACATGAAAACTATTACTTCTCAATGACAATTTAATGTGCACACGAGAGGGAATCAAAAAGTTTGTATAACTTGGAACTGACAACAGAATTTTTTCCATGAACTTTTTCGAGCACACTTGTATGTCACAATTTTTAAGACGGATTTTTTATACTATTTATGAACCAGAACTCTACTCCAGAAGGTCATTAGTATTTATGTAACATCTAAGCTTAGCATGACATATTTTAGTATTTTCTAAGGAAAACAAAAACCTTTTAATGTTTTGCTCTCAAGCATTAGTTACTAAATCTTTGACTTGAATCTTTATTTTCATTTTGGAGGTCAATTAAAAATTTCAAAATGTCCCTTTCAAAAAGGGGCCCAACTTTTAAATTAAAAAAAGTCAGAAAGATACCTATAACACGAGGTAAAAGATTACTGTTACTAGACGTCATGGAGCAGATTTTGATATGCCATGGAGCACATCTACTCCCATGAGACCCCACAGGATTTCCTAGGCTGTAGTCTTTATGGGAGTGGATTCCTAGGTCTTTCATTCGAAGCATTGCCAGGTGGGTTCAATTCTTTAACCTTTTTGTTAGGTGCCAAGGATTTAACCACTACATCACCAGTATTTCTTATTGTGTTCGCAGTTTCTTAACTACCAATTAACTATTGAATATCTGTGATACACAGAGAACATTATGAAGAGTCCCAAGTAGTAAATTGGTGGTTCAAACTTAGCAGCTACAAGACACTGGTGTAGATAAAGGGTAGTTCAGGAGTGAAGTCACAGTGAGTAGGGTGAGCCTAAAAAAGGCTTGGCCAGATGGAAGAGGTAGAAATGTTTCACAAAGACTGAGAGAAAGAAATTTTAGGACTCACATTTTGTTTTATTATGCCATTTGTTTATCTATCTTTCCTACTAGATTTAAGTGCTTTAAGAACAAAATTGTCTTATGCATATTTCCCACAACTGCGTATAGAATATTTTAGATAAAAAATATACAAATGAGTCTTAGTTCATAAGATACACAAACTAATTTACAGTTTTTTTGGCCAAAAAGCAAATGGCTATTATTTGCCACTTTGTAATTTATAATAGACTAATTGGACTTTTTTTAATGAGAGAGAAACATCCCTTAGATTTTATTAAATTAGAACACCAGTTTTTAACCAGTTACACTTCAGCAGTTACAAGTTATAGTTAACAAGTTACAACGGGGGTGACACAGGATTAAGCTCATACGACATTATAATTTAATCTTAAATCAAGTAGCATAAATGACTTTGCTTTGAAAGTACATTTATTTTCATAAATATAGTGGTAAAAAAATTCTTAAATTAAGTCTGCGAAAGAAAAATCTCTTATCTTCAATACTTGGCAAGTTTCTTATCCTCCAGAACCAACTCAAAGGTAATCTGTAGACAGACTCTAGAGAACTGCAAGTGTCCTTAATTGGCTACCCTCTAATATCATTCATTTGTTCACAACTTTCCCAAGTACTTAATTCTACCAAGATTTCACATTATCTTGTCTTTGCACTTGCTACTTCTGCTTCAACTATTGTATTGGGCATGCTTCTCATTCTGGCCTTGATTCCTTTCTTGTACCTAGAATATTCTCCTTTTATGGACTAATTTCCCACAGCTGTTGTGGTCTTTCCTCTTGTGTCTGTCACCTTTCTCAATTCTAACTTGTTTAGCCCATTGGCAATTGAAACCCATCCCTTCCTCCCACCCATAATTCCTGATCCATCATATAGCTTTATACTTGTTCCAACATAAATCACTGGATATCACATTTATTATGGTCACTATTTTGTCTTCTCTGACTAGAATATTAAAAACTACCACTAGGGAAGATAGTTGGACACCAGATTGTTGGAGTTTTTTTCTTTGATTAGCATTAAGAACTGACAACTATGGCTTGCTACTTGGTAAATTATCAATTCTGCATTTGTTGAATTTATGAACTGTACTAGTAAAAAAATTAGGTTTAGAAATAAAGCAAAATAGAATTTTTAAATCATTTTATTGAGAGCGCATACAACTCTTACCACAATCCATACATATATCCATTGTGTCAAGCACCTTTGTACATTTGTTGCCAACATCAGTCTCAAAACATTTGCTTTCTACTTGAGCCCTTGCTATCAGCTCCTCATTTCTCATTTTCCATGCCACACCCTCCAATGTTTCGTTCTGAGATTATTTATAATCCAAAAAACAAAGCTCAAAGCCATCAATCTACTCCGATTTGCCCTACTGGTTTCCAAGACTGTAAATCTTTGCAGATGCAGACAGGCTCATCTTTCTTACATGAGCTGCTGGTGAGCTCAATCCTCTGACCTTATGGTTAGTAGGTCAACGTGTAACTCCGCCCACTATACCACCACATCTCCTTAACTACAAGCCTAAAGGTTCTAATTTACAAGAGATTGTTGAAGGACACAATTCCAAAATAACAGAACCCACAAGTAACTCAGAAGGTATGGCTGAGCAACTTGGGCTTTTTTGTGGACAGGGGTGGGGAAAAAGAGTACTCAGGTAAGAAATAAAATCTGAGTATCTTACCAGAATGTTATTTCTACTAATTTTCATTAACTTCATTTTTGTACTATGTTTTGACTATTTTACTTTGATTGTGATTCTAGTTAAAGCTTCCAAGCTTTCTGAAAAGAAAAGGCAAAATTATAACTTATGATTAATAATCACATCAACAATTTTCAAATTAAAACAGAACAAGTTCTGGATAATCAGTACCTAGGTTCTTTTGTAATTTCCAGAACATGGATTAACAAAGGATTCTACATGGAATACTAACAGAGTTTAGAAACCTATGAGTAAGCTTGCGTAAACTACAAAGGCAATGATAAACTTCTAAGTGCACATGAAAACAAATTTTAAATCAATTTTATCGCCAAATACAGGTAAGTAGTTTTCCCAGTGCTATGTTACATACATTCAGAGATAAATTTCTGTACAAAGGATATCCAGAGCTCACTGCAAGTCTAAAATTGTTTATAAAAAGTGTTGGTGATGTCTGAATTTCTATCAGATTAATGTATTTTGTGACATAAGTACTTAACAAGCCAAAAATTACATAAAGTTTCATTTGTTTTAGACAACCATAATAAAGCAAAGAAATCAACTTACTGGGGTCACAAAAGATGGCTAATTACAAAAAACAAAGAAGCTGTTCAAGTAGGCATCAAAGTAGGTAAGGGCTGACGTAGGAGGTTCTCTCTAGTTTTAAACCTAAAGTCAGAGCTCTCTCTAGTATCAAACCTCCTATATTAGGAAGAATTTTTGACATTTAATTTACTATAAAACCACAATTTTAGGGGGTTGCTAATATAGTCATAATTTGACAACCACAAAGTTTTAATTTAGGGACCAAAGATAATTTGAGGTAAAAACTGGTTTATTTCTATAGCACCATTTCATCTCTATATCATCCACCACCTGTCACCAAAAAAAAGGTCAAATATTTGTAACTATAATGAATATCCCAATTATAGTTAAAATAGGAGGATGCAGCAAAGTGAAGCTCATGTTAGTGTACCATTCCAAAATCCCACATTATTTTAAACAAAACATAATAAAAAAATTTATCTACTTTCTTAGGTTTTGATATCTATTGTACTGTGCCTATTGTGTTGAGATGTTTAGGAGTATTTTCACAACCTAGGACTGTTAACTTTATGTAAAAGTCTTGGAAAAATGAATTAATAAGAGTTTAATTATTCAGCCTCAAAACCAATTATTTAGTTTTCCAGTATTGAAGGGAAACCTAAGTTCAGTGCTCAAAGTTCTTGGTGTTTGAACACTAATTTGTAGTTGGAGTTTGACAATTGAGGCATCACTGTATTTACTCTTTCCCCTCTTACCTGGAAACTAGTTCAATACAAAGGTAAAAAATATATACAATACTTCTTTTAATAAAAATATATTTTCCATGTTTTTGAATTTTTGATTTTCATAGTAAAAACATTGATATCATTAAAATGTTTAATCTAAAAACATTTTTAGGGCTCCTATACAGACCAAGTCTAGGGGATGTAACAGTGAAAAGAAGAGACATGGTACTGAGCACCAACAGGATAGTAGTCAAACAGGGAAAAAGACATAACTCAAGGACTTAAAACTACAAGTATTATCAAAGGACACAGGAACCTCAAAATACACAACAAAGGGTCTTAAATATACTGGGAGGGGAGGTAAGAATAAGGGTAGATGTTTCTAAAAAATTAACATTAATACCTAAAAATCAGTGTTGATGACAAGGGAAACATATTCTAGACCATAGGTTCCCAAATTTACTTGACCTATTTGCCTTTTCAGGGAAAAAACAAACCTAAGTTTCCCCTGGCAATTACAAATTTTTGTACTATAGCTCACAATCTAAGATAAAAGTATCAGCTTTCGTAACCCTCCTGGATTTTTCCAGTGCTCCTCAAGGGACAATATCATCCACTTTGAGAAATAATGCTCTAGAGGTTTGTGCTAGAGGTTTGAGGCTAGAAAAAGCAATGCATTCAAGCTGGATCTTAAAAGTCCAGTAGGGGACATCCCCTTACAGAAGGATCGCAGGGAGATGAACCAGTCAGGGTGCAGTGTAGCACTGATGAAACATTCAACTTTCCTCTAGTTCTTTAATGCTTCCTCTCCCCCACTATCATGATCCCAATTCTACCATAAAAATCTGGCTTCAACAGAGGATGTATAATGCTACTGATAAAAACTGGAAGCACAAGGAATCCAGGACACATAAACCCCTCAGGACCAATAATGAGAGTAGCAATACCGGAGGGGAAGGGGAAGGTGGAGTAGAATGGGGGAACCAATCACAGGGATCTACATATAACGCCCTCCCTGGGGGACAGACAACCTAAAAGTGGGTGAAGGGAGACATCGGACAGTATAAGATATGACAAAATAACTTATAAATTATCAAGGGTTCGTGGGGAGCAAGGGGGATTGAGAGGGGAGGAGCTGATACCAAGGGCTGAAGTAGAAAGCACATGTTTTGAGAATGATGGCAACAAATGTACAAATGTGTTTGACACAATGGATGGATGAATGGATTGTGATAAGCGTTGTATGAGCCCCCAATAAAATGATTTTTTTTAAAGTCCAGAATGGTAAGCACACAGGACACAGGAAGGCATTTGTCTCGAGAAGAAACTAAGAAAATAGGGTGCAGACTGAACACTACCTAATGTATTGTTAAACATTTTGGGCTATAATTAAAGCAATAGATTAAGAGTCTTTAATGCTAAAAGTATAAAAAGATGTTTTTGGACAATTTATTGCAGCATTGTCTCATTTACATTGAAAATTAAAGGGAATATAAATGAAAGCAAAAGTTTATTTTGCAAAAGCAATTGTAGTTAAAGATGCAGTGTGGAGTCTTTGGCAGACCCCTATTGGTGAATCACAGCGTAGACCATTGGGATTTTGGAGTAAAGTCTAACCATCCTCTGCAGACAACTACTCCCCCTTTGAAAAACAACTGTTGGCCTGTTACTGGGCCTTGGTGGAGACTGAACAACCTCACCATGGGCTACCAAGTCACCATGAGGCCTGAACTACCTATCATGAACTAGGTATTGTCTGACCCATGGAATCATAAAGTTGGACGTGCGCAGCAACACTCCATTGTTAAATGAAAGTGGTATATACGAGATTGGGTCAAAGCAGGACTTGAAGGACTGCTAGTCTCTCACAAGTCTCTCATGGGAGAGAGTTGAATTGAGCCATTTGTAGTGCTTTATAATTTAACTGTTTCTTTCTTGTATTATATATTTATCTGTATATGATTTAACAGTTCATTTCTTGTTATATATCTAATTATCTTTATAAATAAATATATTAAATTATCAGCAATTTGGTTCTAGCTCTCTAGAGAACCCTAACACATTTAAAATTTCCTTTTAAAAAAGTTTCATCAGTTCAACACCAACCAATTTCTAAGGTTTTCTTAAGAAATTGTGTGTTTTCCTTCTAATTTAAATACTGGTATCTGGCAAGATAAAAGCTTCAAAAAACATGTTTGTCTGTTACATGTTATGTTAACATACAGAAACATTTTTCAGAAGCTGTTTATAACCAAAATATTTAATGTACACAATACTTTCTCACTGCCACCAAGTCAATGTTGACTTATAACCCCTGGTGGGTTTTTGAGACTGTAGCTGTTTATGCGAGTAGAAAGCCTAGTCTTTCAACCTTAGCGCTGCTGGTGGTTTCCAACTGCCGACCATGCAGATCACAATCCAATGTTCAACCAGTACACCACCAGGGCTCCAAAATTAATGCATAGATGGAAGAATTGAAAATGCAAGACACCAGGTGCTATATATAAACTTGATATAAAGTAAAAACTAAGAGTTGAAGAAAAAGAATCAAGTATATAATTTGAGTGAGATTCTACCTCTCTAGGCTTGTTTCTTCATAATAAAGTGAGGAGTATCTTGTAGAATTGCTATGAAAAGCATGAGACAAAATATTTTACTAAGGGTATTATATACTAACATGTATATCCTTGAAGAACCAAATCTTGTTATAAAGTAAATCTAACTAAAATTAGTTGGATCTTTTAAGTTAACATAGTAATTTTTTTTATTCTTTTGTGGAAGAGATTATTTCCCTATAACTTTCTTAAGGAACTGAAGAAATTGCTAATCAGCTATTCAGTTCATTGCTAATCATGGGCTTTCAAGTTTTAAAACAGATTCAAGAAACCATTTATATCCTTAAAAAGAAAATTACAAATGGTCTTTTGGAGACACATGAAAAGACAAGTCTCATGTAAGAATAAAACTATGTCAGAAATTATTCAACCTAGTAAAAATCTGACTTGAAAAAATTTAAGCAGTAGAAAATTGAGTGCTCATATAGTTAAAAATAAATGTATTTAATAAGTGAACATGGGGATAAAGCACAATAGAAGAGAAACAGGGAAGGTTATTAAGATTTAATAGTCTACTAGAAAAGAAATAGAAACAGATACTCGTATCTAATAATTCATTGAATTTATGGTAAATAATTAAATTGCAAACTTTTAAGTATATAATTCATATATATTACATACTAATATTTCATTGAGCCTTAGATTTATAAAATGATCTAATAACTAAAGAAAAAAATAGTGGTATACCTCCCTTTGGGCATTTATTAGCCAACCTCAAAGAGCTTTGTAACATGCTCTGATAAACAATGAATTAATACTGTGTGAGTTCTGTGTAGTCATTGTAATGGATACTAGAACCTAAATATAAAAGTAGAGATTAAGACAAAACACACCAGTTTTCTTTATTCATTGTCCAATTTTCTCATGCTGATGAGGCGATTAAAAGTACAACTGTTTGGGTCAGGAGTACTTTAGTCTTCAAAGTAACATATAGCTCTTCCAACATTTTAAAGAGGTCTTGTGCAACAGACACGTGTGCCCAATGACTTTTGTACTTTGGCTATGTGGCTGCTGCTTCCATCTGAATTGATTGTGGAGCCACAAAAATGAAATCCTTCAATCTTTTCTCCATTTATGAAGATGATGGGCTTACTGGTCCACTTGTGGATTTTTTCATTTTTATTTTTTGAGGTACACCACCCCATACTCAAAGCTATAGTTCTCTATCATCATTTCACGTCCTCTTTACTTTTTTTAAGTAAACAAGACTGTGTCACCTACATATCACAGGTTGTAAATAAGCCTTCCCCTCCAATCCTGATGCCATATTCTTCATATCGTCTAGTTTCTCAGATTATTTTCTCAGCACAGATTAAATACAGTGAAAGGATACCAACCTGATGCACACCTTTACTGAGTTTAAACCAGGCAGCATCCCCTTACTCTGTCCAAACAATTGTCTCTTGATATCAATGTTTGGGTAATAAAAATGAAGTTCATGGTATGGTCATTTCTTTACACATTCACATTTTAAAAGAATCAAGTTCCCCTAGACATTTATCCCAGCCACGAAGATTACAGAGATTAATTAACACCAACCCTACCACAGAAGAAGCAAAACAAAGATTATGCACAGGCAATAAGACATGACAAAGAAATGGATGGTCTAGAGATACAAAACTTATTTTGATGGTACAGTAAACATAATGAAGATTGACATACGGTGATCACCAAAACTTTAACACATTACAACCTTCTTCACAAGTCAAATTGTGTTGTCTTCATTAATGCTCTATTTTACCTTTCTAGGATCTAGTTCTAGTAGCCATTGCAATGGCTACATAGAACTCAAGACAAAAATTCTTGATTGAGAGTTTATTAAGTTAAGTAACAAGTTGCAATACCAGTGAGAAATGCTCAGGACAGAACTGTTTTACCAGGGCATGCAACAAAGTTCTTTCAGGCCGGTGAATAAACACCCAAAGGGGCAAACCATTCCTCTGTAAGCTTTAACCTAAAGGCATTCAACTCAAGCTCCCACACTCACAAATCCTGTTCCCTAAATTAAGTGTCCAGAGGCAGCCCAATTCAGTAAGCCTCAGATGGAAGGCATTCATCTCCACTTTCCTGGGTCAGCAAGCCCAACATCCCCATTTAAGTGCCCAAAGGTACCCAACTCCACAAGACATCCTTTTGCATAAAAGCAATCATCTTGATTTGCACTGCGGTTTTGGAAACCCAGCACTATGTTCCATGCTCTGACTGGGTCCTTCCCTGGTGGTATAGATGTCTTCTGGATCAAGAAGGTTCTTGTGCAGGGATCTGAGGTTCAAAGGACATGGTTCACCCCTGACTCTTGTTGGTAATGAGACCTCCCCTTCTACTTTAGAGATGCCTCATTTTAAACACAGCAGAAAGGCACTGCAGGGAATCCTGTTCACAATTACTCACAGACAAATCCTATCAATATTTTCCCAATCTTCTGACCAAACCCATGCAAAAAAGAGGCATTTTGGATGAGCAGCAAACTGGCTAAATGAGCCACATGAATTATTTCACTGCCGCTGCACAAAACATGCACTAAATGAATCCCCACTTAATTTTAAAAACTGCTTTAACATATCAAAGTCTCTTCTGTTTTCCCAGCATGGCCATTTATTTCTTAAAGTAGGGGGGTTATTTACAAAGAGTAAACTAAATATTAAAAACCAACATCCATAGGAGCACGTTCTCTGTCCTAACCTTAAGATCTCGGAGTCAAAATTGACTTGAGAGCAATGAGTTCGTTTTGAATATATATATATTTTTTTTAATGTGATGAGGAGGTAGAAGAGGCAAGGCTATGAATTCTTTAATACCTTGAAAAATAAATGCTATTAACCCAAGTCCCCACTCACATGTCTCTTCCATACGAAATGAGTTAGAAGTTAGTAGTAACAAAATTAGTGGGTTCTTTTTTTGGGGGGTAATACTAAGATTCTATCTGGAGGGTTACTTTGGATTTCCTGTCTTAATTTTCAAATTTTCTATCAAAGAATTTCATGGTATAAAGTCATTGGGATTTACAAAGAACCATCACTACCACAAAACAAAAAAAACACACCTACTGCCCTAAAGTCCATTCTAATGTCTGGCCTGGTGACCCCATGGTCTTACAAAGTACAATGTGCCAGAGGCTCTTTCTGGCATGTAAACTTTGTGAAAGTAGTTTGCTAGGTGTTTCCTCCATGAAGCCACTGGGTGGATATGAACTGCTAACCACTAAGCATCGAATTGCCAACTGCTTGCTCAACTTTGGCTCCTACTAAAGTATGATAGGCAGATAATGAAACAAAGTAAGTAGCAACAGGGCAAGATTAAGGAGTACAGTACTTAAATTGTACAGATACAGATTTTAATATTCTAAATGTAATGAACTGACCAATTCATAAAACTTACTTTCTTAAAAAAAAAATCACTTTTGAGATTTATTTTTCTCCTTATTGAAGGAACAATAAGTCTAAAATAAAATTATTTCCAGGCTTCAGGCTTGAAATAACAGGTTTCTGATGGTTAGTTTGTTTTAGGGATGCTGAAGTTTGAGATAAACATGAAAAACCTAAATACAGAGGTTTAATTGTTCACATATGCTAAGAAATGTAAATCCAGTGTAGTCATTTCTCTGGTCTTACATAATCGTAAGTACAGCAGTACATTTGCTCCAAATGGAAAAAGAAAAACCAAACACATTCAAAATACATCTCCTACCTTAGACTAGAAACTGAAACAAAAAAAAAAAAACACCCATGGGAAACTGGGTATAATCTCAATAAAACCTGGTGTTCAAGCAATAGCAATCTACCAGTATCTGCTTTCAGTACCCGAGAAATATAGCAGGTAATATAAGATTAAGAGCCCTGGTGGTGCAGTGAGTAAGTCCTGGTGGTTACAAACACAAAGTCAGAAGTCTAAATCCACCCAGTCACTCCGTGGGAAAAGATGTGGCACTCTGCCTCTGTAAAGACTTGTAGCCTTGGAATCCCTATGGGGCAGTTCTGCTCTGCCCTGGAAGGTCATTATGAGTTAGCACTGACTCAATAGCAATGGGTTTAGTTGTAACATAAGACTGTTAACATTAGGGAAGACTGGGAGAGCGTATATAGTGACTCTTCAAAATAGCTGCAATTTTTCTGTAAGTAATTTATTATCCCAAAAGAAATAGTTTATAGAAAAATTATCCCACACTTCATCTATCCCCAAATTAAAATGTTTATTAGCTTTATTAAATATTCATCTACAATTTATGTAAAAACTAAAGCATTTACTTATTTCCATTGTCATTTGGTAACAATAAACAAAGGGCGAAGAAAACCTTCAAAGGTAACCAGAGAAATGATGGTAAAGATAAAAACAATCAGTACTATAAATGTTCTTCACATTAAAAGAAAAAATCTGACCTGTACTGATAGCTGACCTATACTCTGATATACAGTTATGTAGGCAAACTATTCTGTCAAGAAGTCTGATGAAATAGTTTCTCCTCATTACCATCCTATCGTTCCTTGTTAAGTGACAAGACAAGCCTACATACAAGGTCAACTTTAACAAGACATACTAGCCTATCAAATAAGTTTTGTCACTTTGATCAATTCAACCTCTCAAGTTGTTCCAACAAATATATGCAACTACAAAGAGTTATGCAAACTAAGATTTTCTAATAAAAAAAACTCTCGTATTTCAAATCTTACAAACTTTAAAACCTTGGAAATCTATTTTTTCCAAAAAGTAATATTTAAATCCTTGGTAATATTACCTGAATATCCCAGTCATATTTTTCTATTCTGACCCAAAACCCAAGATATTTTTGTCATGTTTATATTCCCTATGCCCTGGTGGCATGTAAAGTAAGCACTAATTGGATGGCTAACCTCAACGTCAGCCATTCCAAACTACCACAGCAGAAAGATGAGGTTGTGTGCTCCCCTAAATTTTACAGCCTTGAAAATCCTAAGGTCAACATGAGTCATAATCAACTTGATGGCAGTGGGTTACACCTTGTCAGAAACACTAAGGAGTTCTACTATACTGACCTACAGGGTTGCTATGAGTCAGAATCAACTCAATGGTAGTGTATGAGATAAACACTGGCAGTATTAAAGATCTAACAATTAATGATTTCCCCAAGGCTGTAAATCTTTATAGAAGCAGGAAGCCTCATCTTTCTCCCAGAGTGCCACCAGAGTTCCTGATTTTCTTGACAATCCAAGTATCATTATAGAAATTTTTCATTTGGTAGGAATAACGTTAAACCTAATAGGGTCAAGTCTGAGGTAAATCCTGTCTTTCCAACTAACTGTCTATTTTTAGTCAAGTTCCTAAACCTTCACTCTCCTTTGTAATAGTTCCCACCTATACACTGAGGTTCTAGAACAGAAAGTGCTTACAATAATATCTAGCATGAAAGTTTTCACACATCACAAGTGAAAAGGATAATTATTTACCATCAACCATTCTTAGGCTTTTACTGCCTACCACAGGGCTGAATGACCATGTGTTGAAAGAACAAACTGCATCCCCTTTATTTGTAGTACTAATATATAATTTTGTAGTCATAAACTTTTTCCTAAAGGGGAACTCTCCCAAAATGTTTCATCTTCCCATCCTTTCAGCAAATGTATCCTTTATATAATTTCTGAGTGCAGACATAACCTGTCTCAAATTATTTATTGTTCCTAGTAATTAACTATTCATTATAGTATGAAAATGTATAGAAGCCATTACTTAACAAAGACAATGTGTTTTAAAAATAAAGTCTATGCTTGTCCTCCATGCAAATATCACATGGGATACTTTATTAACAAGGACTTTGGAAAAGAAGTCAAAGGAAGTCACCCAGAATGTATCACAGAAACCAAAGGGTAACAAATACAGAAGAGATTAGATAAAATAAGGAAGTGTAGCATTCGTTGAACATTTGTGTAGCGTTTCTGAATCCAGGTGAAGCAGAATAATATATCAAACGATAATAGCGAAGATTTTTCAGAACCAACAAAAGACATTACAGATTCGAGTAATAAACCTCAAGCAAGGTAATAAAGAAATTGACATCAAGAAAGAGGATAGCCAAACTGAAAATCAAAGAGAAAAAGAAAATCATACAAGCAGCCAAAGATAATCTTCAAAGTATTTAACAGTTAAATCCGCATCTCTCAATAGTTATAAAGGACTAAATATTCCAGAGAAACACCAAGACTGTCAATCTGTATATTTTAAAAGCCATTTCTATGCTACTTTCAAGAGATATCAGAAATAAAATACAAAATGATATAAAAATGGTTAAAAAATGAATATAGTATACATGAGGTCTTCCAAAAATTCAAACAAAGTATTGTGAAAAAGCTATGCATGGATCTCACTTGGGGGGGGGGGGGCGGCAGCACCAAAATAACTCATACAACTATCCTCTTTGAGGCACTAAGAAGGATAACACATTAGTTTGGGGTGGGAGGGGAGCCCTTCTCAAAACAACATGCATTCTGCTAAAATTGAAGTAAAAATTTACAGTGAAGCTTGAGTAGAAGAGTGGTGAAATCTTCAATGTTTTATAATGATTATAACGCTAATTTATGAGGACAGTGCTACAAAGAAGTCAGCAGCTTACAAATAGAAAACTTGATTTAAGTGATGAGACATGTTGAAGAAGCCTGCAGCAACAGGCCATGCAAACCAAGAAAACAATCTTGTACATGCTCTAACTAAAAAAATACTCAAACTCCCTGCCAGTCAATTCTGGCTCATGGTGACCCTTACAAGCCAAAGCAGAACTGCCTCTGAGTTTCCAAGCCTGTGACTCCTTGCAGAAATGGAGAGCCTCATCTTTCTCCATGGAGCAGCTGGCGGTTACAATTTGATCTAATTGATCAGAACCCAAAATTAATAGCCAACATCAGAGATATCGCAACAGGCTCAGCTTACACAATTCTGGCTGAAAAACTAAAGTGAGCGAGGTTTCTGCTCAATGTGTACTAAAATTGTTGGGCCCAGGTCAACTGCAAGAAAGTGCAGAATCCACTGGAAAATTTAAATGTGTAGTAACAAGATCTGTCAACAGATAAAAAATGATTTACTTTACTAGTACTATCCTGAAGACAATACACAAAGAAATGGCTACCAAAAATTTTAAGTGGTCCGGTCAAAACAAAAGCCAGCCAATCAGAATCAAGGTCATAGTAACAGGCTAATGGGATGTTCAAGGTATTTTGCTTGTTGACTTTCCGGAGGGCCAAAGACCAGTAACTTCTGCTATTATGAGATTTATTAGAGAAAAAGTCAAAGCGTTAGCAGTAAAATGCCCGGGAAAACTTCACCAGTCCTTTTCTACCATGACAATATGCCTCCAGGCGTTTCAAAGAGACACATTAGGCATCCCAACTGATTTGATGGTCCTTTTTGTCTGGTGTCTAAACTTTAAGGGCACCCATTTGTCTTCAGTTAATAATGCACCAGCATAAATTCCCAGCAGTCTCAGTTCTTTAGAAGTTGTCTAAATGGTTGGCACCATTGTTTTAAAAAGTGTTTTTTTTGACCTTGATAGAACCTATGTTGAGAAACAAAGTTTGTATTTTTATTTAATTCCATTTGGCCACAAAAGTTATGGAAACGCTACTATTACTAGAGTCAGCATCCAGAAATGAAAGAAATAAGGAGGATTTGAACAGATAAAATAAATAAATAACATTCAGCACAGGAAGGCTACTAGAGTAGGGATGTGAGGGAGAGATTATAATTAAAATATAAAGGCCACGGAAAGTCAAGTAGAGGAGTTTAGACTTGGTGGTTAGGTATGTATACAACCATTAAAAAATCTTAATCAACTCTCTTTATATTAAGTGACAGAGCAAAAGTAGAACTACCATATCAGAATAGGAGAATATGGTATCTATCATCTAGAGGTGTGGGGTAAAAGACCAGAAGCAGGACTAGTAAGGCAAGCAAGACAAGAGTTGAGACAAAGTGTTTAACAGAGGTAAAGTGATTAACTTAGGTGTCACTTCAACCTACACCAGTTTTTCTTTGAAAATTTAAATGCTAGAAAACAAACCACATCGAGAAAAACAATGCCTTCTTTGTGCTCCCATGATCTTCACAAATCTGAAGTTTGGCCCTGTTACTCACTAAGTCAATCTTAATAATATACACTTTAGTAAATTGTTTTTGGTAAAAATAAAATAAGCTATTTAGCCTATAAAGTACAGTGTATAAAACATGTAACATTTTCTTGACTTCGTCACTATTAATACTAAAATAAAAAAGAATTTTGTAGCTTAACAGTTGACTTCTTGATTAATGTACATACTATTACTATGAAATTCTAGGATCTCAATAAACATTTATGTTGACTTTTAACAGCCTTGCTTACCAGAGTACATCAACTAGGTAATGAATTCAAACAACTCACCAATGCTGGGTGGACTGCCATAGTTAATTGGTGACTCCGGTGGTCTTCCACAATGCAGTGCAGCCAGAGCTGAACCTTTCCAAACAACATGCTTGCAGCCTATTAAATACACATATTTTTATGCATACAAAATAGGATATAAACACACACAAAAAGATTAAAAAGAACACATAAATCCTCTTGACAAATTGTCATACTTTTATTTGTGCGTAGCAAGGACTGTCTTCCAGCTCCTAATAAAGTTTGTACTCCAGGAACACTTTGAGGAATTTCTTGTTCAAGAAGAGGTCCAAGTCGATGACATATTTGCAGCAAGTGATCAGGTGCTAAGTGTCTATAATACTTCACCTATTACATGAAAGACAAATACAAATGTGCTTAATAAATATAATTCCTTACATTATCTAAATCTTCAGAGAGTTCTCATCTAACAGTAAAGAAAATTTAGTTTAAAAATACAGGCGTTTTTCTAACAGAACCCAGACTTACTGGTATCTATAGACCCTGAAGCACTCCAAGGGTATGGCTCAGAATTAGTCTTTAAAGCTTGAATTGAAACCATTCCCTGATAGCTTTAGTCAACTTTAAATTGCTTAAATAAAAGAGTAAAGACTGTCACCCAAATATATTCCTTTGTAAAAATTTATAAAACCAAATGGTAAACACCTTATTTTAAAGCACAGATAAGACTGGGTGTAGGGAATTTAAGTTAATGGGAGTGAACAACTAAAACAGATGTAGCAAGAATGTTTACTCCATGCAAAGAATATAACCAATGGCTCTGATCTTTATTAAGTCTAGAAACTCTGGAATAGTAATTTTGCTATCTATATTTCACCAAAAATAAAACAAAGTATTACATTTAAAAAATAAGAAATGATTGTATAATAATTTAGCCTGTTAGTCAGCATTTCCTTTTATTTTGGGGCAAAGTTCTTACTTTTTCTATAAAATCACTTGACTCAGAATAAAATAGATATCCTACCATTTAAGCCAAATGGAAGAGAAAAGAGATGAAGAACCAAAGTAACTTAAATGTTTCAAATTACAAATAAAGCAGATGCTGTCAATAGAAATATAGAGCCATAAAAACGGATAGCATCATAACCTAAATTGGCATATTTCCATTAAAGTTGTAACTTTTTAAAATGTCAAAAAATTTATGACTATATTGTTCTGTGCCTTAGATATTATAAAATATATCTTTAGAATTAAAAATTAATAGTTGATGTTCTCATCACAAAAGTACAAAGTACTTAATATGCTGAACTAATTACCAGAAATATCAAGTATTGTAAACATCAAAGCAAAATTCCAACT
>NW_022107431.1:96412731-96420359 GCF_000313985.2 Echinops telfairi | reverse complement strand
TAAGAATGATGAAGTCAACATATGTACTAAAGTGCTGGACACAGATGACGTATGTACAGATTGTGATGAGTTGTATGAGCCCCTAATAAAATGATTATTTAAAAAAAAAAAAGTTGGTGAGCAGAGATATACCTGCCCTCCACTGCATAGGAATCAGCCTTGGGCTGCTGTACTTTATCTTGAATCTCCCCCCACCTTGTAAAGTTATGAAAAAGAGATCTAATGCTGTCACATCATTTTTACACATGCTCACAGCAATCCCTAAAGCATTTCCAGGAAAAGGTGGTGGAAATGACATTTTATTAACACTCAATATTAACCTTCCCCCCTAAAGATAAGCTTTCGAGTCTTCTCCCATATACAAAGGATGATGACTTAAAATGTCATCATTTTCACTTAAGGAAAATCTGAAGCCATATACCTGCCCATCAAATCTATAAACCCACTTACTAACAGCTGTACCTATTAAATCTCATTAAAATAGTTCCCTGTTTACAAGACTATCTGTGCTTCGAATACTACTTTCTCCCCAGAAATCTGCATTTCTCTTACAACTAGCATTTCTTGTCTAATAATCTACATTTGAACATACTTGTTTCCACCTTAGGAAAAATATAAAATCTTGTCAGACTCTTATCTCCTCCTCTTAAATCCTACAGCTACCACCTTCCCTTTCTTTCTCTCCAGAAATAAGTCTCTTAAAGAATGGTCCTTAGTCTCAGTTCATGTACCATCCTCTCCTCAAACTACTTCAATCTAGTCTCCACCTTTTTAAGTCCACATATTATAGATCTTAGCTAAGTCTTAAATATTGATAAATCCAGTGAGCACTTTGAAAGTTGGTATCTACATGTGTCAACTACCTTCAAACCTGGTACTTCTCTTCTCTCCTTTGCCAACCACCTTCTCTTCTTGACTTCTGAGACACTCCCTGGCTTCTCTCCACAGGAATCTCTGCCTTTTTCCTTTATAGGATTATCCTCTTCTACCTAGCCCAGTGGTTCTCAACCTTCCTAATGCCGCAACCCTTTAATACAGTTCCTCCTATTTTGGTGACCCTCCCCAACCATAAAATTATTTTCATTGCTACTTCATACGTGTAATTTTGCTATTGTTGTTAATCAGGCGACCCCTATGAAAGGGTCATTCGACACCCCACTCCCAAGGGGTCGCGACCCACAGGTTGAGAACTGCTGACCTAGCCATTAAGGTCCCGAGTCCCAGGGCTCAAATTTACAACCTCTTGTCTTCTAACTCACTCTATACTCTCCTTGACCAATCTTCTCCATATTCATGTTATCAATTAGAACTGTATGCCAATAACCCACAAATTTTATCTGCACTCTAGAATAGCATATCAAATGTGCTTTAACAGATGTCTCATCAGTATCCCAAAGACTTCTCAAACCCAGTATGTACAAGCCTCAACTCATGATTCTCATGCCACGATCCCCCCGCCACGATCCCCCCAATTTTCCAGGCTCTATCGAGTCTGAAAAGCCAGGAACCTGGGAGTTTTGTTTTTAACACTGCCAAACTCCAACATCCAACTGACTTTCCTCCCTATCCTCAAATTAATTCATTTCCACAGTAAGAACTCAAGTGTAAATCACCTTCACAATAAAGTCCTACTTGCCCACATCTATAAATTTCTTCTTCTCTTTCCCAAAACACTTATCTGATAAGATCTCCTTGACTTAAAACACTTCAGAGACTCCTCTTTATGTTTGGATAGAGCCAAAATGTTAACATGGTCAAAACCCATTTCTGTCAAAGTTATTCCAACCTCAAAGGACCTTCCCTATGTGACAGAGCGATTGGACATGTCTCACAGTTTCCAAAGCTGTAATCTTTAAGGAACAGACTACAAGTTTCTCCCAAAGAACAACTAGTGGGTTCAAATCCCCAACTTTTTGGCTAGTATCCAAGTTCTTAATCATTGTTAACAACCAGGGTTTCAGATCTATTCCCCACTATAACTTTGTGGGAGAAGTAGTCCTGTTTTCTACACAAACTTAGTTGCATCCTCTGTAACTTTTCCTTTCTAAGTTACTCACAAGTTTTGAGTTTCATATGGGTAATGATTGAATGTATTCTTATTTCACCATAAGCTACAGAACAGCGGTTCTCAACCTGTGGGTCGCAACCCCTTTGGGGGTCAAACGACCCTTTCACAGGGGCTGTCTGATTCAAAACAGTAGCAAAATTACAGTTAGTAGCAACGAAAATAATTGTATGGTTGGGGGTCACCACAACATGAACTATATTAAAGGGTTGCAGCATTAGGAAGATTGGGAACCACTGCTATAGAAAAGGGACCATGTCTCTTTCACACTTGTCACTGCTGCTCTTGTGTGCCATCAGCTAATTCCAACTCCCAGCAACCCTACAGGAGAGGGTTTCCTAGGCAATAATCTTTGCAGGGGAAGATGAAAGGTTTCTTTCCTATGGAACCCCTGCTAAGCTAGGACCACCAACCTTTCAGTTAGCAGACAAGCCCTTACACCACTGTGCAACTACGGATACTCTACAAAACTATCTTTCCTACTGCCTTTTTCTAAACATTATTGTTCAAAATATTAAGCCCTGTCACTATGGTCAATATTGAAAATGGAGAAAAAGTCAAACAAAAAAATTTTTTTTAATTTAAATACTGTATACACTCAAGTATAAGCTGACCAGAATATCAGCCGAGGCACCTTTTTTTTTTTTTAACGGGAGAGCGCGAACACAGTCCCTAATTTTACCACAAAAACTGCATTAAAAATGTGCTGAAAGCAGGGAGCCCCTGAGGGAGTACAAAGGACAGACTCTGGGGCCAGAGCACCACCGGACCTAACTGAACTAATGGTTCTACAAAGTACTTTTCCTATTAACTAACCATAGGCCACTTTGCTTACTTAGTATTAAGATATTTATTTCTATGAACTCTGAAATTTATAAGGAAAGTACTCATAAGAATGAAACTAAATTTTTTAGTTTTCCAAGTAAGTTATGAAGATTCAATTGTGTAGTAAAGTGGTAACCACAAAATTCAGGAACGGGAGTAGCTACAATAGGCAAGAAAAGGGGCATACGGATAAATGTAAACACTAATAAATTCTGAATGGATGGAGAAATTGGCATGCATAGATTAATTTAACCTATCACTAAACAAAAACCTTTTTTGATCATGTGTCTTTAGACAGACTGAAAACATTAGACAAAGCATCTTCTCTTTCAAAAGATAATGTTCAAGAAGAGAAAAGGTATTGTATTGGTTCTAAATTACACAAATCTCTGTACAGGAGTCAGATGCAACAGCTATACTCCTTGTACTTATTCCCAAATGCCATCTGATCACTACCCAAAGAAAAAATCTTCATGTACCCTTCTAGTCATTTTAGAATAGTTCAACATCCACTTAATACATTTTTTAAAAGTCATAGTATCACGTTAGACAGCTATTCCTACAATGTCTTAAAAATGATTTACTTTTGCTACTTACTATTCTTTTTTCTTTTTATACTTATTTCATTCTTGAATCTTTAAAGTGATATGCTAATATCTTATCAGTTTTAAAAATGTTTTTATATTGCAGTTAATGTTAAGGAAATTATGCACATACTATTTCTAAAATAAAAATAGGTTTAAAACATAAAAATCCTTAAATATAACTTTATCAGGCTATAAGAAACAACCTTTATTACCACAACTAAAATTCTGACAATAGTAAATCCAAACCGTTATGTAATATTTGATATGTGTCACTACTTGCTATTCACATAACCTCACTGAGTGCGACCCAATATTAATCCGTTTTACAAATTTGGAAAACAAGTTTCCCTGAAAGATAAGTAAGTTTCTGTCCTGTAGCAATCATATAAAGACTTCCATGCTATACATAATTGCAGAGATAACTCCAACTACCCTTTTATATTAACAGCACTTTGCAATTACTCAAGAGTTTTAAAAATCTTTTGGGAGGTAAATGCTTCAAAAAAAGTTTATGAAACAGTAGTTAAGTATCACCAGACAACTTACCTACCTAATAAAGAATTATTTATTATTAATCAAAAACCAAACTTACTCCATTGAGTCCATTTTGCCTCCTATAACACAGGGTAGAACTGTCTCCATGAGTTTCCAAAACGGTTCCTCCTTACAAGCATAGAAAGCCCCATCTTTTTCCCTCAGAGCAGTTGGTGGATTCAAACTGCTAACCGTGTGGTTAGCAACCCAACTCATAAACACTATGCCAATGTTTGTAGGATATTAAAATCCTATTTTAGAAACTACCAAAGAAAAGCTTACAATTTCAGACTCTATTTTAAAAAGAAATGCCAAACATAGCACACACGTTTACTTCACCATAAAAATAAGACAAACAAAAATGATACGTCTTGAAAGTACCAAAAAAAATCTTTAATGCAGAATGGCAGTCACTGGTTCAAAAGAATTAAAATTATTTTCCTAGTTAGTGTCCTATTATACCTACTTATAAGGTATAAAAACTAATATACCTAATTTATATAAATGTATACCTAAGATACAGATATAAATCCAATTCCTGGACTTATCTACATGCCCTGAATTTGATACCACCAATAATGTATGAAAATTTATGGGTAAGCCACATTGAAAACTATAGTAATTACTTACCCAAAAAAAAGCATTCTACAATGTGGATAGTATCTCAAAAATCTACCTTTACAATGGGAATTTTCTTATGTGCAGAAAGATGTCTCTAGTTCTAAGTTTATTTTAGAAGTTTAAATACCAAGAATCAAGTAAAGTTGTGCTTCACTTGACATTGTATTGCTACTAACTTCAGTTAAAAATATCAGATTTTCATAACAGGAGAATTCGTATTTTATGAATGACATAAACTGCAGCCCAGAAATATTCTGACTTGCTCAAGTATAGGCAAGCTAACTTTCTGCAAGGCTGACTATAACCCATATCTCCTGATACAACCATTTTACTTCAATAGCAAAATTTCTAGTAAGTGGGATAGATTAAGAAAAATAAATACTAGTACATATATTAAAAAAAAATTTAAACTATATCATTTTAACAAAACATGAATTTAACTCCAAAATAAAATGTCTTATAAGAAGTGTAACTGCAATGCCCCACACCTGGTAAAAATGCTAAAATATTTTACCTACAGATCTCATAAATACGCACTCACCATTAAGATTATAACTGGAAAGCCAGGCTTCAATAAGGGTACTAGTTTCACTATTCAAACTGAGAAAGAACTAAAAAATAGAGGTGATTTTTTTTCCCCCTGCAAGTTTATAAAGTTTGCCAAGGTTGGCACCACAGAGAAATTAAGAATCTTGATTAAAAACCTTAAAAAAAAAAGAGCATTGCTTTAAAATAAGCATTCTTAAAATATATAAAATCTGGTAAAATATGCCCTAGAGCCAAAAATAATTCCACTCCCTACCAAATTCCATTTACTTTGTTAATAATGTATTACATCTCAAGTTGATGAGTCATGTTTTGACAATGTCTTAGGCAGAAATAGCCCTTAAATTATAAGCATTCTTTTTGTCAAATCACATTTTAAATATATTAATGTGATTACTCCTTTAAGTACGTAAACTTTTAAAACTACTTAAAATTCCACTTTCCTGCTTGGTCAGTCACTGTGATAATATCTGCAGTCTGACTACAAAGGCTGACTGATGCCCACTTTTAAACTCACAAGTACTTTGAGGTGGTCTAAAAATTTTTATCTGCCCTATGAATTTTCATTTTAAAATATTGCTTAATTTATCAGTAAATGTAGCAAAAAAGAGAATCACTTTCAGTTAAATAGACAATACTGAAATCACACTCCTGCCAAGTACTGAACAAAACTTTGAGTCACAGAATAAAGTAGGACATTTCAGAATACTCAAGAAGAGGCTTACTGCCTGATCATGTAGACATAGAATTTCAAGACCTATTAAGCAAAAATGTAATTAAACAGTTTATGTTCCAGAATGTTTGAATCTCAATAAAACAACCAAATAGCATTAAGCCAAACACTAACAAACTTAAGACATAGTTTGGACATGAAAGCACATCAAGTGCCTTCTATCTAAGCAGACAGAGCAAATATGCTAAAGGAACAGAAAATGAATCAAAGAATTGTGAATGAAGCCTATTAAGAATTCTTAACTCTCTTGAGTATACCAACATGACTACTCTGGTAAGAAGGTAAAAACATTCCAGCCAAGAAAAAAAAAAAGCCCACTTCTGGGAAAGTAGGTAATTTTGATAAGTTAATGCATAAATTAATTTTGATAATTTGATAAAATTAATGTATCTGTATAAAGTCACTCTTTATTGCCTCTTAAGTTTAATAGACACTAAAGGTATAAAATAACTTTGTTCATATTTGAGAGAAACAACTCCCCCCAAAAACAAAAATCAAGGTTGATATCCTTATTTTTGCTGGCAAAGAGTATTCCAACAAGAACTAGGCATTCCCATAATTTGGTCAGGCTTAAAAAAAAACAACACATCATCAAGAGTCTAGGAGAACAGTTACTCAGTGACCAAGGACTGCAGAGTTTTAAGGCTATGTTTTCTAAGGTCAGTTTTTCAGATAGGAAGACTAAAATCTTGTCAAATATTTAGTCCTAAAATAATTTCAGTAATTGCATTGGTTTCAAACTCCATCCATTCACTTTTGGTTAATATTGGATGGAACTGTCCTACATCACTACATGAATACTAATGAAGTGTGAAAACGAATACAATGTCCCATCTCCATTATATTCTACTAGACCTAAGTATCCTTGCTTATTTTAATAGTTGTGAGTACTCAACAACCTATATGAAATCATAAGAGAAGTAGACCCCCCAAAGTTAAGAAAAACACTCAAATTCACCTGAGAGAAGACATTTCAGCTGAAAGCTCTTAAATCAGTTCAGAAGCCCCATGGTCAAAATTACCCTGGTAGTTTTAACTACCTTAAAACAGCAGCTGCAAATGCGTTACAGAAAATCAATACATGGCAGATTTCAAAAGGCCTGGTTTTCCCCTAGTGTGGCTGCAGTAAATGCCCAACACGCATATTCACACAATAACAACTTAAAACAGTTGAGAATCTTTTTTTGCAAATCTAGCCCCACTAATGCATCTTGTTTTTTCCATTCCGGAAATCTAGTGACACAGGTCCACTCTTGAAAGCCCGCCTTTAGCAATCACTGAGATACTCACACCGAAAACCCACAAAAATTAAGAAACCGCTATCTTTCAAGCTACACATACATACCACCGTAGAAAACAGAAAAACTTTCACTTGCTAAGTTCCATCCCCCAGTAAATACGCGGGGATAAAAATCAAAACTCTTCAATGGGTTCCAATAATAATGGCTTTCCATTAAGCAAAATTCACCACGCAAGAATTCGCATGTCTAAGGCCCGGTGGAAATTTCTGGATTAGGGATGTTTCCGTCTTTTCCCCTGCAGCAGACACTAGATTGGGGAAGATGCGCCGCTACCCCAACCATCACCAGGCATCTGAATCCCTCCAACGACCAACCTAGCTCTGCGTTTTAAGAGAGAAAGAGGATCGTAAAGAAACGCGAGCGGGGAAAACATGAATGTCCTGCCACGCTACCGCGGCCGGCGAATAGGCTGCTCC
>NW_022107431.1:96402945-96411398 GCF_000313985.2 Echinops telfairi | reverse complement strand
TGCAGCCCGCGCCCCCGCCCCCGGCGCAGAAAAAGGAGTGCCTCGGGCCTCTCACCTCCGACGTCCCCACACCCAGCGCGGCGCGACCCGGGTCCCCCTCCTCCCCGGCCGAGGGTTCGATTTATTTATTTATTTCCAGTCAGAGAAGATGTCGGAGCTGGAGCTGCTGGTTGGCTGGAAGGTGCTTTCTCTGTGGAGGCCGATCGCGCGAGGGAGGGGGCCGGGGCTGACTCCGCGGAGGGATCTGACGCACACGGAGCCGCAGCACAGGTTCTATTCAGCGGCGCTGGCTGGGGTTGAGATGGAAGTTAGTTTCTATGTAGCAGAAATAGGAAACAAATGAAGCAAAACTGCCCAAAGAGGAGAAATGCCCAGAGGATGGGTCTCACTCTCACGCGCGCTGACACACACACACACACACACACACACACACGCGCAGAGAGCACTCTCACGCTGGGCAAACTCAGGATCGCGCTACTGCCCGAGTTGAATGATAGTGTTTGGTTTCTGTCTCTTGCCATGTGCATGTGTATAAATGCTGCGGATTGGCATCTGTGTAAGTCTTGTCCTGCGTTATTTCTGCAGCTTATGCAAGTGTTGTGTAATTTATTGGAGGGTTGTACATTGCAATAGAGGTTCGAGCTGCTTTTTTGTTAAGGGCTTGCATTTTGCAAGCCCATTATGTGCTGAAGCCGCCTCTGCATATTTCTTTTATGACTTCCATTGCCGTAAGCGTATATTTTTTAAATGTTTTTTTAAATTATTATTACTGTTAAACGGGCAAAGCGAACTCCAGAATTGTACTTCAAATACTCTTTGTTGATTCCCAGAAAAGGCTAATAATGTCTATTTAGGGATTTGGGATTAAGGAACCTTAAAGCTTTTATAAAATGTTTACCAAAAAAGGATAATGTAAATCTGAGGCAAAGAAAAGGACACGACGCTAATATCTATTTCTTACTGAGCTGGAGGTAATTTAGTAGCAGATCGATAGTCTACCGAAGGATATTGAAAGATACTACCGTTTAGCAAAGGTGATTAGTGATTAAATAATTGAAATTATCTGTGTATCTTGCAGTTGACTTCGTCATGCTAATCAGTGACTTCTAATGTGAGGTGTAAACCATTCATGTTTACAGTTAGTCAAAAGAAGACTTCTTGAAAACTGACAAAAAGGAAAGAAACAATTTTTTTCATAAATTAATACAGTATGTAATTACTGGTTTTAAATGCTAAATCTTAGGTCTCTGTTTTGTTGATGGGATGAGGATAAGGGCCTTGTTTTCTTTTAAAAACGAATATGGGTGAAATTAATGGAAACAATGGAAAAGGCCATTTGTTAGAAAACAAGGGCACCAAGTGATATTTATCTCCAAATGAGTTAAGTACTTCCAAAAAGATTTGGGAGTTCAAACGTGTTTTGTTTCCCCTTAAGGTCTGCATTTTAAGGAAATAAAGATAGTCGTTCTTTTGTTAACATTTAACAAAAGGCTCCTCTTAACATTTTTGGATAATAAAACTGTAATTTATGGATCTGGTTTCAAAAGGTTATTTGTAGGAAAGGACTCAACAAGCTGTATTGTGGTTTTCTAGTGTTTCCTCAAGCCCTTCTACCTCCTGGCTCCTCACATTCCTTGTGAGAAATGCAACCGCCTTGGGCTGCAAGGTGTGAGAGCTTAAACCAAAACACCCAGAAATCAGCAGACAACCGAGGAAGAAGAAAAGAAGCCTGAACCGCTTTGGAATAACAGACTATAAAAAGATTTCCTTCGTAAATGCACGATGAAAATGGAAGGTTATTATGATTTGCCCTAGTCCTGATAATTATCAGAGTAACGCATTTATTGACATGGATTATCCTTCAAATATTGAAAATATTTGCATTTTTAAAGACATGAATTCCTTTCTAACTATTATCAGTAAAGTTACCTGCTGGTAGGGTTTGAAAAGATAGGCATTTTGTATGCTTTATGGCAACTGTATTTATTGCTGTGGCCTATGCTCTCTGTTTTACCCAAACTTTTAAAAAAGTATAATGCTCAGAGTGTGGTATTTTATCAGGATGCTCTTCAAATAAGCAGATTTGGGGAACCAAAGGGTGTATTTGGAATTTTCTAATTTTGAAGTGCCTATGCTAATCTCATTCTTTCTGATAACATGTTTTTCTTTAAGAGGGCAAATAAACCAAATTATGATATAGCATTTAAAATTTGTCTGAGTAAAGTTTTCCAAAAGTATATTGTGGGTGTTACGTAAATGTAAAAGCTAATATGATTAGCTCATGTATGTAGGCTTTTCATTTAGAAGTCATTAAATAAAGGTTTTTCTTAAGTGTGCTGTTACTAGTTGGTTCCTAAAAAATACCCTGAAAATTTCTAAGTTTTCTGAATATGATGTTCTGATATTTTTACTATCCTTTCACAGTGTTTAGAATTACTTTTTCAAATATCTAATATGGAGAGAGTTGTAACTCTTGTCCTTGAAGTCACTAGTAATTGTCACTCTATTTTAAGAAAATGCAGATTGCCTGCTTAGAATTAACATTTCTCTTCAGCCAAATTAACAATGAATGATAAGCTGAATGTAGTACTGAGCCCTTCAGCTTCTTAATTTCTGTATGCATAAAGCCCATTTATGAATTTTTATATCAGTTAACTAATGTTCAATAAGTTGTTTATTATCCATATGTATAAAGGAGGTCTAGACACATCACATAATAAGAAACCTTATCTGTAAATTCTGTATTTTTGTTCCCATAGCAATGACACTTGTAATTCTTTTCACAGCTAACTTTGGCGTACAAAGATAGTTTAGATACCATCCACATGCCTTTCTATTAGATTATTGTAATGGATTAACTTTTTCATGAACTTGAAAAATCAAATGTAAATTTACAGAGATCTTCATGCCTTTTAATTAAAAGACTAACAAAAATATTAAAAGTTTTCCAATGCAAGAGCATATATATATATATATATATATAAAAATATGGTCCCTTTAGGAGAATAATAAACTATTCTTGAAATTTGAAACTCTAAAGTGCATCACTTAGCATCATATAAAATAAGACAAACATCTAATAAAAACTTTGAATCTTGATCTTGACAGGCTATTATCCTAATAAAATAGTCAAATGCTGCCATTCAGTCCATTCTGGAACAAGGTAGGAAGGTGTTTGTAAATAAGAAATTCTATAACATTTATGAAATTTGGTTTATCTCTATTAGTATACTGAGAAGACAATCAAAAAAACTCTGCAAATAGACATTTCAAAGTTACATTAAACTTGACATGCTCCTTTTAATGGTGAAAACATTATTTTATAAAGCATAGAAACAGAAAAATGGAATGCATTCTTCAAAAAAATACCATTTTTATGCTAATCTGCCAGAATAATACAACACAACTATCAAAAGGATCTTATTTAACACATCACAATTCTCCCCAATATTGTATATTTCTACTTATGTCTAGCTTACTTTCTGTCTACACAAATGCTTCTTTCCTCACAAAGTGTTAAAATGCATCCAATTTGGAGCACATGAGCGGATACAATAGATATTGGGCTATATGTAAGAAATAAGGATAGCCGATTTTACTAAGTCGGTGCATCATCTAACCGTTTTTACTATCTCCCTTATATCTTGCTGGAAAACCTTTTCATTTAAATTAGAACACAGTTGCTTTGTAATCGGTAACAACAGGTTAGCTGGCCACCAATAAACATTAAATCCCTAATTTATTTGACTGTTGTAGTAATTTATTACTTATTTTTTCTGTCCAAGTTAAATAATCCCAGTAGTGTAGATTAGTCTATTGTGATTTTGTTTTGTTGTTATTGTTGTTTTACTGCCTTAGGTTGCATGAGAAATGCACATCTTCATGGACTTAAGAGTTTTTTTTAGTCACTTCATGAGTTTAAAAGTACAATTACAAAGATTAAAGGAAAAAAAAGAATTTTTGAACATATTCCCCTAAGACTTGGAGCAGCACAGTGGTTGAAGCCGAGAAAGCTGTTCCAGATGGCAGGAAACGCAGAGGAGAAAGCTGTAGGCATGTTCTATCCCCGAAGATGTCTGGTGGGCCTGGAGTGGGCCGGGCTGAACAGAGGGCAGTGGAAGAAAAGATAAACTTGGGGAAGAAGGTTCTTAAAAATTGCTGCTGGTGGTGTTTTAAATGAAACAAACTATTATCTATTATCAAAGTAATTTTAAGATGGAACTTAAGGCAGGATGCCTTTGCATATGCCTGAATTCATAAATGATAAGAACCTCAAAGAAGAAAACTTATTTTTAGTTGTAGAAAAAGAAGGGGAGGTTTGTTAAGTAACAATTTATGGAGGAATCGCTACATTGCAGAAAAATCCAGAACCAAGGACAACCAGGTGGACATTGCTAGTGAGGAAGAAGAATTGATATTTTGTAGAATAGGATTAGACCTGAGGGTGCCCATAAGTGATAGTTGAGAGTAAGGTCCAATTCAAAAATGAGAATTAAATCAGTTTTGGTTAAAGTTATCTTTTTAATAAACTTTCCTGTTTTTGAATTCCTACAGGTAGGGTTCCCTAACGATACAACTTACTATATTTGTTTTTCTTCCTTTATAAGGAAATTTGGGAAAGATTTCCTGGATTATGCCTCTGTTTATTTCTATTAGTAGGTATATGCATATTGAATTGATTAGCTTGCCCAAAGAATGAATTCGATTATGCAGTTTTAAATTTAGATAAATATTGATTCTACAGAGATCTTTTCATTAAAATGTTGATTCAGAATTAAAGAAAAACAAAATCTTTTGCACTCAATGTTCATCCTTTCATTTCAGAGCATAAAAATTTAGGTGCAGAAAAAATAGTTGTAATGGACTTTATAATGTTTATTAAAACTTAGCAACTGACAGTAATTTATAGCAAAACGAAGATGGTTTTTAAATGGTGTGTCCTGGTGATCCTGGTAGAAAAATACCTATGTGCGCTTATGGTACACAGCTCAGTAGAATGGGAGATCAAACTGCAGGGCAACACCTGATGGGCTGCGGCCCAAGGTGGAGCTGTCCTCACATGGACGCCTCAGACTAACAGCGTCCCCAGTGCTGTGTCATTGGGGAAACCGCCTTTTACAAACCTAGGGGAACGATTGACAATGTACTTTTTTGTTTACCTGGGTTTTTGTTTTCCTGTCTTTAGCTTGGTTTTCATTTCTTTCTTTCTTTCTGTTTGTTTATTTGCTGGTGCTAATGCAGTTGGTCCAGTAGGGGTCCGGTTTTGTCATAAGCCGACCAGCAAAGCAAACCTCAGTCGTGCCTATTCCATGAACACACAGGTGGATTCTGAGCTCCTACCGAACTCTAGCCCCAGTACAACAGTTAGTTCTGAGAACATGACCATTGCCTTCCTGAAAGGATCATGGAAGGTAAGGGTGTTAGTGTGGTGAAGAGAGAGGAGGGTACCTGGCTATCAATCAGAATTGTGTCTGGGCATTTAAAGGCTTGTATTCAAACAAACAGCCTTCTAAGTGAGGAATCAACTACCTCCACATGGAAGAAGCACACCAGCTTGTGTGAGCCAAAGATGACAATAACAAAATCCAAATATGACAAAGGGAAAAGTATCAGAGCTTAAATTGTGAACCTCCAATTTGTGGAAGGCTGTTGAGAACAGTGGGCGCCCAAAACCACCTGCAGGGTATCTAGTCAGATACTCTGGCAGATCCCCTCCAGCCACAAGCAAATGCCTGGAACAGCCTTACTATCAAACATAGATCATTGTAATCCTGATTATGTTGGATCAAACTTGATATTTGGCCAGTTGACCTCCCTCTAGATCAGTGGTTCTCCACCTTCCTACTGCCTCGACCCTTTAATACAGTTCCTCATGTTGTGGTGACCCCCCAATCATAAAATTATTTTCGCTGCCACTTCATAACTGTAATCTTGCTCCTGTTATGAATCAGGTGACCACCGTGAAAGGGTCCTTTGACCCCCAAAGGGCTCGGGACCCACAGATTGAGAACCGCTATTGTAGCGTTTAAACCTAACCTGCCTTCTAGCTGCAAGGATCTCTTGCTTGTTAATGCAAAAATCCATTCCGTGGCTTTTTAAACATTGATGGAGGTCTTTTCTTTCTTGTTGATTGTTGGTATTTTTATCTTTATATTCCTATTATTTCATCTTGGCCACCTCATTTCATTTCTGTGCTTTATTGTTTCCATTGGGTTTACCAGCGTGTGAAGCACAGAAGGAAGGGCTGCAGAGAGAGAATAACTGATGCAAAGATTTGTAGGGGTGCAGGGGTGGGGCGTGGGAGAAATGGGGAGGGCAAGGGGATTTCAGGAGTAAACAACGAAGGCAGGAGGGGGAGAGAGCGCTAGAAATGAATGTGATTATACAACTCATTTTAAAGGTGATTTAATCATAGGGGTGGGAAGAATGTTCTGAAATTGATTGTAGTAATGATTGTACAATTCTTGACATGATTGAACAATTGAATTTTATGATGTGGATATGTGTAAATAAAACTGAAAAAAGAAGGAAAGCTAGTCCAAAAGAAGAAAATACATATGTGCAATATTTCCTCTCAACAGTCACTGGGCATTATTAGGGGACATCTTTCTTAAGAATGTTGAATAACTGATATCATTTGGGAAGAAAGAATATGCTGACTTTTTGTCACGCCGTCCCTCACCTCTCTGGTTTGCACGTTCCACGTGACACTTGTTGTCAATCACTGCTCAGGTTTTTTGATAAAACCTGAGTGTTCTGATTTCCATCTTCCTGGATGCTGCACATTTTCAGGTTTTTGGATTGTTTGTTTTCTAAGATGTCTTTCTCAGTAAAATTTACCCCTTCTCCCATCACCAAAACTGTAGTCTCCAATGGCAAACCAAATATGGGAAATGAGATGTGTAATTAACTTGACAATTTCCCATTTTGTATTTGAATATACACATAAGAGCTATAAAATAAAAAGATGAAGATAATCTTTACTTTTTAAGCTTGGGACTCTCACATATTACAATGGTCAACATTTCTTATTTTCATTTCTTCTTATGATACAGGAAACTAGAGAAATAATTTAGACAACTGATGTGACGAGAGAAAAATAACTTTCCTTCCTCTCATCCTTTTGCATAAGGAAAGAAACTACACGCGAAGCACAAGCATGTTCTTAGTGGAATGTATATACTGTACTCATTTTGTGTGCTATGAATTTTTTCAACATGTTTACCAATGTGCAAGCTAAATATGACCTCTTCGGGTTTTGTTGGACTACAGAAAAAAATATTTTAAGTTACTTTTGAAATAATTCATGCAGCTTTTAAACTTCAGTTGGTAACGTTTCCAATCTAATTATGGTTGAAGTGGACATACTGACTCAAACTGTTCAATGGAGACATTTAAGTTAGGAAACACTAGATTCAGGCCCAGACACACACAAACACACACCTGCCTCACAAAAGAAATCTGCACTGAACACGAGGGGAAATTCTGAATAACGAAGATATTTCCCCCAATGACCACGATGAGGTATTCTTCTATTAGAATAATAATTATAAAAGTCATTAACTCAAAAAAAAAAAAGTCATTAACTCTTTCAATTCCCCTGTTTCTCATATGGCTCCTCCTTCCTCCTTTTTATTATTAAGAGAATGCTACGATTTTATTAGGAATTTCCTTTAAAATATTGAAAAGAAAAATAAGTTCTATAAATTCTCATGACCTGTATTACTTCTGTGAAACTGTTTCAAGAACTCAAAATCAACATTTAAAATCTGTCCCTCACTCCTGTATGCCATTCCCATTACTATGATATCCTCGCTGCAGCTTCCTTATGTTCTATTGTAGGCAAGCTGAAGAACCAACATTTGAACACTCAGCTTGAAATCTTACCCTGTTTTAGAGATGTGGTTAAAGAGCTGGGTTGCTAACTAAAAGGTTGGTGTTTTGAATACAGTGAGAGAGATGTGGCAGTTTGCTTCCATAAAAATGTACCTCCTTGGAAACCTTGAATGGCAGTTCCACGCTGTACTCCAGTCACTCTGAGTTGGAATCAACTTGATAGTCCAACACATGGAAATGTCCAGTTCACAGATAATCTGGGTGGAAATGACCCCAAGGGCTACTCTTGGAAAGAAAATATTTTAGTGTTAGTCTGGCCAATTTACAGAAATTGTTAATTATAAAATCTAACTTTATCTAGCAGCAAGTACTCTACTTATTGAATGGACTACAAAAGATGTGGATCACTATACATACTATTCAAATTTAACTATAAGGGCCTTATCTTCCTGGAAAAAGAAAACACAAAGAATGCATTTATATCTAAATAAAAGAATGTTTTTTAAATAAAGACTACATTTTTGCATCTTAATCTGATTGCTTTTAGTACACAATGTACATAGTTTACCAAAAGTAGCATGAGTCCTTTCCACCGACTAATAACAACAGAACACTAG
>NW_022107431.1:96394361-96401773 GCF_000313985.2 Echinops telfairi | reverse complement strand
AGGGGGAAGAAATGGGGAGCTGATATCAGGGGCTCAAGTGGGAAGAATGCTCTGAAAATGATGATGGCAGCATATGTGCAAATGTGCTTGACACACTGGATGAATGTATGGATTGTGCTGAGAGATGTGAGAGGCCCCAGTAAAAGTATTTTTTTTTCAAAAGAAAAGAGTGAACACATCTATTTTGAGAGGAAGTACAGCCAGAATGCTCTTAGACGTGAGGAGGCAAGACTTAGTCTAAGGTACTTTGGACATTTTATCAAGCAGGATGGGTCCTTGAAGAAGAACACCAGGCTTGGGAAAGTAGGAGGTCAGAAAAAAAGAGGAAGGCCTTTAATTAGATGGATTGTCACACTGTAACAATGGGCCCAAACACTTCCAGCGAATGTGAAGATGAACAGGACCAGACAAAGTGTCATTGTGCTGTGGAGGGTGGCTGTGGGTGGGGACCTGGTCTATGGCACCTAACTGGTCTGCAGCAAGACGGTTCCAGTACACGATAAGAACTAAGGAGAGGTTTGAAGAGAGAGAATGAGGAAAAAAGCCTTCTTAGTCAAAATTACTTTGAGAGTGTGCAAACTAGAGTTAGAGGCTGCATTAAGTCTCTGAAATTTTTTATAGTGTGTAGGGTATTTTTTAAAAGATAATTTTAAAAATTACAAACATTTTCATTCATGAAAAGTTGAGTTATTTTAAACTGAGATCTCTACGCGTCTACATACTAATATTTCTAGGCTAGAAACAAAATCAACATCACTGGAGAGTCATTTTTATAAATTTCATTATTATACAAGCAAATAGTAAGCATTCAAAAAGCACAGGGGATACAGTGATGAGCCTTCATGTCCCCATTCCTATACCAACAATGACCCAATCTTATTTTCTTTATTCTCTCCGATCACTTCCCTTTTCTGTTTGAGTATTTTAATGAAAGTCTCAGGCATCATATCATCGCCCATATAAATAATTTGTTATAGATTCTAGAAGGAAATTTCTATCTGGATTCAATATTTTATTAATTTTTTTTACTACCTCATAGATTAAATATTTGCTGAGCCTCTCAAGCCCAAGGAATTGATTGGCTGGCAAGGTCATTACAACCATTTCTAAGGAGTTCTTTTATGATCAGAAATGTTATCTTCCAACGAATAGAGCAGATTCCTCGGGAGCTCAGGTTCAGTGAGTGTCTCTCCTCTGTAGCATGGCATTATAGAAGATGCCTCGTTGCCCTTGTCAGCCACGCACACTCAGCTTCACCCACTAGACCGCAAGGACCCCAAATTCTTATTCTATGGAAATATTTCATTTTCCAAATATGCTGTTTCTTTTCTCTTTTCTTCTTTCGTCTTCTTTTTTTGGGGGGTATGGGTGGGGAGCCATGCTGGCCTCTTTTTCTGGAATCCTCCTCCAATCTAACCAATTCCCATGAATTTTTCACAACACAGTCCAATCATTGCCAACAAATGCCTGGCTGTTTATCCTCTATGCATCCATAGTATCTTCTATATGTCCCCACCATAGCAGAGTTTTCAGGCATATTTTTTTATTTGTTTTATTCTAACTCACCAACTACATTGCTGAGATTTTTTGTTTTGTCTTGTTTTATTTCCAATAGTCTATAAATTTTATATTTCTGTATTTCCAGGATGCAGACCTCTTCAGAATATGTAAATACCATTAATAAACCCAAAGTTTACCCTTGGAAAATATTTGTTACATAAGTTAAAAATATCTGGAGATTATATTAGTGTGGTTCCTAAATGATAATTCTACTTTGCCATCAGTTCTTATAACTAATACACACATGGAATTATGAATCTATCCATTGAAGGGAAAGAAACAAAATATATCTTATGTTTAAAAGTCACACCAGAATATCACGTGACATTTGGATGCCAGCTCTGCTCTTGCAATGCCAACATTAAAGTATTATGGAATGCAAAATAAAATGATAACATGATGGCTGGAAGGAAGTCACGGAATACCAAAGCAATGGCAACAAAGGGGGACTCGCCTGAAGTGATAGATACGTTGTTATTAGATGCCACCGAGTTGCTTCCAATTCATAGTGACTTTCGGTAAAACAGAAGAAAACACTCCCTGCTCTTAAACGGTCCTCACAATTATTACATGTGAGCCCACTGTGGCAGCCACGGTGTCAAGCCATCTGGTCAAGTGTCTTCCTCTATTTCGATGTCCCCCTACTTTACCAAACATGATGTCCTTTTCCAGGGACTAGTCTCTCCTAACTCAAGCTGACCCTAATAGGATAGAGTAGAACTGCCCCCTCAGTGTGTACAAAACTGTACGTGTTTATGCGAATTGAAAACCAAGTCTTTTCCCCATAGTGAGCTCTCTCCTGATAACATGCCCAAATGTAAGATAAAGTCTCACCACCCTTGCTTCTAAGGAGCATTCTGACTTTACTTTTCCAACATATACTCGTTTGTTCTTTTGGTGGTCCATAGTACTTTCAATATTCTTTGCCAGCACCATAATTCAAATACATCAATTCTTCTGCAGTCTTCTTAACTCAGTGTCTAACTTTCAAGTACATATTAGGTGATTGACAACATCATGGCTTGGGTTAGGTGCCTCAAAGTAACATCCTTGCTTTTCAATACTTTAAAGAGGTCTTGTGCAGTAGATTTACCCAAATGCATGAAATCATTTGATCTCTTGACTATAGTTTCCACGAGCATTGATTATGATTGATTATAATTATTGATTTCATCAATCAAGATGAAATCCTTGACAACTTCAAACTTTTCTCTGTTTACCATGTTACCTATTGGGAAAGTTGTGTGTGGGGGCTTGTTTTCTTTACACTAAGCTGTTATCTATATTGAAGGCTGCAATCTTTGGTCTTTATCAGAAAGTGCTTCAAATCTTCCTCACTTTCAGAAAGCAAGTGTGTGTGTCCGTTGCATATTGCAGGTTGTTAATAAGACTTATCCAATCCAGATGTCACATTCTTCTTTATATAATCCAGATTCTCTGATAATTTGCTCAGCATTCAGATTGAATAAGTGTGGTGAGAGGATATAACCCTGATCGACACCCTCCCTAATTTTAAACAATGTAGTATTCCCTTGTTCAGTTTCAACAATGACCCCTTGATCCCTGTACAAGTTCCACAGGATCACAATGAAGTGTTCTGGAATTCTCATTCTTCTCAAAGCTATTCATAGTTTGTTATGATCCACACAGTTGAATGCCTTAGCATCATCAATAAAACACAAGGAAACAGCTTTCTGATAGTCTCTGCTTTCAGTTAGGATCCATCTGACATCAGCAATGGTATCCTCTGCTCTATGTCCTCTTCTGAATCCAGCCTGAACATCTGGCAGCTCCCTGTCAAGGTACTGCTACAACTATTATTGTATGATCTTCTGCAAAATCTTACTTGCATGTGATATCAATGATATTGTTCTATAATTTGAAGATTCTTTGGGGTCACCTTTCTTTGGAACATGTACAAGTATAGGTCTATTCCTGTCAGTTGTCCAAATAGCTGTCTTCCAAACTTCCTGACATAGACAAGTGCTTCTGGTGCTTTATCAGCTTGCTGAAACATTTCTATTGGCATTCCATTAATTCCTTGAGCCTTGTTTTTCATTAATGCTTTCAGTGCAGCTTGATCTTCTTCCTTCCGTACCATTAGTTCTTGATTATATGTAACCTGCTGAAATAGAGGGACATTGACTAATATTTTTTTACTCTGTGTATTCTTTCCGTATTCTTTTGGTGCTTCCTGAATGCAATATTTGACCTACAGAATCATTCAATATTGCAACTCAAGGCTTGATTTTTTTCCTGAGTTATTTCAGTTTAAAATATGTTAAGCATTTCTTCTTTTTGGTTTTCTAACTCAAGGTCTTTGAATATTTCATTAACATTTTCTTTGTCTTCTTGAGCTGCCCTTTGAGATTTTTCTGTTCAGCTCTTTGACTTCATCATTTCTTCTATTACCATTAAGTTACTCTACCATTAAGATCAAGTTTTCAGAGTCTCTTCTGACATCCTCTTTGACCTTTCCTGTCTTTTTAGTGCTTTGCTCTTTTCCATGAATGATGGTCTTGAGGTCTTCCCACAGCTCACCAGACTGTCTGGCATTAGTGTCCAATGCAGCAAATCTATTCTCTTTGGTTTCTCAAGATTCAGGTGGGCTAGAATCAAGGTTGTACTTTGGCTCTCATGTGTTTGGAGAATCTCAGGAAGATGGCAAATTAGACAGACTACTCAGACCCTCAACAACAAAGAAATGAAACAGATACAGATGAGAATCTTGGAACCTTGAACTTCAGAGGAACAAATAGAGAAGTGGATGGAATATCAACTGGAAGCTGAACTGCTTGGTAAAGTAGAGGGGCAGGGAAAAGAGGAAAGCTCTCAAGGTCATGGACCGACACAGTGGCTGCCTCACTGAGCTCAAGCCCAGGAACACTTGTGAGGATGGTGCGGGACTGTCCGGTGTTTGGTTCTGTTGTGCATAAGGTCTCTATGGGTTGGAACAGACTCAAGGGTACTAACAACAGTAGTAACAGAAGCTGAACAAAAGATACCAGAAAGGAGATAAAAGGGTGACTTTTTCACTGGCCGGATAAGGAGCAGCCTTCAGCTGAGATAGTGGCATGGCAGTTTTCTACACCCTCCTGATGACTAGAGGAGTGGTGAGTCCCACCCTAACTCACCCAGTGACAGGTTACCCACAGCCCTGCACAGCCTATACTCTGCCTGAGCTTGGAGCCACCCTCTCGCAGATCCAAGTCCTGTGCATATTGCTTATGGTTCATAAATTCGGCCTTCTCAGACCAGTGCTATGTCAGAGCGTACTATGTCAGACAAGCAGCCTATCACAGACCACACTGGGTGTGTAAAGATTCCTTCTGTAACCACTCATCTTATTCTCAGATGCCCTCAGTACCCAAACCTTATTCACCACATGAGACGGTATGAAATATTTCTCAATCAAATTCTCTGACCCTGGACAACAACCAGGCGAGTCATAACTGATCTGGGACTACCCCCTCACTCTTCATTCCTAGAGGATATACATATCCAAGAAGCCGAATGACCCCTAAATCGATTAAACCTAAAAGATAATCACCAAGACATCATAATAAATCGTTCCAGAGCCAACTACAAGGAAAGAATTGAGAACAGCTCAGGGAAAAACAAAAAGTTACCTACAAAAGAAAACTAATAAGACTAAACTGTGTTTTCTCAACATAAACCATGCAGGTACGAAGGCAATGGATGAACTATATAGTTGAAAGAATAAATGGACAAAGTGAAACAAACCTACAAGCCTGAAAATAGGGAATCAGAGATATCAATTTGTAATAAAGCTAATTACAAAGTAAGTAGAGTGAATAGACTTTCAAATGGAGAGGAAGTCACGTGTATCTCAAGAGAGAACATACTGTTTTAAATTTGGGAGGAGATTAAGAAATTACAGGGTAACTTCAAAGAAAACTAATAAACCTTATTAAAAGAAAAAAGAAGCAGAAAGAATTCATAAACACTTACCAGAAGAAAATAAAAAAGGAAGAACACATTCAGCATATCTTAAATGGAAAAAAATGAAGGAAAAACTCAAGCCTTGAGTTGTAATATCAAAAAATTCTATGGCCAGAATACTGAATGATGCACAAAGCACCAAACAAAGATAGAAAGAATGCCCAAAGTCATTGCACCAAAAAGAATCCGTCAACATTTTACCATTTCATATCATCCAGAACCAATAGTACTTAAGGAAGAAGTCCATGCCACACTGAAGACGTTAGCCAAAAACGAGGCTCCAGAAATTGATGGAATACCATTTGATACATTAAAAAAGCTGATGAAGCACTAGCAGCACTCACTCGTCTATACCAATCAATTTGTAAGACAGCTATCTCACCAACTGATAGGAAGAGGTCCATATTTGTAGCCATTCTATAAAATGCACAATTATAGAAGAATATCATTGCTATCCTATGCAAGTAAAATTCTGTTGAAGATCACTGGACAATGGTTGCAGCAGTACACTGACAGGAAGCAGCTAGAAATTCAGGCTAGATTCAGAAGAGGATGAGGAAGAGGGATATCATGCCTCAGGAAAGACTGAAGTAGCGAAGAATTTCATCTTGCTTGGAACCACAATCAATGTTCATGGGAGCAGCACTCAAGAAATTAAATAATGCATTGCATTGGGTGAATCTGCTGTACAAGACTTCTTACGTTGTTGGAAAGCTTGGTGTTGCTTCGAGGACTAAGGTGCACCTGACCGAAAGCATAGTCTTTTCGGTCATCTCATAGACATGTGACAGTCAGACATTGAATTTGGAGGACTGAAGAAGAATTGATGCATTTGAATTATGATGCTGGAGAATACTGAAAGTACAATGGACTGCCAAAAGAATAAACTGTCTTGGAAGAAGCACTGCCAGAATGCTCTTTGGATTCAAGGATGATCAGACTTATATATCTATATCCAAATAGTCTTAGATGGTCTCACACACTTTGAATATATTTTCAGGAGAAACGAGTCCCTGGAAATACACTTCATGCTTGATAAAGTAGAGGGGAAGCCAGAAACAGCAAGTGCCTCGATAAGGTGGATTGACAAGGAGTTGGGACGATGCTGGAACAAAGCAACAGTTAGGAGGATGGTGTAGGACTTGGCATTGTTTTCTTCTGTTGTGCAGAGGATTGCTATAAGGCACCTAACAACAACAACAACAACAAAGAGTGAAATGACAGCAATGAAGAAAATGACAAGAAAACCCACACACAAAATTAACTCATTCCCCAAAATTATGTGAATGAGACCACTATTGTAAAAAATCAAGACAAGATCTTAATTTTTAAAAGAAATATTTTATGATGGCTTCCAGTGAAAGAAGGTGGAGAGAACTCATTGGTAGACAAGTGTTAACGCGGGTGAAGAGGAAGAGTGGCAAGAACTGTCCGAGGCAGGGGAAGGCATTAGGAGTTAACAGATGTAAGTAACGTTATATAGGCATTCCTGCAGTAAACGTGATCTACAAGTAGATACTCAGGTAGACATGGGGGCTGAACAGGAGTGGGGTGGAAAGTGGAATATACCACAAATATACATGATAGAAAATAGTTGTATATGTGGACTTATCTTTGCTGTGAATACTCACATGGATGTTATGGAACATACAGTAGGCAATGTTACGAATACTCGGGCATAACCAACTCCTCGAGGGAATGAATCACTAGTCTTGAGTGATCAGGACCACAGTCTTGTGGGATACTGAGGCCAATTGACACAACAGTAGACAAATACAGTGTTCTAAAAACAACTTTGGTTACTAGAAACAAGTCTTTAAAGTTCCCGAATAGCCATATATTGTGCAATTATTGGTCTCTCCCTGCCCAAAAGAAAGAAGAGATGAAAA
>NW_022107431.1:96386673-96393771 GCF_000313985.2 Echinops telfairi | reverse complement strand
CATCATTTGGCTTCTTGACCATTCCTTGCACGGACAGTGGATGACCTGTAAATTCCTCAAAGAGCCCAAACTCACTACCATCCAGTCAATCCTGACTCCTAGTGATCCCCATGAGTTTCCGAGACTAGCTGCTCACGGGAGTAGAAAGCCCAGTCTTTCTCCTGCAGAGCTGATGGTGGTTTCAAACTGCTGCCCTGGGGATTGCAGGCCAACGGGTAACAGATGCACCATCAGGGCTCCTTATGTATGACCGATTGGTGTGCAAAACTTGGTGAAAGGGCAAGTGAGAGCAGCAGGGAAGAATCGAGTCTGTTTCTGAAGCACGGAAGGAGGTCACTGGGATCACTAGTCACGCTTCATATTTTAGAACATGACAGGACATAAAAAATACACATTTAATTCATTGAATTTTAATCCTTATTATGCTTTTCTGGAGCAACAAGAACCAAGCATATGATGGCAAATGACCAGATCCTAAATGCTGGCTGACAAGGGACATAGGAGTTGTTTGAGATGATTCGGTGATGGCTGGTGCTGGGGACTGAAGGGAGGGAGGGAGGAAAGGAAAACAGTTGCCCCTGAGTGGGGCCAACTGAGGGCAACCCTGCGTGTGTAAAGTAGAAATGCACTCCATTTTGAATGCTTTTGAATTTTGTCAAGGCTCTGATCTTTCTGAAGCAGTTTGAAACCATCATCAGGTCTTTCTTTTGAAGCATCTCTGGGTGCGTTTGAACCACCGACCTTTCAGCTAGCAGTTGAGTGCTTAACTGTCACACAACCCAGGAACATATTCCCTGAGAGGCATGATCTTAAACAGCTTCTGTGCTAATACCTCATGCAAAGTAAATGCCACAGGAAGGATACTGGAAATGAAGACCCTTATCCCATGATGTTCCTGGGTGCCGTCTAGTCAGGTCTGACTCATAGCAACCCCATATATGACAGATATGACAGAGCAAAACACTGCCCAGGCCTGCACCATCCTCACAACTGTTCTTATGTTTGAGGTCATTGCTGCAGCCACTGTGTAATCAAGCTTGTTGTGGGTCTTCCTTTTTTCTGTTGCCCCTCTCCTAAGCACGATGCTCTTTTCTAGGTACTGGTCTTGCCTGATAACATATTCAAAGTATGTAGACAATGTCTCGCCGTTCTTGCCTTTAAGAAGCATTCTGATTGTTGTTTTTCCAAGATAAATTTGTTTGCTCTTTTGGCAGTCGATAGCACTTTCAGTATTCTTCGCCAGCACCATCATTCGAATACATCCTCTTCTCCAGTCTTCCAAATTCAACATCCAATTTTCACATCCATACTAGGTGGCTGAAAATACCATGGCGTGGTTCAGGTACACCTTAGTTCTCAAACTAACATCAAGCTTTTCAATACGTTAAAGAAAGAAGTCTTGTGCCTCAGATTCACCCATTGCAATGCAGACCTACATGGTACGTATGTCTATATTAGGAATACCTTGTTACTCTAGTCACCACATCTCCAGGAAGGCATAAGTATAGATACCCTCTAGGGAAAGGAGACAGCAGGAAAAAGAACAACAATATGAATACCCCAGGACCCTAAGAATCTTAAAAAGCTAAACACCAACTTGTTCTCAAAATTTAGAATTCTAGAGCCAGTAAATGGCCTTTTATTGTTGTTTTAACCCCCTGAATACTCCCGCATATGTCTCCCAAGAAGAAAATTGTCTTCCCCAGTATATTATTACAGTCAGGATGTTTAACGTTTATATTATTATCTAATATAGAGCACATATCCAAATTTCTTCAATTGTCCCAATAATTTCTCTCATAAATTTCCATTCCTTTTGCCCTCCCCCCCTTTTCCATTCTCTTTTTGTGATCCCCAATCCAATAAGGTATCTCACATTGTATCTATTTGGCATGACCCTCTACCTTTCATTATGCTGGGAGTGCCCTTGCCTTTTTCATCCTTTATGGAATTGATCGTTTCTAAGAGTACAGGCAGGTTATTTTACAGAATATTTCTCAATTTGGATTTGGCTAGTTGTTTCCTCATTATTGGATCAATTTAAAGATTTTTGGCAAGAATACGACATGGGTAATAGTATATCATATAAGCTTGAAAGAGAAGTGATTTAGGGCTAAAGAAGTCCTACTATACCCGAAAGAGTATGTGTTATTTTTAAGAGAAGACAAATACAAAAAAAAAAAGAGAGAGAGAGAGAGAGGCTCAAAATGATGTAAAATAAAGAATAATTTTAACCCATAAAAGCTCAAACTTATTAAGAAATCAAGAGGTGTTTCAGAAATAAATTTTAGCAGATGACATTATGAGGGAAATCTACCTTTTCACAAATTTCCCTTAATATTATTCTGAAGACCAAAATGCTGAGTTTGCTATACCAGCTTAACCAAAAAATGGTATTTTCTAATGTCTCCTTCCATAAAACCGTTGCAATCTCCGCCCCCCTGCCCTCACCCCACACTCAAGTTCTCCTTTCTGAGTACATTTAAAGAGAGATAAAAATCAACCTTTAGAGAAGAATATTTATACATCAAGACCTACTAACCTGAAGTTGGTTATATCTATAGTGACCTTGAATATGTAATTATTTAATTTAGCAATCCAAAATCCTCCAAAACTTGAGCAAGATTTAAAATTCCCCAAGTAGGTAATAAATACAGAAAACCAGTAATTTTTCCAGGCTATCTAAATCAAAATCTACTTATGGTTGTGTTTCATGATAGTATAGCATGATGAAAATTGACATGCATTTTGGCTGAAGGATTTAAACCCTAACATTGTTATTCTCCAGCTACTTGTCTATGTGATAGTCATTTAATGTATTTAAGTCATACATTTCCCACATATGCAAAACAGAAATGATAATGAATGTGATATCTTATCAAATGATAATTCATATCATAATGAAATGTGATATCACACGATAGAGTGTCCAATAAACAAAGCCCACTGCCATTGAGTCAACTCAACTAGGACAGAGTAGGACTGCTCCGTAGGGGTTCAGAGGCTGGAAATCTTTATCAGAGACCAGACTTGAAAAAAAATTGGCAATAACATATCAAACAAGAGATGAACCTCTAAAATTTATAGAAAATTGCAAACCCCAACAATGAAAGGATGAACAATCCAGTCAAAAAGTGGGCAGAGGACATGAATAGGCAGTTCCCCAAAGGAGGCATCCAGATGACCAAAAACATGAAGAAATGCTCAATATCGCCAGCCACCAAAGAGTTGCAAATCAAAACCATGATGAGGTAGCTGATATGATAACAACGTTTTTTAAAAACTTAACAAATGCTAGAAAGGGGTTAGAGAGATTAGAACCCTCAAACAAGACTGGGGGGACTGTTCAAACTGTACAATCAAGGTACAAAGCAGGAAGGTAGTTCCTCAAATACCATATGACCCAAAAATCTCTTTATATATACTCTAAAGATATAGCACCCAGAGCCCAGACAGATATATGCACACTCATGTTCATCACAGCACCATTCACAAAAGCAAAAAGATGGAAACAACCTAAATGCCCATTAGTGGGAGACTGGATAAATAAACTTGGCATATACACCCAATGGAATCCTTCACACCACTAAAGAATAATGATGAAACTGTGGGGCACCTCATGACAGGGATAGATTTGGAGGACATCTAAAGAAAAGATATGATTTGTTGAACACTAGTGACAACAATGAGCTGTACGATGACCTTAAGAAGAGTATACATTAAAAAATGAAAAAGAAAAAGGTCATTAAAAGGAGAGAAAAGAAGGGAAAGATTAAAATGGTTGTCAGAAGAGACTCTCAAACTTGCTCTCAATTACCGAGTAGGAAAATCAGAAAGAAGAAAGGTTGAAGTAAAAGAATTGAACAGAAAGTGGCAAAGGGCAGCTGGAGAAGGCCCCATGGTATTGAATTAAGTCAAGCTGTACGGAAGCAAAACAAAGACAAGCGCATTTACCTTATTAGAAACAAGATTCATTATCATTCTCTTTAAACATTACTGCACTTTTAGCTTCATTATTCGACAATGCATTCATGGAACAATTTGCCGACAAGCGTTGTTCTAAAAAAACAAATTAAAGAACACTGTAAAGTAGATTGCCGGCCCTAAACAGTTTATTAGGCATCGATTTTACTAACATTACTTACATTAGTGGTAAGGGTGGAGCTGCAGCGTATAGTGCTCTCTCTAAGCGGCCTGGTGAGAACCACCAAGCATAGTGTGTGGTTGACCTGTAGTTCTTTCCAAGGCCATGATTCTTGTGGCCTGCAGACACCAGACCGTGCTGCTTCTTGTACTTGTGGCGTGACTTAGTGATCCACTGGGTGTCAGGATTTCTTTGGGTAGGTTTCCAGAACAGATTGAGGAGGATAACTTTAAAATATTTGTACATGAAATATTCACCAACCCACTAAAAATTCAAGATTCTCAGGTCCTTACAGTGGTGTACAGCTCACTCCAGCTCAGCAACAGAGTGTATTCAAGTTCATGAATGTTTCTTTTGTAGTCTCTAAACTGTGGCTAATCCCTTCAAGGCATTGCAATATATCTCCAGAACAGTGGTTCTCAATCTTCCTAATGCTGCAACCCTTAATATAGTTCCTCATGATGTGCTGACCCCCAACCATAAAATTATTTTCGTTGCTACTTCATAATTGTAATTGTGCTACTGTTATGAATCTAATGTAAATATCTGATATGCAGGATGTATTTTCATTGTTACAAATGGAACATCATTAATGCATAGTGATTAAGCACAAAAGCAATATGTAATTATATATTGTGAACTATTTATTTCTAATTACAAAGAAATGGACTTTTGTCTTGAAGCGTGGTGTAGTATGGGTAACAGTCTTCACACCGGGTACCAGGTGGCAGACCCACTTGGAGACGGGCAGAGGAGTGGTGTCTCAGTTCCTTAGGCAACACGACCTCTGTGAAAGGGTCGTTAAACCCCCAAAGGGGTCGCAATCCACAGGTTGAGAACCGCTGGTCTAGAAGTTTGCTTTGGGCCTTTATTTTGCATATTTCATGTGTTTTCTTAACACGGCCAATCATTTGTCTAGTTTCGTGATCATGTGGAAACAAGCTATCATAACTAGTTTACTCTCCTTGCCTAGTTTTGGCAAAACTAATGGATCAGTTTTGATAGTTTTATCTCTTATTATAAACTGAATAATCCTACTCCTTAGCATGCTTGATAATTGTTAACTAGATGCAAGACTGTAAATTTTGCTATTTGGGGTAGTGGATATATATCAATCTTCTGGGTCCTTGTTTTAGGATGTAGTTAATTTAGTTGAAGAGGGTTTGATTTTCTTTTTATCATGTTTTTGAACTTTCTTAGTTGGAGCCAAATCAATGTTTACTGTAGGGCTAATATTCTCATATATTCTGAATGTTTTACTTACCCAGCAACCCATGGGTTATGAAGTTTTACACTCTGACTTAAAGAAACAGAAACAATTTCTAGTCCTCTGTAACTCTGGTGATCATTCCTTTTTTTTTTTAATGGTTCTTTTCCTGATCTCAGGTACTTTGCTCACAGACATGAAACGAGCAGTCGTCTGCTTAGAATTCAAAGAAGACCTTCTGAACATATAAGGAAACCTGTCTTTGTCCAATTCTCTCCTCCATGCTTTAGAAACTCCAGTAGTTTTGGCTTCCCTGCATTCCCAATTAAACCTTCAAGATTCAAGGCGACTATCACTCTCCACCTGGATTCCTCTTCTCTGCACCATGGTTTAAAAATTGTTTCCAGGCAATAGGTTGGGGCAATCTTAGTGCCTGAGTGATTTGTTTCCTGTCTCTTTGGGAATCACTGTCCTTTATTGCCTGATATCAAAAATCTTGAAAATCAAAGAATCATACATCTTCTTTGAACATTTTTGTTTCAGATAAGAAAATAAATCTAATTTCTTTTTATTTGACCTTGAATAGAAGCAAAAGTCTAGTCTTCAACTTTAGAACATATATCTCAACCAAATGTGACCAATCTATCTATTTTACATTGTGCTTACTTTTCTTTTAAGTAATATTTAAAAATTTGACACTCCCTTAAAAATACTACTTTTACTTTCTGAGGGGTGAGTGGGGATAGGAAATAGAACTTTCCATTGTTTTATTTAGCCTGATCTTGACTCATATAATTTCACCCTTCAGTTTCATAAATGGTCTTCAGTGTAAGCTACTCTGATACATTTGACAGTAAAACTTTGTATGATGCATGCATTCTCTAATTGCTAAAAACTAAGCAAAGATTTAACTACTGTGCCTAATTCTTCTTCAGCACTGCACAATTCTTTCCAGAAAATCTTGGAAAGCAGCCATATCTTCTTTTGTGTCCATTTATTGCCACCAGGATTAGTTAGAATGCCACAGACATTACCATTGCTAACCATTTTAAGTGAGGAGAAACAGATATAAAGTTTTCGGTAATAATTTACATAAAGCATACATATATCCATCAGATCCAATGTAAAATCAAGAACTATAAAAATTGAACACTAGGCAAATTTTAGGTCTGACTTATTGCGGGCTGCCAGTGATGACAGACCAACACCTTGAGCTCTTCATCCCCTGTGTGCATTCATGTGTGTCCTTCTCAGGTGTCTTAGGGACAGACAAAGCTCCTCTTTACTGTCGTTCCCACTCCAGCAAACATTATACTTACTGGAAAGAATATTATATCATGGAAGTCATATAAATTTCAGTGGCAGGAAAAATGGCTGTCCTCACTGCAAGCTCAGAGCACACGCAAAACTGTAAAACAAGTTCTAATCTGGGACCAGACACACTGGAGCTTCTGAAGGCCGGTGGATACCTTGAAATTATATAAAACTGTGTACCTGCCCATGTTGTGTTGAAAATGAAATTCATACATTTTATTTGACACTCAAAAAGGGTTTTAAGCCCCAAAATGATGAATAATTTATGTAGGGTTTTTTTGTTGTTTTTTTTCAGAAGTGAAAGAACAAGCAGACCAGTTATCAAAGTACTATACTAAAAGATCCCTCCAGACTTCAACCCGGTGCTACAAGATGTAAATGCAACATATGAGCATGAAGGAGGGAACCAGTAGAGAGGGCTGAGGGGACAGCC
>NW_022107431.1:96380459-96384915 GCF_000313985.2 Echinops telfairi | reverse complement strand
TAGAAAAGGGGAACTGATTACAAGGATCTACATATAACCTCCTCCCTGGGGGACAGACAACAGAAAAGTGGGTGAAGGGAGAAGCTGGACAGTGTAAAACATGACAAAACAATGATAATTTATAAATTATCAAGGATTCATGAGGGAGGAGGGTGAGGAGGGAGGGGGGGAAATGAGCTGATACCAAGGCCTCAAGTGGAAAGCAAATGTTTTGAGAATGATGATGGCAACAAATCTACAAATGTGCTTGACACAATGGATGGATGCATAAATTGTGATAAGAGTTGTATGAGCCCCCAATAAAATGACTGAAAAAATAACCTTTCCAGAAAATGAAACTCCAGGCCCAGAAAAAGAGAAAAAAAAGAGAGAGATCCCTATAAAATTGTCCGCTGAGGGTGAATTAGGAATTTAGGTCCCTCAAGACTCAGAGTGGACTTTTTTAACCCAATGATTTCATGATGCACTCTAAATTATAGCTGATGTTTGAACACCAGAATAATCAGAATAATCCATTTCAAAGACTGCAGCTTTCAGTATAGAGTTCAACTCCGTGTCAAGAAAACAAAAATCCTCACAAGTGGACCAATAAACAACATGGTGATAAATGGAGAAAAGATTGATGTTACGGATTTTGTTTTACTTGGATCCGAAATCAATGCTAATGGAACCAGCAGTGAATGAATTAATCGATGTGTTGCATTGGAGTAAGCTGCTGTACAAGACCTCGATAAAGCGTGAAGAATAAGGCTATCACTTTGAAGATGAAGGTGCGACTGGTCCAGACCCAAGGAGCACTGGAGGTGTAGTGGTTATAGTTGGGTTGCTGATCTTGAATCAACTTGAAATCCCAGCCACTCCAAGAGAGAAAGAGAAGACTTTCTACCCCTGTAAAATGTCACAGTATCAGAAACCCACAGGTTCGTACAGGGTCTTACTGTTCTCGGCTGTCTTACAGGGTCACTGTGAGTCAAAATGGATTCAATAGCAGTGAGGGTTTTTTGTTTTGTTTTGTTTTTTTACCCCAGGCCATGGCATTTTAATAGCCTTATATGCACATGTAAATTCACCAACGAATAAGGAAGACTGGACAAGAATTGATGTATTTGAATTATGATGTTGGTGAAGAACATTGAACTACCAGAAGAACAAATAAATCTGTCTTGGAAGAAGTAGAGCTGGATTGCACCTCAGAAGCAAGGATGGTGAAACTTTGTCTCATTTACTTTGGAATTGTTATTAGGAGAGATTAGTCCCTGAAAAAGGACATGTTTGGTAAAGTAGAAAGTTGGCTTAAAAGAGGAAGAACTTCAATGAGATGGACTGACACAATGGCTGCAACAATGGGCTCAAACATAGTGCAGATGGCGCAGGACTAGGCAATGTTTCGTTCCGTTGTCCACACATCACTATGAATTAGAACAGACTTGATAACTACAACACCATGGTGTCTTCAAGGAGCCCAGGTGGTGTGAAGGGTTAGGCATACCACAAGGTCAATGGTTCAAACGTACTAGCAGTTCCATAGGAGAAAGATGAGGCCGTTTGCTCCTGTAAAGAGGTCTTGGAAACCCTATGTAAGGTCATTATGAATCATAATTGGCTGGATGATAATGGGGTTGGGTTTTTGGTATGGTGCCTTCAGTAGCACTAGTGGTGCCATGGTTACATGCTTGGCTGCTAACCAAGCGGTAGGTGGTTTGAGCCCACCAACCATGCTGCAGGGGAAAAGATGTGGCAGTCTGTTCTGGTAAAGATTTACAGCCTTGAAAATTCGATGGAGTTGTTCTACTTTGTCATATGGTATCACTATAACTTTGAATTCACTCAGGGCTCTTGGTTTGTTATGGTGTCTTCAAAAATATAACTCTTGGGATTAGTTATTTATTTTTTCGCTTGTGTTTTAAGAAATACATATTCAGCTAGAGTTTATATTTGAGAGTATAAACTGGTTCTAGGATACTGACATTCAAAGAAACAGACAATATTACCTATTCACCTGGTCAACTTTTCAAGTAAAAGCAACCTGGTGTTAGTTTACCACACAGATGTTTATGATAAACAATTAAGCCAGCTCGAAAAGATTAATTGCAGTAGCATATCTCAAGACTTGAATGATTAAAAAAAACCTCTTTTACTTTTTCTCATAGTAAATCATTTCTTTCTTCCTATCCAGAATTTAGGCTAGTCAATTTAATCATTCTAAAATAATTCACTGTATTCTGGTTCATGTAGGGCAACTGTTATTATTTCTATGTCATCTTAACAAATCACAAGTTTTAAAACAACTTAAAATAACCCAGACTTGTAGTTCACCCATAATGAACAATATTAAGTACCACTAATTGAAGTAAAGGAGCTCTGGTGGCCAAGGGATTGTATAACGGACTGCTAACCAGAAGGTCAGTGATTGAAACCTACTAATCAGACTGAGGAAGAAAGATGAGATTTTCTGCTCCCATAAAAATTTACAACCCAGGAAACCCAAAGGTGTATGAGTAGGAATCATCTCAATGGCAGTGGGTTTGATTGGTTTGGATTTGATGAAAGTTTGCTTTCGTTTCATTTTTGATAATAGAATATTTCTTTGGTGAAGATAAAGATAGGATTTTAATTGTCATCCTTAACCCCGCGCCCCCCAATCCAATATTGATTTACATTCTTTGTTTTTCAAGTTATCCCTCAAGTTCAACTCACAACCAATTTTTCACTGTGGCAGATTTCCATGTTGACTTTTTCCATCAAAACTGAAGTAGAATATGATGGGGTACCCCCACCCCCAAAACCCAGAATTCAATACACTTAATACATTTGTCAAATCTGTGATTCCATTCCTGGAAACATTTTTCACAGTCATCTGTTTGGATGACAGACAGCACCTCCCTCATTTTTTATTCACTTGTTCTATGTCCTCAAATCGCTGTCCTTTCATGTTTCACTTCATTTGCGGAAACAAAAAGAAGTTGCACAGAGCGAGGTCAGGTGAGTAAGGTGTGTGTATCAAGAGAGGTATGCTGAGACGGCTGCATGAGCAGGTGCACTGTGTCGGCAAAACCAGTCTCCTGTCTGCCACAAATCAGACCTATTTTTGTCACACTCTGTTATGCTATCTTTTCAGAACTTCTAAAGAGAAAGCTTGATTAACTTAACAGTATGACCTGATGGAATGAAACTTCAAAGGCAGTGAGTCGAGATTTTGTTTGGCAAGTTGATTGATGTCCAGAACAAGGTTTGTCATGGATTCACCTCTTTTGAAACAAGACAACCACTTGAGTTTTTCCCATAGTGCTGTCCCTGTAAGCAGCATTTAACATCACAACAGTTTCTGGGGCATTTTTTCTGAACAGGAAACAAAATTTCACAGCTGTGCACTGTTCTCTTAAATTGGCCATCACAAAAAACAAGGTTCAAGTGAAACTGCTTTTACAAAAAAATTCACTCTGACCAGAGAGAACCTTGCCAGGCAACACCACTGGGTGTACTAACTCAGAATTTGGACTGTGAAAGCTCTACCCAGTGGAGCTTTTTTCCGTTTTTTGTTTGTTTGTTTTTTTGGGGGGTACCCCCTTGAGTCTTGGAAACCCACAGGGGCAGTTCTCCTCTGACTCATAATAAAGTCACTAGGAGTGGGCAGTGACTCGATGGCAGTGAGTTTGGTTTTAGGGATTGGTTCAGTAGTGAGGGTTTGGTTTTGTTTTGCACTGAGTTGCAATTGATACTAACGGCTGTAGTCCTTGATCTTCATCAGGTCCTCCTCGACTTTGGCAAGCAAGGTTGTTATCTGCATATTGAAACTTATTAAAAGCCGTTCTACAATCCTGATGCTATGTTCTTTTTCACATGGTCCACTTTCTTGGATTATCTTCTCAGTATACAGATTGAATGAGTATGGTGAAAGGCTACAATCCTGACACAGTCCTTTTCTGATTTTAAACCACCCACTGTTTTCCTGTTCTGTTCGAAGGATCCATCTCTTGGTCCATGTCCTGCTTCTGCATAATCACAGTGAAGTGTTCTGGGGTTCCCATTTTCTCAGTGCTATCATCGGTTGTGATAATCCACACATTCAGTAAGACACAAGTAAACATCTTGATGATATTCTCTGCTCTCAGTCAGGATCCAGATGATGTCAGCATGCGTAGTCTTTGTGCCACATCTTCTGAATTGAGCTTGATTTTCTGGCAGCAACTACTGCAATCGTTGTTGAATGATCTTCAGCAAAACTTTACTTGCATAAGATATTGTTCAATAATTTAAAGTGAAATTGAAATGGGCTCAGAATCTTTAGTGACAAACAAGTTAATCTCAAACAAACAAAGAAACATACAATAATACTTCTGTTTTCTGTTGTGTTACCTTTCCTTGGAACTAATACAAATATGGATTTCTTTCAGTCAGTTGACCAGAGAGCTGCCTTCTAAATTTCTCAGCACAGATGTGTGAATGTTTTCAGTAC
>NW_022107431.1:96378048-96379900 GCF_000313985.2 Echinops telfairi | reverse complement strand
TACATGTGAGAATGGCACAGGACCAGGAGGTGTTTCCTTCTGTTGTAAATAGGGTTGCTCTGAGCTGGAACCAACTTGATGGCAACTAACAAGAACAACAACAAATCAAAACTATTCTTATGATGTTCTTGAAATTCAAGGGGGATATATTTACAGTTGTATTTTGACTCTCGTGGATTTGTTTGTATTTCCCTCAACTTCTACTTGAACTTACAGGTGAGTAATGGATGGTCTGCTCCCCAGTCAGCCCCGGACTTTGCTTTGACTGAAGACAGCTTCTTCACGACGCTTCCTCCAGATGTAGTCACGATGATTTCTGTGTAGTCCGTCTGAAGAAGTCTATGTGTATAGTCAACCTTTCTGTTGTTGGAAATAGGTATTTGCAAGGAAGAAATCATTGGTCTCGGAAAATTCTATTGTGCAATCTTCAGCTTCATTTCTATCACCAATGTCATATTTTCTAATTACTCTTCCTTCCTCTTTGTTTCCAATTTTCACATTCTAATTGCCATTAAGTATCAAGGTATCTTGATTGTATGTTTGATAGATTGTAAACTGAAGATGTAGGTAGAATTCTTCAAATTCTTCATCGTTAGCTTTTGTGGTTGGTATGTAATTTTGAATAATAGTTGTATTTACTGGATTTTTTTGGTATACAAAGAGATATCATCCTATCGCAGAGAGCATGAAACTTCAAGATAGATCTTAAAATGTCCTTTTTGATGAAGAATGGGACACAATTCATCCTTAATTTCTAATTCCCAGCATAGTAAACCATATGATCATCTGATTCAAAATGGCCAATACCAGACTATTTCAGGTGACTCATGCCAAGGATATCAATCTTTATGCATTCCATTTCATTTTTGATTACTTCTAATTTCTCTAGATTCATAATTCTTATATTCCAAATTTCAATTATTAATAGATGTTTACAGCGGAATCATTTCATTTTGAATTGTGTCTGTTTAGCAAATAAAAGTCCTAAGAGCTTTATTCCACCTCTGTCATTATGGCTGGCTCTACTTGGAGAAGGCAGTTCCGCTTCAGAGAAATTTTGAGTGCCTTCTGACCTGAGGGGCTCATCTTTAGGCCCTTTATCTGACAATGTTCTACCGCTATTCATAAATTTCAGCATATCTGACAGTGTTCTGCTGCTATTCATAAAGTATTCAGCGGCTAATACTTCTGAGGTGGATAGTGTATTCCTTCTTCATAGTCTGTTCTTATTCTGGAAGATCTGCTGAAACCTGTTCGCATTGGGTGACCTTGCTACTACTTGAAATGCTGGTAATATAGCTCTAGCATCACAGCCTCAAGCAAGCCACCACAGTATGACAAACTTACAGATAGTGGTGGTGATTACCTATAATTCATCTGTAGCTATCATATAAAAGTAATAAATTTATTTCAATAAGGAGACATTGCCTTTTTTTTTTAACCATGAAGTGTTTCACTGCCTTGCTAACATTTAGGGTATATCTGACTTGACAATTGTCCGATACAATAAATAATTCTAAACTTTTCTACTAAGTAATTCTTTTTTATATAAATTATTTCTCAAGCCATTAATTTAAACATTTACTTGAACTTTTCCCCTGTAGCCATTGTGTTTAGTGAAGTATTTTTCTCCCTGAAAGGAAATTCTCATTTATCTCTACAACAATGATAGGATTTCAAAATAAGCTATATTTAATACCATCTTTTCTTTAAAAATCATTTTATTGGGGGCTCATGCAACTCTTATCACTATCCAAACATACATCAATTGTGTAAAGCACATTTGTACATTCATTGCCCTCATCATTCTCAAAACATTTGCTCTCCACTTAAGCCCCTGGCATCAGCTCCT
>NW_022107431.1:96374330-96376464 GCF_000313985.2 Echinops telfairi | reverse complement strand
GTCAAGCTCATGTTTTTGCTTTCAGTCTCTAGAACTGTGCGGCAATAAATGTGTATTCATTAAAAAAAATTGGTATTGGAAGACAAGTAAGGGTACATAAGGACCAGTATGTGACGGACTTTATTAAAAATTCTACCATCTCAGATATTAGTACTTTCAACTCATGGAAATTTCAAGTTTTACAGAGCCAGGTCATTCAATCTTTTCAATTCAATTTTAATCCAGGTCAATTCCCAATCATCATTTGAGTTCAAGAGTTCCTAAATTGACATTGAAATTCGTTAAATCACCACCATTTGTTTTCAATAGACTTCCTGGTAGAAATCTATCATAAAATATTTTTAAAATCCTAAACATAGTCTTTAAAAAGCATAGTAGCAGATATTTAAAGAAACCCCAATTCACAATATGTGTTAACTAACCATGTCATACAAGTTTTAAGGATAAAGAAAATTAAAGTATTTGTTAATCAATTCAATTATGTGCATTTAATTTAATCATACATTTTTTAAACACCTGCATTTGAAAAACAGATACTTGAATTAATCAATCAATTGGGTGCATTTAATCCAACCATATGTATTTTTTAACACCCGTATTTAAAGCAGATAGAGAGTCACAGAAAAATGTGTTGATTCTTTAATTGTATTATCAGTGAGTTTTGAGACTCTCCATCCATTTTATAGTAGCTTTCTAAGGGGAAAATACTATAGTAAGTGATCATAATTTATTTTTATTTCCCAATAATATCATTTTAATATCCATAGCTGTATGCGATTTTTTTTCTTTTATTTTTACAGCCAATCAGAATTTGAGAATAAGTCTGCAAGTTTGAGCTGAAGAATTCTTCAGAGATATGTTAGGCTATTGTCAAGAGCCTTGGTAGTGTAGTTGGGTTGCTAACCACAAGGTCAGTGGTTCAAATCCACCAGTTGCTCCATGGAGAAAGATGAACTGTCTGCTCCTATACAAATGTACAGCCTTAGAAAACCAAAGTGACACCTCTTTTGGTATGATAGGGTCTTGATGAATGGGAAGCAACTGGGTGGCAGTGGCGTTGGTTTGGGGTTTATTGTAAATTGTGGACAACACCATGCTGACCCATTGTGTTTCACAACTCATGCTCAAACCTTGAGCTCTTTAGCATCTTTTGGTTTAGCATCTTTAGGAGCATTTCAACCATATCAAGGAATACAAAATCTTGCCTGTATTTCCTGTTTAGGACAAATTATAGTTTTAGATTTTCCCCCCTGTAAATTAAAACTTATTTTCCTTAAAAGCCAGCTGGAAGCTTTTCACAGATACATGTTTAGTGCTTTAATGGAAAGCTTTCATTTCACATAAATGTGGTCCCAATTTAACTTAAAACCCACCAGCAAATAACTAAGTTGAACAGCTACCTTCTATATACAATTAGGTTTGCACATTCACTGTCAATGAAACCATATTGTTTTTGCTGGGGCCAGATACATCTTAAAAATAATATCAGGGTAAAACATGTTTTAACTTTAGGCACATTGTATGTGAAAAAAAGACCTACAATTGACAATAAATAGAATATATTTTAAATCCTGCTTTTATATTGTCGGAGCCCTCAAACCTTGATTTTCTTATCACTTTTTGAATATTATAGCTAGAGCAGCACATTTGAAAGGGTTAATGACTTGACAAAATTAATTTGAGTAGTAATTACAAACAATCTCTATAACCCTATAATGATATCTGAGTGTTTAAAAAAGTTACAAGATATTTCATTTGGTTGTTCTTTCAATACTATGTTGCTGTTACTTTGATTCATTCATATCTACCAGATAAAGTTTTTGCAACTTCCGTGGTGCATGCTTTTTTCTTTGATGCCAGCTTAATGTTAATTCTGCTCTACATTCTTCTGCTTGCTCTACTCAGCTCAGCATTCCATTTGACAGATAAGTCCTGGATCATGTAAACCTTATGTGTTATTCCAGGGTGACTAAAGAAACAAATCCAGAGACACTCATTTGTGTGTAAGAAAGAATTTTTTATAAAAGAGCAATTGTACAAATGTGGTGAAGAAAGCTGATGGTGCCCAGCTATCAAAAGATATAGCGTCTGGGGTCTTAAAGGCTTGAAGGTAAACAAGCGGCCATCTAGCTCA
>NW_022107431.1:96371752-96373631 GCF_000313985.2 Echinops telfairi | reverse complement strand
GCCCCTAATAAAATGATTAAAACAACAACAACAAAAACGTAAATGACCAAAGTAGGAGTTAAGTGAAATAATTTAAAAGCTATAGCAATTATATTAAGAAATGTCCAGCGGGCAGTCCCTGCCAGGAATGTCTGAAAAACCCAAAATGTTTTTCATGAAATAAAAGATCAATAACCGAGCATGAACTATGCATAAAATACCCGCCCCCAAAAAGCAATTAATAAAACATCCCAGCCCAATCTAGTTCAAGTCCAGAAGTCCAATATTAGCCCATATGTCCTATACTAGTCCCTAAATTCCCTTTTTAGACTCATGCAGCACACACAATGATGCCGAATGCAGGAAAGTCACAGGTCAGTGGGTAGAAGGTCTTGTGGATCTAGTGGCAGTGAACGCATCTCAATGTTGGCACGGGTCTCCAGGGGTCTCCTCCAGCTCTCTGAGTGTCTCAATAGCAGGAAAGAGAAGGCAGAGAGACTGGGTTTGGCCTCCAGTGAGCTATTTATCTCTGTAGAGCCTCCAAATGAAGTCATCAAGCTATGACCTGATTGACAGGCTAGACACCACCCTTTTGTTCAATTTGACAGGAGATTATGTAACGGGTACACCTTAATAGTAGCAGCTGCTGGTTGGGTAGTGAAAGAGAGTGGTTTAATTTAACTTATACAAACCAAAGGAGAATTAAATTGGCTCTAGTAACTCCAAGAATAATTAAACAATCAAACTATAAGTAGTCCCACGAATTTCTAAAAGCATAGACAGAAGCTTAGTGCCACCATGAAATATACAGTTTGAAAAAGTAGTGTTATGTCAACATTTTCAAATGCTTCCACACTATTAAAAATATAGTTTATCATAAAAAATATATATATATAGTTTATACATTGCTTGTGATTGATGAAGGTTTTGTGGCCCTGCAATGAGAGAATTTGATGTAGGACTACTATGGTTATATTTTAAAAATACAGTATTGTAGTAAGAGATCATTGACACATTACAATTTGTTCCCTTTCAATAGTAACTTTTAAAGATTTAAAAAGACTTACAAAAATGTTTATGGTAAAATGTTCTATTGCCTCTCCCTTAATTTCTGTGGTCATTTGTTCCATCTTTTACTGCTTTGAAAACCACAAGATAAAGCTAAACAAATACCTAATGATGAGCATGTAATCTAAGGAAGAACTAAAGTGCCAGTGCGAATTTTTAAAAACTCTCTTTATTTAATAGTATATGCTAAACATGCATTCGTACTCCAGGTTCATCCAGGTTATGAGGGGTTCTGCAGATTCATAGTTATTCTTTAACATTATTCTTTTCTCTGGGTTGGATTTATACTCAGGAGAGGGATTGGTGGGTCATATGGTTATTTCTAATTTCAACTTTTTGAGGGTGCCCCAACCATTTTCCACAGTCCATGGGCCATCTTCCAGTCACTTTAGAGTATATGAGGGTTCCCGTCACTGCACACCCTGTCAGCATTCATTATTTCCCGTTTTGTGAGTTTTGCTATGAATGCTGAAGTGAGATGGCATCTGCTTGTTTTTGCATCTCTCTCTAGTGGATAATGACTGCACGTCTGTAAGTTTATTGGCCACCTGCAAGTTTTCTTTGGAGAAATATCTATTTATGTCCTCTACCCATTTTTTAATTGGACTATTTGCCTTTTGTGTATGTGTATGTAGTGTTGTTGAAATTTTCTGTAAGTTTTAGAGATTAGTGCCTTATGCAATATATCATTGCCATTGTTTTTACCAGTTTGTGAATTTTCTTTCTATCATTTAAAAAATCATTTTATTGGGGGCTCACACAACTCTTATAACAATCCATCCATACATCAATTGTATAAAGCACATTTGTACATTCATTGCCCTCATTATTC
>NW_022107431.1:96317429-96370164 GCF_000313985.2 Echinops telfairi | reverse complement strand
AAACATATAACTTTCCTCTAGTTCTTAAATGCTCCCCTCCGCCCCTCACTATTATGATCCCAGTTCTACCTTACAAATCTGGCTAGATCAGAGGCTGTACATTGGTACAGATAGCAACTGGAAACACAGGGAGTCCAGGATAGATGACTCCTTCAGGACCAGTGGTGAGAGTGGCGATACCTGGAGGATGGAGGGAAGATGGGGTAGAAAGGGGGAACTGATTACAATGATCTACATATAACCTCCTCCCTGGGGGGTGGACAACAGAAAAGTGGGTGAAGGGAGACATAGGACAGTGTAAGATATGACAAAATAATAATAATTTGTGAATTATGAAGAGTTTATGACAGAGGGGCAAGTGGGGAAGGAAGAGCAAAAATGAGGAGCTGATATTAAGGGCTCAAGTAGAAAGCTAACTGGTGGATTCAGGGGAAAGTAACAAGCTAGCACCAGATAATTTAAGGGCTTTCAAAGAATGAGATAATGTCGTGCAAAGTATATAGATAGATGTGTTTTGAAAATTATGTTCAGCTGTGGTCCTTCCGGATACTTGCACTCATGAAGATATCACTGAAGATTTAGATGTAACAAAGTGTGATGAAGAAATCAGATGATTCCTGGTTATCAGAAGGAATAGCATCTGAGGTCTTTAAGGTTTGTCGTAAATCAAACAGCCATCTAAGTGAGGTGTCAACTAGGTCTATGTGGAAGAAGTACACCAGCCTGTGTGATTTAAGGGTTGTAAATCATAAAATCTAAAACCAGAGGAGGGAATGGTAGTAGAGCTGAAATTCTGAGCACCTGGTTTGCAGAAGTCTATTGATGACAGTGAAAGCCCCAAATCCTTTTGCTGGGTCCCCCATGCATAGTAAGCCTCCAGTGAATTTCCTTTGACTATAGACCAGGATGTGAATAGCCTTGATATCAGACAGAGTGCCTTGTAAATCAGATTATTGCAGTTGTAGTTGGGTTAAAATTTAATACCTTATCATTAAGCTCCCTTTTAACCCATTACAATTTGTTCTAGTTTTTAATATTTCCTGCTTTCTTTTAGACTGACATTATTCTGTTTTATTTCATTATCATTATTATTGATAGTATGTTTTCTGTATATGAAATCTAAGGTAGGCAGATAGAGAGAGACAGTAACTGGACTAATAGTTTCTTGGGGGTGTGACAAGAAGTTGGGGAGAGATGGGAGTTAATAACAATGAGTACGAGAAAAAAGAAAATATAAAATGATTGTGGTGATGATTGCACAACTCTTTTAAACATGATATGTGAATATCATGCAAAAGGACAAAGTTTGAGACTGCGAGACTTGTAATTAAAGCACTTTTAATGGCAGGTAATGGACTAAATAAAGGGAAGTGAATATAGAAATGTTCGGGAACATCTTCTCTAGGAAGCTACACTGTGTCTGAGACCTGAAGAATGGATAAAAACAGTCGATACAAAGCCAGGTGGAAAGCATTCCAAGCAGAGATAAAGAATCCGATTGGTTTGAGATAGTTTGCCTATTTGAGAATCAAAGAAGAGACCAGTGTGATTGTAAGAGAACTCACTTGCCATGGAGTGGATTTTGACTCGTAGCAAGCCTATGTAGGGTTTCGGAGGTTGTAAATATTTACAAGAGCAGAGAGTCTTATCTTTCCCCGGAGGAGTGGCTGGTGGGTTTAAGTAGCAACGAGAATAATTTTATGGATGGGGGCCACCTCAACCTGAGCAACTGTATGAAAGGGTCATGGCCCGAGGAAGGTGGAGAAGCACTGAGTTAGAAGGTTAAGGCAAGGCAGCAAGAAAGCGGAGCATGGCAAGGCTGAGGGGGTGGCCACAGAGACTGAGTAAAAGGAACAGACTCCAGATGTGTTTTCAAAGTAACAGTGGGATTTCCTGATAGAAAAGTGTGGGAAGTGAAGGAAAAGGGGAATCAAGAATGAGTCCTAGGTTTTTGACTAAAGCAACCACAAAATGAGAGCATATTTTTAAAAGATGTCCCATCTTAAAAAATATATACTGCCTCCACACACTTTTAGCTCTTTACATCTCCCTCGTCACCTCGTCTCCCACCCTAATATTCCGGTTAAAATGCCAAATTAGCTAAATAAAATCTGTGTTGGCACTTCGTCTGAACCTGAATAGAAAAATTACAGACCTCAACTTACTGATCTCTTTGCATGACTCCAAACTAGGCCAGGTCTTAGTCCAGCCAAGCAATTCTAATATAATTTTCCTAGTTAAGTCACCTTCCTACTCTCCCAGATGATTACTTAACATAATCATCTCTCTGTAATGCCTCTTCTCTATTTTCTCACCTCATCGTGATTGACCTTGCTTCTTATTTCAACCAGGAGAGAATTTCCACATCTCTGTCCACTTCTGTCAGAGCAGCACACTTAGATATTTATAATCATATACTATTATCTATAATAAAATAAAATTAAGTTGGGCACAATGATATATAGGCATTTATTTCTAACTTATATACACATATCATTGTATTCTATATTATAAATAATATAGACTAGATAGATATTTTTTAAAGGATGAGCTGGAAGGACTTCCAGATAAAGAGGACATATTGAATATATGCACTTCCTAGTTCCCTTCTGGACACTCACTACAGTGATCATAACGGATTTAAAAAGTACAGCATAGGCCCACAGGACAAAGAAAAAGATAGTGATGCAATCCAGATATAGGAGGCTAGAAAGAAGAAAGATGGATGGCAAATGAATGGACTGACCCAAGAAAGAAAAGTTTGCAAAGCAAGAAGGAGCCTGTATTATAATGCAGACTCTTGCTCTCCATCCCTCCCTCCCTCATCTCCCACCTCTACCTGAAATGTCACACACAGGAGGCTCAGAAATTGGTGCCTGGAACATCTGGTTTGGAGGGGATGTGGGCAGTAATAGACTTGATGGAAAGTCTGCTTGGGAAGCAGTTATACCAATAGGTACCCCCACCAATCTGCACTGCCGATTACTACCTTTCCATCATGTCGCAAATGGAGATCTATTTTCTGGAGAAGGTTAAATTGAGGTCGTGACTGAAGGACAACAGGTGCATTTGAAGGCAGGAATTCCGAATGGGAAACAAGTAGATTAAGTCAAAGTTAACAATGATTGCCTAAAACTGAAATGTCAAGAAGGAACTCTAAGTTACTAAGAATATGGGAGCAAATAAATAACAAATAGAAAATTATTTTATGTGTAGTAATGATGGTCAATGTTATTTACTCGTATCAGAGGAACATTAAAATAATGAATGGCACATATACTTTTTGTTTGGTTCTTTGAGCCATTTCAAATATTAACTTCTATTTCTTTTCAAGTACATGGGCTATTTGAACATTATCTTAGTACATAAATGCAGGCATTTTAAAGCACTTGCCTTTCTTGCATCCTGGGCTAGTAAGTAGACATAAATATTGATTTGTTCTATGTTATGTAACTTATAACGTGGACTCTATTTTGAGTACCATATTATTACCAAAACTTATTTGCACATTTCACACGATATACATTTATATCTGTAGAAACAATCCTTAGAGATGCAATTATACCTTCCTTTCATAATAATATACTTGATATTTACAAAGTTTTGTTATCCGGTATATTTTACCTTTATTTACAGAGAAAATTTCTCTTCCCCCTGGAAATCCCTGTGTTCTCGTTGCTCTGATTGACCTGTCCTTTCCTTCTTTATCTGCCTGGGAAACTCCTGCCTAGCTTTCAAGGCCTTTTTCAAATATGACCTCGTTTTTAAGGGCCCTTTTGATTCCCTTCAGCCTTAATTACATCAATATTTGTGCAATTTTGTACTCTATCTTTTCTCTATAGTAGCCTCTGTGTTATTTTATATTTATATGTTTATTAAGTCTGTTAGCCCAAGTGTCACTTCTTACTTATAGTCTCAGTGGCACCCAATAGGTATTCAATGCTTTAAAAATATTTAAGTGTTTTTTTATCCCATAATAATATCATCACTACCCAATTTGATTTTAACGTTCAATTAATTACCAGATATTATTGCTTTAAATATTTCTCATATCCATCATTTCTTCTCCATTACCAATGTTTTCTGTCAAGGATGCATGTCGTTGGCCCTGCCTGGTTCTCACCCTCATGAGGAGATCACTGGGTGCCACAGCAAAGTGTGGTGAAGAAATCAGATGGCATCCGGTTATCATGAAAAATAGTGTCCAGTGTCTTGAAAGCTTGTCTCAAAACAAGCAGCTATTTAAATGAGTAATCAGCTAAGTCTGCATGGAAGAAACACACCAGACTGTGTGATCCAAGCACTCAAACCTCGGCGAAGGGAGGGGTACCAGTATCTAAATTCTAAACAAACACCCCCATTTGCAGAAAGCTATGGATGATAGTGGTCCCTACATTGATTGAGTCCTCAGTGAATCCCCCAAACCCGTAGACTAGGAATGTTAGCAACCCTAATATCAGGCAAAGAGTATTGTAAAGTGGATTTCAGCCGACCTTCTTAGGCTAAAATGTAACACCTTTACATTTCATTTCCCTTGGGACCCAATGTGAATTTATTCTGTTTAATATATTCTGTTTTCCCTTCACTTGAGATCATTCTCTGTTTTATATAGCCATTGTTGCTGGGTCCCCTTTGTTTCATATATTTATTTGTATAGGGAAACAAATGTTTATTTGGATGGGTGGGATTACTGCATCAGTAGCTGGATTGCCTGAGGGTACATAAGGGGGCAAGGAGGAGACAGTACCAATGTATACAGGGAAGAAAAGTTTCCAACATTGATTGTAGCAATGATTGCACAACTCTTCTTGATGTGATTGGACTATTGAATTGTATGGTATGTTAAGTATAGCTCAATAAAATTAAATATATTAAAAGAATTGCCTAAAAAAATGCATGTCTTGCTGTCCCTTGGTGGAACTATTAGCATATTAACTTGCTTTGGTCTGTAGTCTCATTACCCAGCCGTCACCCCCGTTAATACTTTTGACCATCATTATACTTAAAGCAAAATTTTTTACCAAGTTTCTTATATCTAAAACCTTTTCCGTGGGCTCCATCAATGCGTGCACAGAATATAGTAAGAGGGATCTGATTTATCTTCCTCCTGTTGTTAGCTTTCTGGGAGGCGTTACCTCGGTTCTTTTGCTTCTCAATGCTGAAAGGATTTCCGTGGCTGAAGCCCTTTTGTCAATCCAAGTAACTTTTATGACGGCAAGGAGAGTTTGGGTAATACAGTCTCATATAGCACATGCCACCTCTGGAGAGGGTGCAAAGCCACATGGTGGCAGTCGTGGGAAAGTTCGCGACAGAAAATGGCCACTTCAGGGGAGCATAGGGGAGCATCAAACACCACGTGGAAAAATGGCCATTCCAGAACCCAAAAAGGCATCCTGGAAGCGACATAAAAAGCAAAAAGAGTGAGTGTAAGCCTTGAGCGGGCGTGTGTGTGCCCATCTGTGCACACGAGGGTAACCCGCCCTGTGACCCCAGAGAGAGACCTGAAAATAGGCCTGCCCTCAGTCTGCTGGTTATCCCCACTTAGGAGTGGGGGGTGCCGGTGCTACTTGGCCATTCTTAGTGGCTGAGCTCAGGCACATGTGTGACAGTGATGTCGCTAGTGCCTAGTGGGTGTGCCTAGGTTGACCTTCACCTGTGTCTGGGTGACCTTGGTCAGTGCGTGCTCAGCTTGGCAGGCCCCCACAGGTGTCTGATGTGTGCCTGGTTTCTTTCCAACCCCTTTATTGTGGCATGCCCTGCTAATTATTTTTTTAGTGCAGGCATTTGGTGGAGACAACCCACTTTATCCCTAATCCTCCTACATTTCACTTGCAACAGAAAACCAACCAAAATCTATAGAACAACGATTTTCAAACATGCAGACAACAGGCAGCACGGCGGACGTTGATGGCTGAGAGAAGAAGACAACTAAGGTGAGCCCTTTGACGACCCGGAGTCTGGCGTTCTAGCCGACGTGAAGGCACAGCATTTGGGAGTTCAGAGGGAAGGAGGCAGCTAGTTTGTGAAGTGAAAGATTGAACGGACGAGAGCTGCCTCGAGGACTTCTAATGGTTTTCCGAGGGTCCTCATCGGTTTTAGGATTGGGTGCTCATGTGAGAATGTATGGAAGAAGCTACCTAAGGCCAGGGAACGAATTCTCAGAAAAGAACATATAACTAATTCATAAACTCTCACAGATTTGGAATAATCTGGCCTCCAGTCAGTCAGTCAGATTAGAACAAACTCCCAATTAATGGGCATTAAGTAGAGACCTCAGAAAGACATTCGACTCGGTGACTGGGCCAACGTTTTGTTGTTAGGTGGTTCCGACAGTCAACCCTACCTGCAACAGAGGAAAGGCTGTCTGGTCCTATGCCATTGGCACAAGTGTTCTGACATTTGAGCAAATTTAGCCTAGACTGAGGGCTGTTCTGGATCCCTCTTGCTGTATTAAAATGTAAGCAAAATTATAATAATACATATCCAGGGGCAAGAAAGAGTGTTAGTCATAAAGATGTGAAAGTATCTAACATAAATGTATTCCCTATGTTCAGGATGACAGAGGAAAGCATAAACCTGATGATGAGAGAAATGATATTTTTTAAAAGGAGCAGCTAGATATGAAAAATATATTTGAAAAATTATGAAAAATAAGTGAATGAACTGAAAAATAAGATTATACCCTGCAGGAAAAAAACAGAAACATAAATCATGAACTGTGAGACATTAACAAACAGCCTAATCTACCTGTAACTGGAGTACCAGAGATCAGAAGAAAACGGGAAAGATACTTAGAAAATCCTTGTTTGTTGTTAGTTGCTCTCAGGTTGATTCCAAATGAAATTGTGCATGCATGAGAAAGTGATATTTAAGTTGAAACCTGAAGAATGAAAAGCCACCAAGTCCGCATGTGTATGTTTGTGTGTGGATTTTCCTGACAGAGGGTAAAGCTTTCAGATGGGAGGAAGCAAAACAGATGTGAGAGCCCGAAAGAAGGCCCGTGAGTAATCTTCCCAGAGCTGGAATTGAAGAGGTATAGACAAGATCATTCCTGACTTTATAAGCCCACCTAGTTGGTTTGACTTTATTCTAGTGACATGAAAATACACAGAATGATTTTCAGTAGGTAAGAGGATCCTCATTCTGGGTATTGAAAAATTAGCACACACAAGAGTAAAAACGGATGTGAGCTAGGTCCGTCTTCTCCCTTCCACATAAACTGTAATAGTGAATCGAGGCTAGGTGCTCCCAGTGAAGGTCTAGTCCCGGGCACAGGGAAGGTGCATGCTTGTTGAATGAAAGAATGAATGAATATAGCAGTGACACTTTATGGTGTGGCATACTCTTCTATTTAAAGAAAATTTAAAAGAATGAGTAAAGAAAAGATGATTGTTAGAAGATCTTTCATTATGAGATTAACAACACCTGCTTTTATTTTTACATCCAACATCTGGCAAAAGATGAAAATCACATTCAATATAGGAAAAAAGACAGAAGAAGCCAGAGTGCTGATCATCTTCTTCCCGTCTTGTCCATGATCCTGTTTCCTCCACTCATCTCGCAGTGAATGTCTTTAGCTAATTTAAGGTATCTATTCTTGACGACAGAATCCATATGTTGCTTCTAAATGTTACGGCCTTAGAAACAGCTTAGGCATTTTTTTTTTTTTGGTTACGCATACTCAATCTTTTATAAAAATGTCATTATTATAATAAATAATGAGTAGGAGTGTGAGCAATTTAATTCTTGATGGGGATATTAAAATACCACAGTTTTGCTTCTTCATTAAAAGCATGAAATTCTATTATTACATTTACAATACAATCTAGAGTTTTACTCCATGGTCATATAACTTCAGAGAATAGGCTAACTGATTCGGTAAATAGGCCCTGGATATATGTTAGCTTAGGGGGCTTCACAAGGTTGGCAACATTAAGAATATAGTTCATTTTTTATCTTATGTACCACCTCGGGTGTGTTGACCTGGGTTCAATTATAAAAGCAAAGTCTGAAATAGTTTTATTATGATACAGTCAAATCATTTTCCTGCTATTTCTATTTATTTGCTTTAATTGAGAATTTTTTTCTCAAGACAAACTGACTCTGAGGATTTTGTTTGTTTTCAGCTTCCATTAGGAAAAATTTTATGTGGCTAAATGTACACATGTATGAAATACATGGGTCCTTGACCCCTATGAATACATGCAGCTTGGAAGTGACTCAGGGGGGTGATGGGAGCCAAGCATGGCCTCACTGGTTCCATGCCCAACCTCCAGAGATCGCTCTCTCTTTTTCTCCCCCAAACAACTATGCACTGCTACCCAAAAGGGGGCCAATCATAGTCTCAGAATCAATCATTTCAGGCATAAATTGGTGAAATTCCGTCTCCAGCTGAAAAGTAGATGCTACAAGGGAAAATCCTTCAGTAATTAGGACTATGAAAACTCTTATATAAAGGGCAAAATTACAATTACTTAAGAATTTTTTATATGTACACATGTTTTCATAGCAATTATTTCCCATGAGCTGTATAGCCCTTTCAGTCTGGGGAACTAGTCTCCCCATTTTTAAGCAGATAAACTGCCTGAAATTTATACAAGTGATTAAAGATGACACTGACACAATAGATCAAAGGTTCCTGGCTCTTAGTATTTGCTGTTTTATTTTGTTAACAGTGCTATCGTCTCTAGTGATTATAACCCATGCGTGATGTGTAGTTTTTCCATGAAGAATGGTATTGATCATTTATAACATGTATCAAATGATTACTACATGTAAGCTCTGAACTGAACACATCCCTTGTTACCATCCCCACTTACTGATAAGGAAATACAGGTTTTAAGCTCTTAACCAGCATTCCCGAATGTCTCTTAGAGAGCTGGTGCCACTGTCTGGAATTTTGGATGGCAGATATATTCCATTACCTTTTAATTCAATTGTGAAACTCTTACACACACACACACTTATTTTCTCTCTTGCAGGATAAGAATTTGAAACAGCAGGTAAGAAAAAAGTACTTTCTATGAATTTTAAAGAATTCCTCGGTGTTCAATAAGAACTCCTCAGTTTCCCTGTTTCGACACTCACACCACATGCTTTCACATTTAGATTTAGGAATGTTCAAGGCCTTTGCTCTTTTTCTTGGAGAGAAAGAAAATGTTTTAAGTGTTGAAATGTCATGTCATTCTTTTATCTTCAGGGCCTAAGATAATAAATGTGGGGAACAGAAGGATTTCTCCCAAGTTGTCCCCCCAAATATATGCCAAACTTAGCTGCCTGCGAATGACTATACACTTGGAAGTCAACAGAAGTAGATCAGGGGTCATTCTCCCTAAGGATTATCAGCCATCTAGAGCAAGCAGTCACCATTGTTTATCCCAAAACAAGTAGGGCTCACTCCCTTCTGATAAGGATAGTAGTTGTCTTTCCTTGTAGGAGACCCCAGAGAAGTCAAGCCCACCCAAGGGTGACAAAGGTTAGGCCGCCATCATGAATCTAGTGTATGAATTCTACCTTGCAATTCTGGCTAGACCAGAGGATGTTCACTGGTACAGATAGGAACTGGAAACACAGGGAATCCAGGGCGGATGATCCCTTCAGGTCCAGTGGTGTGAGTGGTGATACTGGGAGCGTAGAGGGAGGATGGGTTGGAAAGGGGGAACGGATTACAACGTGTGATCTCCTCCCTGAGGGACAGCCAACAGAAAAGTGGGTGAAGGGAGATGTCAGACAGGGCAAGATATGACAAAATAATAATTTATAAATTATCAAGGACTCATGAGGGAGGGGGCAGTGGGGAAGGAGGGGGAAAAATGAGGACCTGATGCCAGGAGCTTAAGTGGAGAGCAAATGTTTTGAGAATGATGAGGACAATGAATGTACAAATGTGCTTTACACAATTGATGTATGTATGGATTGTGATAAGAGTTGTATGAGCCCCTAATAAAACGATTTAAAAAAAAGTAAATGTTTAGAAAAGAATGAGGGTAAAAGAATGAGGGTAACATATGTACAAACATGCCCGATTCGATTGATGTATGGATTGTGATGAGTTATATGAGCCCCCAATAAAATGATTTTTATAAAAAGCATCTAGGGTCCGCCCATCTTGTCACATGTATACCCCAGTCCCTCCTCTTCCTATCATGTGTACACCCCTAGCTCATCCCCTTCCTGTTACGCCTATGGCCATTGTACATCCCCTTCCTATAATGTGTATGCCTATTGTACTGCCCCTTCCTGTGACGTGTGGTTACCTGCAATCATGACACCCCACCCCACCCCCCGACGTACATATAACCCTTGGTTAGCAATAAATGGGGTCCTCCAGCCTCCTGCCCTGACCTCCAGTCTCGTGCTGGATCCTTGAGCATTCTGCCAGGTCCCTGCCCCACCTCGCCTCTGTCCATGCTGTGCGCGGACCTGGCTGGTAAGGTCATGGCCATCCAGGAAGTGAGCATGCTACCATGAAATGTGTCTGACTCCATTATTCCAATCTCTCTTCTATCTCTCATGCTCTTGATGACTTTAATATAATATATATATATAACATATATATATATATATCAACCATACAATTGTGCTTACTGAACCCGTGATTAGTGGTGGGGGCTGGCACCCCCATTTCAACCACAAATAAACACTAGGATGTGAGGTTGAAAATAAAAGTAGAAGCAGATGAGTTTATCCAACAGAATTTTGGACAGGTACCCTTTCTTTAAACAATCCCTTCAGCACTACTTCATTCCCAATTGGTCTGTCCCCTCCTTGATGATATATATATTTTTTTTTCTTTAAAAAAATGATCATTTTATTTCCTTGATGGTATTTGTGTCAATGTTTTCACTCACCTACCTTGGTTAACTGGATTCTTCTTCACTGGTTTTATTTTTCAATGACTGTCTGCTAGGATCCAATGTGCCTTTGAACTCTGAGTCCAGCATCTAATTTTTCTCGGCACCTGCGTTCATCTTGGACCAACTTGACTTCTTTTGGTTTCTGACTCCCATTTCTTGGAAGACCTTTGCTGAAAGCTTGTATCCTTAGCTTTCCCTCCTACTTGCTTCCCAGTTTCCCCTCAACTACCCTATCAACCCCAGAGTATGCACCAGACTATAAAAAGTGGCCAACTTCATAATCAATACTCTGTTAGGGATTCGTAATGAACTTGATATATAAAAGCAAATTAACTTTAAAAGACATTCTGTAACCAAAGTTAAGCTTCACCTTGGCTAAATTCTATATAGTTTAACTTATAGAAACAATTATTTTATAAATGAAACTTTTATTTTGCTTATTTATTTTCAACAGTTTTATCAGCACATAATTTCCATATCAAGAGGGAATTGTACAATTAGCCAGGAGCTCCTTGATTATCTGTATATATTTTATTAAAAAATAAAGATTCAGAAGATAATTATTTTAGCTGCAATTCAACCCAGATGTTTGATTGCAGTAAACGGCGTGGGGCCATACTGACTGCCCCTGGTTTCCCTGTTGCCCCAAAGCAGGGATCAGACATATCTCCACCCTGCATCCTTCTTTACCTGATCTTTACCAATCATTCCTTCCACACCACATCTGTGCGGGTTTGATAACTTGTTGCAATGTCCACAAAGAACTCACAGACAATACTCACAATGATGGGGGATTATGAGGGAAGTTAATAGGTTATAAGAAATTAGGATCAACACACAGTAACAACACAGTAACACCTTTTCTCCTCCAGCAGCCAAGTCTCTCTCCTGCCCTCGCCTCTCAGTCACATGGTCCCTTGGCCTTTCCTTCCACGGGGCAAGCCAGCCTATCACTCTGCCTCACAGACCCCTGGTCTTGGCACTGCTCTTCTTGCTCTGTCTCCGTGCCACAGTCTCTGGTGCTTCTGGTCTAGGCCTCTTGCACTTCAGGCAGAGATAGGAACGTGCTCTTCCAATGGTCCTGGTCTTTCTCTCTGCTGCTTCAAAGATGGTTCATCCTTACAGCTGGGGAGTTGGAAGATGGTGTAATAATGGGAACGAGTGATCCTCTCTATTACTGTTAAACGTGTCCTATTTACATAGTCCCCCGCACCCGATCATTTGGTGGTTGTGACAGAGACTAGTGTAGAAGAGCCACATTAAGAAGTTTCACAATGTCATAGGCTTGACTTACGGAAACACTTAATGAGTTAATAAATAAAACTTTTATTTAGCCAGGATCCCCTTGTCTTTCTGCTTATATTTTGTAACAAAATATTCAGAGGATAATCATTTTTGTCCTGTAATTCAACCCGAATGTTAGGCTATGATGATCAAATAAATAAACATTCTTTGGAGACTTTTAATTAATTGTTAAAATAATTTCTTAATATTTTCACTTTATTCATAGCCCAAGTAAGTCTTGTCATCTATTTCAAATGTAAGGAACACTAACTAATAATTATAAAATTTTTCAGAATACTTAAAAAGACCTTTCCTTAAATATTTGGTTAGCTTTAATATTAGTATTAATTAGAGACTCTTTTCCAGCATTAATGTTACTATTAAAGGAGACAGGTTCATTTATAACATCTCAGGCATGCATAGTACAACTCACTTTTGCATTACTGATGTTATAAACGTCATCACGAATCATGAGAGGCATGCCAGAACACCACAGTCTTTACTGCAATGCATTCTATTATAAATATTGAGACACGTTTTTCCTCCTTGAAATGGATATTTTAATATGTATTTTGTACTACACTATGTTTATCTAACATTGTATAAATAATACATTATAATGCCATTAGTAATTCTTTATCTTATGCACCTTCTGCTATGAACCAAATTACAAAAGTAATGGTATGTAGATTAAACAGTTATCTAACATAAATAATAGTTTAAAACATTCTCATATGTACCTTCCACTATCACTTTGCAGAAATTTTCCTATTTATTGATTTATTAAGTCATTTAGTCACGAAGCATTTATTGAAAGCTTTTTATGTGCAAGACAGTTTAGATAGAAGCTCAAGTAAGCCTGCAAACAAAATACCCTTTGATTTGGGTTGAGTGGTTGGTATTGGATAACAAAACTAAAGGTTAGTGGTTCAAACTCAGCCAGAGGAGCCAGGGAAGAAAGGTGTGAAAATCTAATTCCATAAAAATCACAGTCAAGAATGCCCTTTGGGAAACAGAGGAAAGAACCTGGAGGCAAAGGATATTTATAGAGGCCAAACAAAATACAGGCATGTATCTATGTAAATATATGTATATAAAATGAGGGGGGATAGAATTATGCACTCATATCTATATGTTAAGAATTAAGGTTGCAGATTGGGCCTTGACTCAAGTATTCCTTCAACACAAGAACACTTTCTTCTAACAATCTGGCATTCTGTGATGCTCACCTTCCTGACAGGATTGCTGAAGACAAAATGGGTGCATAAGCAAATGTGGTGAAGAAAGCTGATGGTGCCTGGCTATCAAAAGATACAGCATCTGGGGTCTTAAAGGTTTGAAGATAAACACGTGGCCATCTAGCTCAGAAGCAACAAAGCCCATATAAAAGAAGCACACCAGCCTGTGTGATCATGAGGTGTTGATGGGATCAGGTATCAGGCATCTAAGACCCAGAAAAAAAACATACCCAAGGTGAATGGGGGGCGGGGGCGGGTATGGAGTGGAGACCCAATGCCCATCTGTAGACAATTGGACATCCCCTCACATAGGTGTCATGGGGGAGAGATGAGCCAGTGAGGGTGTAGTATAGCACCGATGAAACATACAACTTTCCTCTAGTTCTTTGGTGCTTCCTTCACCCCACTATCATGGCCTCAATTCTACCTTACAAATTGGATTAGACCAGAGCATGCACACTGCTACAGATAAGAGCCCACAACACAGGGAATCCAGGATAGATAAACCCCTCAGGGCCAACAAGGAGAGTAGAGATACCAGGAGGATTAGGGGAGGGTGGTGGGAGAATGGGGGAATCCAGCACAAGGATCAACCTAGAACCCCTTCCCAGGGGGACAAATAACAGAAAAGTGGGTGAGGGGCGACTGAGGACGATGTAAGATATGGGAAAAAATAATCCATAACTTATCAGGGGTTTGTGAAGGAAGGTGGGCAGAGGAGGGAGGGGGAAGAAATGGGGAGCTATCAGGGGCCCAAGTGGGAAGAGAATGCTTTGAAAATGAAGATGGTGGCTTATGTGCAAATGTGCTTGACACACTGGAATGTATGGATTGTGATAAGAGATGTAAGAGCCCCCAGTAAAAGTATTTAAAAAAGAATACCCCTTGGAGGAGTCCTGTGCTCCATGAATCAGAATCAACTCAATTGCAATGATTTTTATTGACTTTTTTAATGACATAGGTTAAATCGAGTTAATTTGTTACTGTAGCCATAAGAACTTTTTTTCTATCTGTTTATGGGAAGCTCCAGAAATAAGATTGGGGCTGGGTTTTCAGGAAGAACAGGGATGTTGTAGAAGCAAGAGATGGAGAAAGCACATACCAAGAAGAAATAGCTACCTGCATGGAAGCTGGAATTGCAGGGACAGAGGCAGTGGGGCGTAGGAATGCCTGATAGATTTGGTTCACATCGAGGAGTACAGTGTGTTCAGACTGTGGGGGATACATTGAAAAGGTAAGTGCAATATTAAGCCTGGGGTGCCGCATAACTCATTTTCCAAGGGCTTGGCAGCAAACTTGTTCTGAGAAAAATAGAACTTACATCACAGCGATTTGGTAACTTTTTGGTAAATGGATGGACAAAAAGGTGACTGGGGTAGCGCACTAGCTTCTAAAGATGCTCTTCGAACGGGTAGGTGGTGTTGTTAGTGTGTCGAGTTGATTCGACTCATAGCGATCCCACGGACAGTAGAACAAAACACCGCCTGGTCCTGTGCCAGCCTCACAACCGTGTTGTTTGCCGCCACCGTGTCAATCCACTGATGCGCTTTCTCCAGGGACTGGTCTCCTGACAACATGGCACTATTTGTGACAGAGGCAAACGATTGAGTAAAAAGAGTGAGAGATAGAAGATACAAAAGGCAACAAAAATGGCATTCCATGGTCCCCAAATCCGTTTTATATCCACAGTTTAGTAAATCAGAAATCTTCATTTCTAGCTCCCTTGCTGTTAAGCATGGGCATCTGACTCGTTCAGGCTGATAAAGTGTGAACAAAAGTGACAAATAGTTCTTCTTGTGTCAGGCAGTGAGAAGGCCACACGTGACTCTCCAGGGGTTCGCTCCCCTTCCGTGGGAGCCCAGGGGGCCTCAGTGCATTCGTGAATCACCACCTGAACAAAACGTGCTCTGGAGAACTTCCCAGATCCACGGTCGATCTGGTGGGAGAGAGCAATAATATTTATAAATCAAACCATTAGATTTAGATTTTTGTTGTTGTTTTTATGATTGTAGCATAGCCATTTATCCTGATCGAAACTTAAATTTTAAAGGGAGAAGACTTCACAGACATACCAACCAAAGGAAACCGAAGATGATGGATCCCAGGATAAACGGAGAGGCCTGAAGAGAAATGGGAGGACTGCCTTCTCTACAATTGGCAGGAGAGATTAGGAAAGCTTAGGAATTTTGGAAAACTTGCGGGCCGAAAAAGGGCAGTAGAAGGAGTTTATTTCTGAGGGACACCACATTCTTGTCATATTAGAAACGAAATCTTTTCTTGCAAAGGTCATTGACAAGATTGAGGGAAATACAATTTTTGAGAAGTTGCTGAGCGAACTATTGCTATCAGGACTGGAAGAAGAGCCAGGTTGGTAGGCGGACTGGAGCTACAGAGCAGCCGTGGGTGCCCCGCTGGGTCTGCAGCCCCTGCACGCTCAGTGAGGTCCGTCAGCAGGATTTGCCCACCTGGAGAAGGAGCAGGGGATAAAAACAGCACCACCACAAATCACTGTATTTTGCGTGAGGCTTAGAAAATAAGTTATGGTATGAAGGGTAGATCCATAAATAATTAAGGAGACTTGGGAAAGTGTAGTTGCAAGCAAAGTGATGGGCAATAGTTTTCAATCCAAGAAAGGAAGTAAGTGAAGCCAGCAGAAGTCTGATAGATTAAAACTCTACCAGAAACACGATGCTTTAATGGCACTAAAGGGCAAATCTATCAAGAGTACAGGTATAAAAATGGTTAAAAGACAGAAGGTCTCAATTACAGGCCAGGTGCAAGAATGTAGTCAGGAGTTTGTTTGGGTTCCAGTAGTGCTTTGCATGAAGCAAGTTAGTTAAATCCCCTTCCCCTACCATTGTCTGTGGCTCCATTTTTCACAGGAGAATAATTTTAACTTATTTTAAAGTTTTTTTTCATTTTTTTTGTTATGCCTGAATGCATTAATACACACAAAACTCAGAATAATGCTTGGTATAATTAAATAGTTTAAAAAGTTTTTTGTGACAGGATTTATCAATATTGAAGTGCAATGGAAATGACACCTGTCGAGGAAGAGAAGGTGAAGGGCTTGGAAGGCGGAGGATTTGGTGACTGTGGCATTGCACACAGGCATCACGTATGCCAAGAGGTGGAGAGAACCCAAAAGAGCAAGACTGTGAGTCAACTGTGGCATCCTCAGTGAATGTCGTGATGCCAAAGGGTATCGACCGTGAGGATAGAGAGTGGAGCGCAACTAGACCAGGAGTTTTAAGACTGGTAACTTAGTAGTTTTGAAAACAATTAGTCACTGAGACGGAGAGGGCATGAGAAAATTAACAATCTCTCATTTCAGGGGTTTTGAGGAGCTTTTATCAACAAAAACCAAGCTTTAGTGCTTGCAGAGAGGAACGTGCATATACGCAAATCCATGGATATATATGAATTATGATTCATCTCTAAGATACCTTGGATTTTCCTCTTGAAATCAAGATAAGGGTAGGAAAGTGTAAGGGGAATGGAAGATTTTGTCTACTTCTCATTGTGGGAAAAACATGGAGAGCCAAGTTGCTTTTGAGTTCTGTTCAATTCATTTTGAAATAAATATTTTATTTTATGCATTGACTAATTATTTTAGCATGTATGCATTCATCAATATTGTCCAGAGGTGACTGTGGGCTCTTATTATGGTAAAAAGCATGAGTATATTTTAATAATTTTAAAGTATAAGTAATTTAATGCTATCTATTTATTGACATTTTGGGGAAATATTTTACTCTTAAGAAGTTTTAAAATTGTAACTCAGGTAGGAGTTTACATTTCAGATGGTTAACTTTATATTCTATACTCTAAACTACTAATCACTCTCCCCACCCCTGGACACTCAAATCAAGTTACTCCTGCCTCGTTCCTCGATTTCCTTTTTCCCTCCTGTAGCTCACCGTCTTCCACTTCACCCAAGAACACTCGTCAACTGTCTAACTCATTGCTTTATCTTCCCTCCCTTGTTTTTTAACCCATTGGCAATCTCCAAATCCTTTGGTATGAAAATCTTTATCTTGTTTTCTTTTTTCCCCTTAGAACAGTGGCCTAATGTGTTAGTCCAGGTTGACTAGAGAAACAAATTCATAGGCACTCATATGTGCATAAGAAAGAGCTTTACCTTGGCTTAGAAAACCGAAAGGGAAGAACATTCTCAGCATATATGAAACTGAAGCAAAAATTCAAGCCTTAAGTTGTGATATTGAAAGTTTCTCTGGGAAAAATTTTGAATGAGTCAGGAACCATCGAAATAAGATGTAAAGAATCAATACAGTCTCTGTACCAAAAAGTTTTATGGTCAACATTTAACCATCTCAGGAGGCAACGTATAAGAAGGAACCAGTGGTACTGAAGGAAGAAGTCCAAGCTGCACTGAAAGAATTAGCCAACACTAAGACTGCAGGAATTGATGGAAATCCAATGGAAAAACTTCAACAAGCTGGAGAAGCACTGGAATCATTTATTTGTCAAATGCGCGGAAATTTGGAAGACAGCTACTTGGCCCTAACTGGCTGGAAGAGATCCGTATGTGTACCCATTCCAAAGAAAGGTGGCATAGCAGAATACTCAGAATATAGAACAATTTCATTGAAAAAAAAAAAAAAAAGAAAGAGCTTTACATACAAGAGCCAATTGGATGTTGAGAAAACAACTCAGCCCAGTCCAGATCAAGTCCATAAGTTTGATATTAGCCCATATGTCCAATACCAATCTATAAAGTCCTTTTCAGACTCATGAAACACATGCAATGACGCTGAGTGCAGGAAGATCACAGGACAGTGGGTAGGAAGTCTTGTGGATCCAGCGGTGGTATAGGCATCTCAGTGCTGTTGTGGGTCTCCACCTGGCTCCTTTGGCTCCAGGGCTCTGACTGCCATCAGCTTAACTCCACGGGTCTTGTCAGTAGAGAGTCTGTCAGGGATTGAGTGTGTGTCCTGCCTCCAGCAAGCTAATTTATCTCCTTATCACCTACAAATGAGGTCATCAAGCTGCGACCTGATTGACAGGCTAAACTCCACCCATTCACTCTTAAGTCTCAAATTGACAACAGATTATGTAACTACCACACCTCACATAATATTTATCCTTTTGTAATTGGCTAATTTCACTCAACATAATGTTCTCCATCCATGTCATGAGTGATTTAATACTACTTAAATGACCTAAAATGTAAAAACATCAAGTCAAGCTCTCCAGCATAATGTGAATACTAAGGCAGGATAGTAATAACAGAAAAATAAAGCAATATTCTAATACCACTTAATGAATATATGTGTGAACTTTAAAATAAAAAAATAGCAAATGAAAGTACATCACTGGTGATCTAACATAATTAATTTCCAAAATGTAAGGTGATACCTTAATAATATAATGTATCAGTGTATTTATGACTGAAAATCCTGTACTAGGATTTACAAATTCAAAGGCATTTTGGTTAAAGTCAGCAGTCATTCCTACTAATATAGATATAGAAGAAAATCACCTAAACATGACAAGTAATACTTATGCAAAACCAAGAATAAAAATCAAGCCAAAAGACTTCATTTTATAACTATTATAAGGGTATCTGAGCAGACAATGCCTATTTAAAAAGTAATAGTAGGACTCTATATTAGCAACAGCCATCTAGAATTTGAAATGGGAGAAACAATCCAGTCTCAATAGCAGGCAAACTTAAAAATACATTGAAATATATTTAATAAGAAAAGTTCAGGGCTTATAGGAAGAAAATGATAAAATCTTACTGAAGGGTTATATCAAGAGCTGAACAAATGAAAAAATATAACCAGTTCTTGCCTGGGAAGATTTAATATCATAAGTATGTCAGTTCTGCTCAATTTATTATACTCATTTGATGAAATTCAAATTAATACCTCTAAAGTCTTAGAAAATTGAATTATTTTATGATTTACATAGAAGAATAAATGCTCAGGAGAAGCCACAAGTGTATGAACATGAAAAATAATGAGGAGGAATCTTTGCCAGATATTAAAATACATTATAAAGGCAATATAGTTAAAATAGTTGGGTGTTAGCAAAGGGAAAGACTAACAAATTTGTGGACTATACAAGAATTGCACAATACGTGGGAACTGAATGTCAGGCCAGGGTGGTATTTCACTTCAAAGGGAATAAAATGGTTTCTTTCATCAAGAGTACTAGTACAATTAGCTATCCATTTGAAAAACAATGATGAACATAGAAAAATACTAGACTAAGATTTTTAAAAATTAAATATAATAATGAAGATTTAAAGAAAAATTTAGGAGAGCATATGTATATCCCTTTCTAAATAAGTTGGTAACCTAGAAGTCATTCAGAAAATACCTGGTTGACCTTTTAGAAGAGTTAAACCAATTTTATGGTGAAAGATCATGTGTTTGGTAGGATGCATTCAGCTGTCAGTAGCACGAAATTCCAGGAAGGGATGCTTGAGCAATAAGATCATGTATAGGCTCACATACTTAAAGTCCAGAGTCAGGGTGGTCAATAAGAGTGACATCCCAGAATGTCTTTCTGATTCTTCACCAAATTCAACTTTCTAGGATTTTTTCATCTCTGCTGTTTGGAAATGGCATCCTTCTGAGGCTGGTATCAAGATGGCTATAGAAATTTTTCTGGAAGTGGCAACTACCATTGACAATGGAAAAGAGAAAAAGAGCCAATATCTCTCAGTGGACCATTCCTTGTTGTTGTTATTGTTAGGTGCCAACAAATCGGTTCCAGCCCATAGCAACCTTATGCGTAACAGAATGAGACACTTCCTAGTGCTGTGCTTGAGCCCATCGCTGCAGCCAGTCTCCACCCGTCTCTTAGAGGACCTTCTTCATTTGCTGCCCATCGACTTTACCAAGCATGATGTCCTTCTCTAGGACTGGGATCTCCTAACAACGTGTCCAAAAGATGTAAGACAAGTCTCACCATCCTTTCTTCTCAGGGACACTCTGGCCATCCTTCTTCTAAGACAGATCAGTTGGTCCTTTTAGCAGTCCATGGTGGTTTCAATATTCTGCTCCAGCACCACAATTAAAACACACCAATTCTTCTTTGGTCTTCTTTATTTAATGTTTGGCTTTCATGCATATGAGTTAATTCTTTAGAGTAGGGAAAAAGCTTTCTGCAAGTTTACACCTAAATTTTTTTGGACCCCATTGGCTGCCATTTCTAAATTCCCAGTGACAAGAAAAACTAATTGATTGACTTAATCCTAGAGGTGTATATGAGCACAAAACTAAAAAACAGACAAACACGCTCACTGCTATTGAATTGATTCGGACTCATAGCGGCCTTCTAGGATCAGGTAGAACTCCCCCTGTGGCTTTCCTATACTCTAACTCTTTTTTTTTTTAATCGTTTTATTGGGGGCTCATACAACTCTTATCACAATCCATACATACATCATTGTATAAAGCACATTTGTACGTTCATTACCCTTATCATTCTCAAAACATTTGCTCTCCACTTAAGCCCCTGGCATCAGGTCCTCATTTTCCCCTCCCTCCCAGCTCTCCCCTCCCTCATGAGCCCTTGATAATTTATAAATTGTTTATTTTGTCATATCTTGCCCTGTCCGACGTCTCCCTTCACCCACTTTTCTGTTGTCCGTCCCACAGGGAGGAGGTCACATATAGATCCTTATAATCGGTTCCCCCTTTCCAACCCACTCTCCCTCTACCCTCCCAGTATCGCCACTCACACCACTGGTCCTGAAGGGATCATCCACCCTGGATTCCCTGTGTTTCCAGTTCCTATCTGTACCAGTGTACATCCTCTGGTCTAGCCAGACTTGCAAGGCAGAAATCGGATCATGATAGTGGCATGATAGGGGGTGGGGGGAGGCATTTAGGAACTAGAGAAAAGTTGTATTTTTCATCGTTGCTACATCGCACCCCTCTGCAAGGGGATCTCCAGTGGCCTACTGATGGGCTTTGGGTCTCCACTCCGCACTCCCCCCATCATTCACTATGGTAAGATTTTTTGTTCTGATAATGCCTTATACCTGATCCCTTCGACACCTCGTGATGGCACAGGCTGGTGTGCTTCTTCCATGTGGGCTTTGTTGCTTCTGAGCTTGATGGCCGCTTGATTACCTTATGGGAGTAGAAGGCCTCATCTTCCTTCTGCAGAGCAGCTGGTGGTTTCAAAGTGCTGACCTTGCGGCTAGCAACCAGACTCATAACCACCACGCTACCAGGGATGGTAGGAATACAAAACCAACCCAAGCTCATTGCCATTGAGTCAATGCTGACTCATAACAACCACTCTGGGTTTTCAAGATTGTAACTGGTTATGGAAGTAGAAAGCCCAGTCTTTCTCCTGAAGAGCTGGTGGCGGTTTGGAACTGCTGACCATGGGGATCGCAGCCCAACACATAACCACTACACCACTAGACCTCCTCTATGAGCACAAAAGGGTACATAAAATTCTGGTCACAAAATTTCATTTTCTCAATGTAGGGGATTTCATATAACTTTTATGTCTTTGTATCACATTAAAGTTTTAGAAGTGAACATGATGATGTTGGGTGCCATCAAGTCAATTTTGACTCAGAGCCACATGATGTGACAGCCTAGCTGTCTCAGAGGGTCTTCTGTGCTGCCGTCTCCCTGGAAGCAGATTGCCATGGCTGCTTTCCCCTGAAGCCCAGTGGTGGTTCAAACGAGCAATCTTTAGTTCAGTCACGGAGTGCTGAAGCGCTGCGCCAGCAGGGCTCCTCACACGTATTAGTACTGTATAAAAAAATGACACTTTAATGTTTATCGTGGGAAAAATATATTTTGTACTACCAGAACTAAAACCAAACTGATTCACTGCCACTGAGTTGATTGTGACTCATAGCGACCTCATAGGGCGTTTCCGAGACTAACTTCTGATGGGAGCAGAGAGCCGCATCATTGTCCTGAGGAGTAAGTGGTGGGCTTGAATAGCTGACCGGGTGGATAGCAGCATACTACCTGTCCTACATTATCACCAAAAGTTAGGCGAAATGCGGACTTAGGTATTTCCATCTTTAGTTTGGCAAGAAGTCTTTTTTTTTCAATACAGTCTTTTCAAAATGGTCACAAAATGCTGTTTGAGAGGAAAATTTCCTCCAACAATTTGCAATTCATTTCATTATATTTATCAAACATGAGCAGTTCAGTGAACATTTCCTTCTAACTAACTTTTCAGCTTACCTGTAATAATGGAGCGGTTGACAGATACATCTTGAATTACATTACACCCTCTGTCAATAAATTTGTTTCACGCTCCCGAAACAACTTGCTAAACCACATTCTTTGAGAGGAAGAAACAGAACTAATTCTTTGTCCTCTGATTTGACCAAGAAGGACTATGAAGACTTTCTGGGGTCTGAAAACGGAATTGCAGCGTCTTAGCCGTGGACACAGGGCAGAGGATAAGGCGTCCACACAGTCATTTTCAGAATTTGGTCATCTCGTCTCCCTAGTTGTTCTTACTCAGACTCATGTTCCAGAAAATGCTACTCAGGGCTACCACACATCGTGGATTATTTTTAGCACTGATGGAACTGGAGACCTTGAGCACACTCACAGGCAAGGAAGTTGAGGAGATCAAAGGCTTAGGAGAGAAAGATGAGATGCTTTATCTCTGCCTTCTGTGATTTCGCTTGGCAGTCGGTCACTCAGTGAGCAAGGCCTCGAGATACTGAAGAGGGAGAGTGCAGGCCAGTGATAGATGGTGAGGAGAAGCCAGCGGTGCAGCAGGGGACGGAGGGGGAAGTTGTTTAAAGTGGAGAGGAGAGAAAGCTACGCCATTAGGTTATTTAAACAGAGGGGAAAAAGCTAAGGGGAAAGAGGAGATTTTCTGATGTGAATTGAGGCAAATTACTTAAGACTCTCAGATCCTAAGTTTTATAATTATCAAATGTGGGCCATTAAAACCTATCTCATTGGTTAATAAGGAATAAGTTAGCCAAATACGTGTGATACACTCAGCATGGTGCCTACAGCACTAACATCCTTAGCTGTCTTTGAGTTGGTTCAGTCTCACAACGGGATGAGACCTTGCCAGGTCCAGTCCCATTCATTGTTGACAGGAGCCTGGGTGGGAAGTGGTTACACCTTCATTGGACTGCCAAGCTCAAGGCCAGCAGTTTGAAACAGTCAGAAGCTCCACAGGAGAGCTTTCTCCGCCCATAAAGAGTTACAGTCTGGGAGACTCGCAGGGGGCTGTTCCACCCTGTCCTACAGGGTTCCTGGAAGTTGGTATTGGCTCAATGGCAGTAAGTTTGGGTTGGCTTTGGGTGCCATTGTCATGATCAATGGTATACTTGAATTCATTGTTGCAGGCAGTCACCAGGGAGCTAATATTCCAGGACTATAATAAATAATGTTCTGTTGTGATCTATAGGGGTACTGTCTAATTTTTAAAATATGTCACCAGATCTTCCTAGCCTATTTCAGTTTGGAAACTCCACTGAAACCTGTTCACCATGGGCGGACCCTGCTGGTATTTGAAATGTCATTAGTATAAATTCCAGAATCATAGCACCATGCAAGTCCACACAATATGAAAGACCAGCAAAGATGTAGTGGCCCAGAACATAGGTGTGGTGGAGTGAAATTTCTTAATATAGCTCTTATGCCCATGTCTGTGTAACCTCCCACCAAATGATAGGGTGGGACTGTACAAATAGGGTTTGTGCAGCACTAATAGGGGAGATTGGTCAGTTTTTGTTACCATCCCCCTGGCTTTCAGGATGAGCCATTTTTGAAGCTAGAGCAGAGAGAGGAAGCCGAGGAGCACTGGAAGAGCGCATTCCAAATCACTGTCTGAAGTGACTGCGGCTGGGACCAGAGGTCCCAGAGATTGTGTCCCAGAGACCATGCAACAGCGCCCAAGGAGCAGAGCTGAGACCGTAGGACTATGAGACAGAGTAATAGGCAAATCCTGGTGCACAGAAACGAGGCCAAGGCACCCCAGGGCTGAAAATCTGAAGACGAGAGAGACTTGGACATTGGATGAGGAGAGCTGTTGATGTGGACCAATCACTGTATTTTTACTGTTTCATGATCCTGATTTGTGGTAACCTACTAACTTCTTTAATAAGCCTCCATAATGGTGAGTATTGTTTGTGAATTCTGTGTGGCCATTGCAACAAGTTATCAAACCCAGCAGAGCTGGAGAGTGTGGGGTTGAATGGCTGGTGTCAGAGTAGGAAAGGAAAGAGGGAGAGTGGAGGCATGTCTGACCCCTGCCGCAGGGCAGTAGGGAAGCCGGAGGAGGTTACCTATGGCCCCTCAAATAGAAAGCATTTATAAAGTATGGCCAGTATTCATTTCTTTTAGATTTCATGTGCTGAATATAATTGTACCGGTGAAAAAATTTTAAAGCTCATTTTATTGGGAACTCATTCAGCTATTCTCACAACCCATCCATACATCCATTGTGTCAAGCGCATTTGTACATTTGTTGCCATTATCATTTTCAAAACATTTTCTTTCTACCTGAGTCCGTGATATCAACTCTTTTTCCCCCTCATCCCTCCCTCATCCTCCTACCCTCACGAATCCTTGATAATTTATAAATTACTATTTTTTTCATGCCTTACACTGACCGATGTCTCCCTTTACCCACTTTTCTGCTGTCCATCTTCCAGGGAGGAGGTTATATATAGATTATTATTATCAGCTCCCGCTTTCTCCCCCCATCTTCTCCTTACCCTCCTGATATCGCTACTCTCACTATTGGCCCTGAGGAGTTTATCTGTCCTGGATTCCCTGTGTTTCCAGCTCCTATCTGTACCCATGTACATGCTCTGATCTAGCCGGATTTTTAAGGTAGAATTGGGATCATGATAGTGGGATGGGGCAGGGGAGCATTGAAGAACTAGAGGAAAGTTGTATATGTCATCATTGTTATACTGCACCCTGACTGGCTCATCTCTTCCTTGTGATCCTTCTGTAAGGAGATGTCCAATTATCTACAGATGTGCTCTGGGTCTCCACTCTGAACTACCTCTCATTGATATGATTTTTTGATCTTGGTCTTTGATGCCTGATACATGATCCCATCGACACCTCATGATCACACAGGCTGGTATGCTTCTTCCATGTGGACTCCAGATCTTGCAAAAAGAAATTTATCAACAGTATGGAAAGAGCTCTTGTCCTTCATAAAACGGTTGGGATTACAGATATGTTTTTATTATATATCAGCAATGAGGCAATGCTCAAGAGAGCTGTTATACCACATACTTGGATATTATCCACCTCTGTTTTGTAATTATTCAACAAGGAGGAGAAAACTTTCTGAACTCTTATTGACGTGGGCTAAGTGTGGTGTGGATTTGAGGGCAGATCAAAGAAAATCAATGTGTCTCCTTTAGAGCCTGAGTATTAACACTCAGTGTGTGACATTCAGATGTGATATATCCCAAGGGGGAACTTAAACAAAAGGATAGATAAATGCATCAATAAACATACCCAATAAACAAAAAAAAGCAGTGTACTACTCAGGGCCTCACGCTAGTATTTAGTAAGGATTATTAATCCAATATAGGAACTCTGGTTGTGCAATATATGTATTGTTGAGATGCTAATCAAGAAGTCAGAAGTTCAAATACACTAAGTTCACTGAGAGAGAAAGTTGAGGCAGCCTGCTTCTGTAATGACTTACAGACTTGGAAACCCATGGAGTAATTTTACTCTATTGTACATGGTTGCAATGAGTTAGAATTGACTTGACTGGCTTGTCTTCTCCCCGCGACCTTTCTGCAAGGGGATGTCCAATTGCCCACAGATGGGCCCTGGGTCATCACTCTGCGCTCCCCCTCATTCACAATGCTATGATTTTTTTAGTTTTTGATGCCTGATACCTCATCCCTTCAACACCTCATGGTCTCAAAGGCTGGTGTGATTCTTCCACGTGGGCATTGTTGTTTCTCAGTTAGCTGGCCACTTGTTTATCTTCAAGCCTTTAAGAACCCAGACTCTATATCTTTTGATAGCCGGGCACCATCAGCTTTCTTCACCACATTTGCTTATGTCCCGCTTTGTCTTCAGGGATCATACACACCTTATTTTTAGTTTCTCAACTTTTCCCAATATATATGCATAAAATTCTCCCTAACAGCAAGAAAGAGGCAAACTTGCAAGAGTTTTGCCTCTCTTGCTTTCTCTCTCTCCTAGTAACAATGCTCCCATTGACTCTCTTTCAGATCCACAATTCACCTAAATAAACTCCAATTCTTCTTTCACATGATTTGCTCCAAGCAAACAGAATTCCCTGCCACTTTGAGGTTTTGGGAAATGGAACTGGATGAATGAAAGGAAATGATAATCCCCGAGTCTAAGAGTGTTTTTTGAAGGATAAGTTTCCCAGGAAGGAGGCTGGCTTTGAGATCTTTGTCCTCAGTAAGCTATGGGGGTGGGGGGGTGTATCTTGAGCTAAGCCCTTGTAGGGGAAGGAAATAAAGCAGAAAGGCATCCAAAAGAAGGTAAACTGTGATGCAGTCACAAGGCCTCCATACTGCTGGTCTCAGGTTAGGGCACAAAGGGCCTGGTTGTGCAATTGATAAGTGCACTGCGGCTAACCCAAAGGTTAGTGTTTTGAGCTGAACCACTGACTCCCTGGGAGGAAGACCCGGTGACCAGCTTTAAAAAAGATAATAGTCTAGAAAACCCTATGGGCCACTTTTGCTCTGTCACATGAGTTGAAATCGACTCCTTAGCACCCAACAGAAAAGGGTCAACTTTTATAATTGTCAGGGAGGGATCAGCCAATAAGCAAGGTAAACACAGGCTTACTTATGCTTAGTCACTACTAAGCAATTTCATCACACGTAAGAAAACAGGAAACTGTTGACTGTGAATTAGTAGTAAACTCGTATAAACGCATGCTTACCTTGTTTGCTGGGCTCTCCGTTCTTCTCCGGGACTGTGAACATGAAAAGAGGCATTGCTTCAGCAGGGCCATGCTGTGGGGTTGAGAGAGAGAGAAAGACAGATGCCTGTTAAACCTAGAAACAGAATCTTTGATGTGGTCAGACATTGTGACACTGTTCACCACGATGTAGTAATAGTAAGGGAACATCAGTAAATCCGCAGTTACCTTGCTAATTGGGTAATCTGACACTGTACTGATGCAGAGATTAGTCATTGGATGTGAGACAGAAGGAGGCCCTGCCGCAGCCAGAATGAATTCTCAGAGAAAGTTGGAAACTGAGAGCTGATGGCTGTCAGCTGGTAAAACTCTCGGGTGCCAGAGATTCAGACCTGCAGCCCTTGCGCGGGGAGAGGGCCGCACCGCACAGCGCAGCAAATACTGTCCTAGTGCCCGGGGAACACATGCCATCCTTTGGTCAGGCGCTGGTTATTAATGTGTGGTGGCCTGACAGTTACTTTTCTGCCATTCAATCGGCCCTTGTCTTGGCAGAGGGATGACCTAGCAGAATGCAGAGAACAAAGGGATCAATTCTTCCCTTGTGTTTCACTTAGGCCTTGGCAAAGACAAACTATTTGGAAGAAAACAGCAAGTGTAAGAAAAAAAAGGTTTCTCAATCCCTCGCATGACAGATAAAGATTCCCTGGGCTTCAGGGCGGAGAAAGGGGCGAGAGAATGGAAAGGGCACTGGAGCCAGTGGATTCCTGGGGTTGAACTTGGGGAGTTGGGAGCCTGGGAGTGAAGACAAAACAAAGCCCCTGCCGGTGGGGAATTCTCATCGGAGTACTACCTAGAAAGATCCATTCAACCATTCAAAAACGGTTGTAATCAAGTGAGGTAGTTAGTTTATGGTGCCAACTTGGCTGATAAACACATGTGGGGTTAATTGAAGGGTGGAGGAATAAATGAATTTCTGTGGATTTGTTTCTCTAAAGTACCCAGACTCACACATCAAGTGAGGTGGTGATTATGATAGGAAGGAAAGGAAAGGAATTAAAGCAGGGATATGCACCCTTGCCTGCTAACCCCCAAAGTACGGATCTGGAAATGGTCCCCCAAAGAGAAGAGCTCAAATAAGGAGTCTTCCGCATAAGTCGATGTCGTCTTGATAGAGAGTAGAGACTGACTGTTGCAGGGGGGAAGGAACGTGCACATGGAAAGGCACAGAGATGACGGGATGTTTTAGAAGTTGAGAGAAGTCCGATGTGCTGACTGGAATGCTGAAAGGAGAGCAAGGATGGGAGAGGCAGGCCAATCCTCCTTTGCTTGGTGAATGTTTGGTACCAGGAAGGCAAAGTGTCTTGGCCCGACCTTGGAGCATCCCTAGGGATGAATAAAAACAAATGGATTAGGAAAAGATGAGGGACCTTCAAAAAGGTGTGGGAAAATTCTATTATTTTAATTCCAATTTTCATGAGATTTTTGCAGCCCCCTGGTATTTAGGAGACAGCACTGGTTAGATTTGTGACAATGAGAAAGGGCTAGTGACGAATGTGAGAGATCTAGTAGAAAGGATGGGAAACACTGGGAATCCAAGACTAGGATTAGACTAGCACTAATGATCTGGTGATATAATCTGCATGTTATTTATGCATTCATGCAGAAATAGGAACATCGATGCTATGGGACCTTAAACAACAACAAAAAACCACCACCATCGACTTGATTCTGACTCATATCGGCCCGTATGGGGTTTCTGAGGCTGTACTGTATGGGGCCAGGCAGCCTCATCTTTCTCTCACAGAGTAGCTGGTGAGTCTGCATTATCATACAAGACTCAACCAACAGTGTGCCACTGGCTGCCTTCACAGAGGGACCTTGATACTTATAACTTGTTATTTCTTTCTTTCTTTTTTTTTCATTTGCTAGGTTATTTCTTAAGAGCTCTCTGTCTTTCCGTTTTCCATTCCCATGAAGCTGTTGCACAAGAACTGTTTAAAATGTTGAAAACAAGGAGGTTACTTTAAGGACCAAGGTGCACCTGCCCCAAGCCATGGGGTTTCCCATTGCCTCATCTGCATGTGACCGTTGGACCTTGAATAAGGAAGACTGAAGAAGAACCGATGCATTTGAATTATGGTACCGGCAAAAGAATATTGAAAGCATCATGGTCTACCAAAAGGAAAAGCAAATGTGTCTTGGAAGAAGTACAGCCAGAATGCTCCTTAGAGGCAAGTACGGTGAGATGTTTGTCTCACGTACTCTGGACATGTTATCAGGAGAGATCACTTCCTGGAGAAGGACAGCACGGGGAGAGATCACTTCCTGGAGAAGGACAGCACGCTTGGTCAAATAGCCAGCAGCGACAAGGAGGAAACCTTTCAACAAGTGGCTGCATCAATGGGCTCAGGCATAAGAACCACTGGGAGGATGGCATAAACCCGGAGTGTTTTCTTCTGTTGTAAACAGGGTCACAACGAGTCAGAACCAACCTGTCCACACATGACGACACCACCACCACCACCAACAACAACAACAGCATCTACCTGTTCAATGCCTTTTTATAGACCTGGAGAGAAAGAACTGCCTGTGGGAGTTTACTTATAGACTCTGATCTAGTGGTTTTCTATAGGGAAAGAAAGGGTTTCTCGGGGGAAGAGAGCTATACAAGTGCAGAGGGGAAGAAACAATGTTAAGGAAGTTTTTTTTCCTGGACACTTAAAGGTGCACTCTCTTGTAGTTTCTACCTATTGATGGATTCGTTCAAATTATTTTGTTGAGTACCTGTCCTCAGATACCAGGCAAAACCTCGTGAAGGACCAGAGGACACAGAGCAAATAGAGGACACAAACTCTCCTGGTACCTCCTTCCGGGCTGCCTCCAAACCACTGCACCTGGAAGGTCACGTCACACCTTGCATTTTTTTATCAGCACCGTCAGACAATTTAACACGTGCAGCTCCTCAAATTAAGGGTCAAAACTCCAAACTCACTGCCATGGCGTTGATGCCAACTCATAGAGGCCCTATCAGACCCAGTAGAACTGCCCCTGTGGCTTTTCCAAGACTGCAACTCTTTACAGGGGTTGGAAGCTCTGATTTCCTCCCGAGTAAGTGAAGGGTAGAACTTGCTCAATATACATTCCTTCCATTTACATCTTTTGTCATTTGCTTGATTTCCAAGTGTAAGTTTCTTTGTTCTTATGAACGAGACCACTATCTTAATTCCTTCAAATCCCCTCTACTCCAAGTCCCCAAAGAGCATTCTTTCTGGGCTCTCTATTATCCTACTTCTTTCCTCTCCCTGGATTTGATAATGATAATATCATTAGCTACATGGACAGTTCCCCTCCCCCTTTTCTGTTGTGCCATCACCAGTGTAGCTCAACCAGCAGTGAATCTTGTTAGTTCGGACCCCTTGACGAATACCTCCTTCGTAGCTTTTTTACTGCCACGACCTCACTGCCACCGAGTTGACACCAACTCGTCGTAAACATATAGTGTGCTCCGTGGCAGCCCACAGATCTCAGCCTTTGAAGTACGTTCTTGTGGGTTTGAATACTCTGTTTTCTCTAACATCTTCCGCCCTCACCTACACTAACTACTGTGGTGCTCCCTCCTGTTCCCTCCCCAGCTCTTCTTCTTTTCCAGTTTTCCTCCTCCTTCTCCTCTATACATCTTGTTGACATAAGTAAATAATTAAGGAAACAAAACTCATAGCCATCAGAGCTCGACAAGAGCTGAATTCTCCCTCTCACAGCCCATTGAGCACATGTTAGGACGTAGTTCCCAGAGAGATGGAAAACTCTCATAGAGGAATAAAAGTGTAATTATAGTTAGCTTAGTGATTTGCTAAGTGTATTAAGTAAGCCGTCTCTTTAATTCTCAGTGCTTTCCTCTGTATATTGAAAGCAATAATGCAATTGATGTGCAGAGGAAGATTTACCTAGTAGCTTATGAGGTTTAAACTTCAGGACTGCTCCCTTGATCAGACCCTTCCAGATCCTGCAAAAAAGTTATGATTTTGTATTATATATATTTAAAGCCTCTCCTTTTCATAAATCATATAAATGTCAAACCCCATCAAAACTGGCTCTGTCCCTGAAGATAGGATTTTATGAGAATGCTATTAAATAAATAACAACCATTGCAGCAGTCACATTATTAATACTATGAAATGATTTAGATGTAGAAAGTAACAGGAAAAGCTTAATCAAAATTTTAAAAATCAAACAAAAAAAAATGATGTGACCAAGTGTGAAAATGTAACTTTCCCTCTGGAATTACAGGAGTCTGGAGCAGTAATATTCCTCACATTTCCTAATTATTTTTAATGCTAACAATAGTTTGTATTTGTTGTGACAATCTAAACAATATGAGTTAAAAATGAAAATGTCTTTTTCTCCTCTTCCTTCTATCTCACTCCCAAATACCTCTTCTCCTTACAGGAACCTGGATTGATAGTTTGGCACCTGTTTTTCAAATCTTCACATGTGCTTAACATTTAAAAGTAGAAAGTGCTATCCTGCAAACCACAGTAGAGGATGATAAATATATTTACGTCCTCCCTCTGTTGAAGACTGGCACAGAAGCGGAGCAGCACTAAGCACATAACTAGGTGGAATACCAGTGTACCAATGGCTGTGGCGTTGATGCCAACCCCGGCTTGTAGGAGTGGGACTGTTCCATAGCGTTTTCAGTGTCGGGTTTGTTTCAGAAGTGGAGTGCCAGGCCTTTCTTCAAAGGCATCTTTGGGTAGAGGCGTGTCTCCAAACTTTTGGTTATTAGCTGAGCACTTGTTTGCACCACACAGGAACTCCCAATGTAAACATAACCTCTGTTGTTGCTATTGTTAGTGTTACCTTACAGGGAGTCAGCTCCCCACTAGCCCCATGAGTAGTTTTCAAAAATCACCAGAAAATAATTCTCCCTGCCATTGAGTTGATGCCAACTCATAGTGAGCCTACAGGATGGAATAGAACTGTCCCTGTGGTTTTCTGAGACAGTAACTCTTTATGGGAGTAGAAAGCTGTCTTTCTCTCTCAGCACCTCTGTGGTTTCAAACTGCTGACCTTGCAGCTAGGAGCCCTACTTGCAACCTCTACGCCATCTGGGAACCTAGTATCACAGAGGTCCAGAATTTAAGGGAAGCTCTTAAGACCAATTGAAGAAGCCTGGAGGTTAAAGCTGTCCTCTTACTTAAAGATTTGGTCAACTCATTTAACTAGATGTTATCTGATAATATTTTCTAAATAGCTTATATACATAATCTCAATGCCAGCACTTGTTAAACAAGTTGAAAGCACCCTCAAATAAATAGAACCAGTACAGCTGAGCCTTTCTACGAGGCAGCTTTATAAAGGTTCATGAAAGAATTACATTATCTTTTAATCCCATTTTTCCCCATTAACTTCTTAAAGCTTTATGTGGCACTGTCTGGTCACCACTAGACTGATGACCATTGCCAAAGCTATGGTTGTGATTACAAGTACACTCAAAAGGCCAGGGATTCAAAGCTACCAGCTGCTCTATGGGAGGAAGTGGAGGCTAACTGCTCCCATAAAGATTTACAGCCTCCAAAACCCACGTGGGTTCATTCTGAGTTAAAATAGACTCAGTGGTAATGGGCTTGCATTTGTTTTTTTGTTTTTGTGCTATCTAAGCAGTTCCTGCATTGAGAGAGGAAAAATAACTCATTAATTTTGTTTTGGGGTTACAATTATTATTATTTTACAATTATTATTAAAAAATTTTAAAGTATAGCAAGTATACAGGAAAACTGACATAGTAACTATTATGTCAGGGAGATAATTGTAGCTCCCTAAAATATGTATTCAAATCCTAACCTGTACTTGTAAATATGACCCTACAGGAAATAGAAGTTTTATTATTAAAGTGGTCATACAATTGTGAGCTGAGCTCTGTACCTAATCACTCTGAGTTATAGAAAGAGTAGAATAGATAGACGCATACATCCACAAAGGGAAGACAGATACGCAGAAACACTCAGAATTTCTGTAGCTAATAAAAACTGACATATACAAAGAACCTCTCTCTAGAATCATGCCCTGAATTTAGACTTCAAGCCTATGAATTATGAGAAAACAAAGTATTTACTGTGTTAGTCCAGGTAGACTAGAGAAACATTCATAAACAGGCATATGTGTATGAGTTTTATATAAAGGGTAATTGTACATTAAGAAAGCATCCCAACCTAATCTAATCCAAGCCCATAAGTCTGATATTAGCCCATATGTCCGATACCAATCTATAAAGTCCTCTTTAGACTCATGAAACACATGCAATGATGCTGAATGCAGGACAATCACAGGCCAGTGGGTAGAAAGTCTTTGGATCCAGTGGTGTTGTAAGCATCTCAGTGCTGGCAGGGGCCTCCATGTGGCTCCTCCAGCTTCCAGGGCTGCATCAGGGTAGGTCCATATGGCTTCTCCTCAGAGATGTCTTACAGGGAGTCAGCAGAGAGAGAGAGATGTCTCCTGTCTGCAAGGAGGAAAATACAGAAGTTCCCAGAATTCTCAGGAGAAGGCCATGCCCAAACAGAGCCCTCAGTGGTATATCTTGATTGACAGGCCAGACTCCACTCCTTCATTTGTAATTCTCTCAAATTGACACCAGATTAGGTAACTACCACATTTAGTTATTATAATTTATTTATAAATAAAAATCCACTTGTGGTGTTTTCTGTTATTTCAGGTTCAGGTAGCTAAGACTTAGAACAGGGAATGATTATAAATGTATATAAGTATTACATAAAATGTATATTATAGATATTACAAATGTTTGAGTAAAATTTTGGTAAATTTTTTTTGCTCTCATCCTAAATACTTTCTCAGAAGAATTTCCAGTTTTTGATATAATATTCTGCCAACAAAATGTATGTTTTGTTGAATAGATTACTCCTTTTTAAAACTTCACAGTCAAAGGAAGAGATGGGTCAGAAGGAAAAATACCACATATATTTATTAAAAAATTATGTGCCAGACTCTTGCCAAAAATAATTAACTTTCAGAGAGAACATAGATGACTATTTTTATAGTTGATTATTAAAGTCTTCTCATAAATAGTTTTTAAAGTGAAAATAATTTATGCATTTTCTCATTAAACTATTAAGTAGAATTTTACGTTAAAGAAAAATTATAGTCTATATTGAAATCATGAACATGATTTACACAGAATTTGCAAATATCCACTCATAACATGTAGTATATTTGCATCTTTAATGTAAAAAATGAGTAAATGAAATATAATCACACCTTATTTCCTGTAATTGATCAATGTCACCCGTTTTGTTGGTTACCATCGTTGTTAGGTGCCATCAAGTTGGTTCTGACGCAGAGCGACTCCATGTACAGCGGGATGGCATGTCCCGTGCCAGCCTCATCCTCCCCACAGGTGCACCCAAAGTTGCAGCCACTATTTCAATCACCTTGAGGAGCTTCCTGGTTCTCACTGACCATCTACTGTACCAAGTATGAAGGCCTTCTCCAGGGGCTGGGCCCTCCTGATAACATGCCCAAAGTACATGCGATGAAGTCTTGCAATCCTTGCTTTTAAGGAGTACTCTGGCTGTTTTTCCACGCTAGCTTGTTCTCCTGCAAGTCCATGGTTATTTCAATCTTTTTTTCACCAATACCATTATTTAAAGCCATTAATACTTTTTATTGATCTATAACTAATATATCATACCGTTCAATAGTTCAATCATATCAAAAGGGCTGTGCAATCATTGCCACAACCAACTTTGGAATATTTTCTACTTTTTTAACATATTGATGTTTGACTCCTCATTTCTCCCACCCTCCCCAAGTAATCATCAATTCTGTTACCGTCTTCCTAATTCCACTCATCTCCGTTTCCCTCATCTCAGATAAATATACAAGATTAGGACACACATAAAACAAGAATCCATCAACAATGACTAAAAATGATAGAGATCTCAATCTAAGAGATAGCAGATACTATTAAAATTTAGAATACTTTCAAATTGGATTCATAAGGATATCAAATTATAAGTTGTTCTATTCCAATCTAAGTCAGTGGCTAAAATCCACCTGTCTGGTGTTTCGGCTGCTGACATTCCTGGACGGTGGGCATTGGGGATGCACTGCAGATTCCTCTCACTCAGGGAAGCTGCCAATGGATTTTGGGTTACAATACAGTCCGTAGCTTTCTGAATTTAGGGTTTAGACACTGGTACTGTTCCTTTCTCCAGATTTGGATCTTATTATTAACTATCTTTGGATCACACAGGCTGGTGTGCTTCTTCCGTGTGGAATTGACTGACCCCTCATTTAGATGGCTGCTTGCTTTGAGATAAGCCTTTAAGACCCCAGATACTATTTTTTATGATAGCCGGGCACCATCTGGTTTCTTCTCTACTTTGCTATGGCACCCATGTCTTCAGTGATCTTTCCTTGAGGGCGAGTAGCAGGCAGGCCATGTCATAAGAGCTAATTGTTCATATGTTAGGAGTTTGATCAAGTGAGAGCTCAAAACCCATTCCTATAACTATTGTTTTTGTAAGTCCCTAGTTCGATTCTAGGGATATCATTATCATTTTATTACAGTACATTCTAAATCATCCCCATGTGCTTTATACTTTGTCAGTGATACAACATTGTTGAGCAACTAATTTCATTCGTGTGTAGCCATCAATACTTCTTCAGCCTTCTTTAATCATTGCCAAGCATGTTTATGAAACTATTGAAAATGAGTCCTCTGAGTGACAGCTTTGTTTTTTTAACACAAAGAGATCTTCTGCAGCAAATTTACCCAGTGCAGTGCAACATTTCATTTCTTGACTGCTGCTTCCTTGGGAGTTGATTGTGGGTATAAACAAAATTAAATCCTTGACAACTTCAATCTTTTCCCCATTTATCATGATGCTGATTATTGGTCCAATTGTGAGGATTGTTGTTTTCTTTATATTGAGGTGTAATGCATACTGAAGACTGAAGTCTTTGATATTTAGTAAGTGCTTTACGCCCTCTTCACTTTCATCAAGCAAGCTTTGAGTGCATCTCCTGTCATAATTTATTGGGGAAAATACATGTATGAAAGCACATTTTAAACTGAAAGAACTCAAGAAAAAATTCAAGCCTTTAGCTGCAATATTGAAAGATTCTATGAGAAAAATATTGAATGATGCAGAAAACATTGAAGGAAGATGGAAAGAACACACAGTCACTGTACTGAAAAATACTAGTTGACATTCAACCATTTCAAGAGGTAGCATAGGAGCAAGAACTAATGGCACTGAAGGAAGAAGTTCAAGCTGTGCTGAAAGCATTAGCCAAAAACAAGGCTCCAGGAATTGATGGAATACCAATTGAAATGTTTCAGCAAGTTTATGAAGCACTGTAAGAATTCCCTCATCTATGCTAAGAAATTTGGAAGACAGCTACTTGGCCAATTGCCTGGGAGAGATCCAAGGCATTTCTTTTATGAAAAATCCTTTTTGTCCTTGAACAGTATTATAAACTACAAGCCAGGAAACCTGGATTGTGTGCCCAATCTTCTTACATTAGGGGATCTTGGCTAAATGAATCTATTTAGTTTTTTGGTGGTTAAGGAAAAAGCTAACCTCTAAGTTACAGCTCTAGCCTTCAGTGGTCAGACAACAGCAGGCAGAGGCCACTGCTATTGGTTCCTGCCACTCACAGACATCTGTATACAGTTTTTGGAAGCTCCCTAGGGGGAGATTATCTAGCCCTGCTGAGGAGTTGTGCTAAGCCCATTTAATGATTTCCCCTGTCTCTAAGGATCAACAGGAACCCGCATGGTATCGTGGGTTGTGTATTGGGCTGCTAGCAGCAAGGTCAGCAATTCAAACCCACTCGGCACCCTGAGGGAGAAGGATGAAACCGTGGAAACCCACAGGAGCAATTCTACTCCGACGTACTGGGTCACTATAGGGTCAGGATACGTCAGATGGACTGCATGGCTGTGAGTTACAGTGTCCCAACATAGTGCAGTCAGGTCAGGTCACCTGCTCTCAAGTTGTTCACAGAGAGTAAGAGAAGCAGATGCACAACATAGAGGTTATCTAACCCAATCTATTAAATATAACCACAAAGTATTCAGAAAGGCTTATGGGCACAATTCTAATTGTTTTCCATGGACTAATGTTTTTTAAGACAGGTATGCTTTTTATTTCTGTTTTGTAGTTGAGAAAAAAATAGAAAGTTTAACAATCTGCTGAGAATATTGTAGCAAGAATGCAGTAGACTTGGGACTTGAACCCTGAAAAGTTAGAGTCCTAAATCTTGGCAGTCAACTATCGTGCTATACCACCTCTCTATGCATATGAAATAGCTTAATAGTCAACCAATAAGAATTTAGCAGTGGGGGACTATTTTATACCAATTCAAGATAGTCAGTGTAGAAGAATAAATTGGTACCACAGCTATAAATATTTTTCTTAAAATATTATACCATCATTTTCTTTATGTAGCTTCTTCCCATGTTCCCAGAGCTACATCACCTTCAAAGCACAGGCTCTATGATAAGATCTTTGGCCAGAAACTAATTGAGCTTGGAAAAATTTCATCCATTTGGGTTTGCTTGGATTAGAAAAAGAAAACATTTTGAAAATTAAGAAGTGTGGTTTGGTTTTGTTTGTACAAAGAAGAGTGATTCCAGTTCATAGTAATTCCTAAGTGAGAAACAGTCCTCATACATTTGAAGAAAAATGAAAGAAAAATAAATTTATATTCAGTTGTAGGAAATCAAGTCATACTTTTTCCTTCAAACTTAAGTTATGACATAATGTTTAGGAGTCACGAAAGTTATTAATTAGAGTCTTTGCTTTATTAGCACAACTCATTTTCATACTTCTTCAACCATGAATTTATATAAATACATAACCTGGAGATATATAGTTATCTAACTAGTTTTGTTTTGTTATTTTCAAGTTGTGTTCTGGAATGGATTATGCCCCCCCCCCCCAATGATGTGTTCAAGTTCAAACCCCTGGGACCTGTGAACTTGACCTTGTTTGCATATAGTCTTTGAATATGGTATCAGTTAACTTGAGGTCATGCTGAAGAAGAGAAGGTCCTAATCTGGTCTGAATGCTGTCCTCATAGAGAGGAGAATAGACCCAGAGAGACACCAGAGGAAGGATGGCTATGGGAAGAGCATCGATAAAGCAAGGAATGCCTGGATCCTAGAGGCAGCGAATGGCCAGAAAGGTATCCCTCACAGGGAGCACTGTCCATTGAGTTGAATGTCTAGCCTCCACAGTGGTCCAACAATAAATATCTGTTCTTTAATGGAATACAGAGTTTGTGACATCTTATTGTGGCAGCCCTAGGAAATGCATGCAATGGGTAACTAAAAGAGCTGAATCTAAAACCATTACAAAATTAAATAGCGTAAGGTATACAATCTAACAATAGGGCCACACAGCACACACACAGGATGGTGTAAGAGGATCACTGCAAAATTGTTTTCTGTAAAATAATGAAAGTCTTATGTCTAAATTACTTCTCTCAGAATTCTTCCTAGCCCTTTACAGCTCACAGAAATCTTTCCCCCTATAGTTCCGTGGTGTTCACTCTCTTTTCAATGTATCTGACCCTTATTATATACTGCCTGATTTATAACTAACTGTAGCACATGCATATATATTTATTTCCTGTGTGGAGCAGAGGTTCTTCAAGATGGAAACAGTGACTCCTATTTCCCTATATTCTCTCATTCAACCTAACACCTGGCTGTTGTTCATGCTGACTCTATTACAAGATTCAGATCATTATCACCCATACAGTTTTCATTGGCAGATTCTCAGAAGTAGCTCACCAAGGCCTTTCTTCCTCATCCGTCTTAGACTAGAAGTTCTGCTGAAACCTGTGCAAAGTGATGGCAACGTGCCAGCCCCCCACTGACAAATGGGGTGGCTATGCTTAAGGTGCATTGGCCAGGAATGAAACCCGAATCTCTGGCATGGAAGGTGAAAATTCTACCACTGTATGCTCACTGCCCTCTCCTAGCACAGAGCTTTTGGGAAATATGCATCAATGGTATCTTTAATCAACTAGATACCACATTGTTAATTCAGGCTAACCATTTATTTTTGGAATATTATTTCAATCATTTGGTGGTTTACATGGAGTCAAATGGGTGATTTGTAAGTTCCATTTCACATGAAAACCTTGACTCCAGACCCCAAAGGAACTGATTAGCTGCATCAGGGAAGTCTGCTTTTAACCAACTAACTGCTTCAACTCTTAAAATAAAACAGTTGGCACATAGGGAGCTTGTCTTTTGTTTTTGTTCTATTTTTTTCCGGAGCATCCTGTCTACACCCAGCCTACCTATGTGACTACAGCTTTACAAATGGACTATCTGATCATTATTTCCACATCTTTTAAAAACAAATGACTGAGGTAAGGAGGAAAAACAAAACTACCCTGGTTAATGGAAGAAAGTGAAACTCAGACAAACAAACAAAAAATCAACTCTTTCCTGGTAAGTGACTACCTTTTCCCAGTGTCCCCAAGTTCCACGCGTTCATTCTCTTCCCAGAGTTCCCTGGCCTGGCTTTTGCAGAGCGCTCTGAGGGCAACTGGTGGATCTAAAGGGTAACTGCTGCCAATCAAACAACATTTAAAAATTTCAAAGTTTCTCTGGCATCTGGCTTTAAAATGGAAACTCCAAATAGGATTTTCATACCTATTTCATGCCATTTCCAACCAGTAGTTTCCCAAATAACAATGAAACCCACTGGCCTTGAGACAGTTTTCACCCTGTGGGACTTGGCCGAGTTATGAATATGTATGGGAGACAGGACCTTTGGCTGCATTATATCTGGTCAACAGATTTCCAATGCTTTGTTTATGTCAAAATTCCCTTGGAAGTTTTGTAACGTTATGATAAAATAGGAATGCATACATTGCAAGACAATCGTCTTCTCACATAAGGCAGCTCTCTGTCTAGTCCCAACTATTTTACTTGCATTACATTTATAAAGCCTCCATGAACACCGAGTACTTTGTGCAGTGTTTTAGCAAGAGCTTGACCTTGCAGATACTGGGCTCGCAGTCAAGCAGCGCCAGCCGTGGGCAAAGGCGGTGGTTACAGTGGGCCTCCCAGTCAGGCAGAAGTGGAGGCTCACTCCTGCTTCTTAACCCCTGGATTGCTGTACTGGAAGGACCCTAAACCAACCCACTGCTGTTGAGTAATTCTCACTCACAGTGACCCTACAAGACAGAGGCTGCCCACTAAGATTTCTTCTTCTTCTTTTACAGTTTTAGTAGCACTTCATCCATATGTCATACAATTCAATATTTCAATCATATCAGCAGAGTTTTATAATTATCACCACATTCAATTCTAGAACATTTTCTTCTTCCTTGTGATTCAGGTAATTTCCCTCTCCTGATTCTTGTAATAATATACACAACAAAACCTTCTCCAATTCCACAATTGCTAGTGCCCCCTTAAGATTTCCAAGGTTGTAAATATTTATAGAAGAAGACAGCCTCATCTTACTCCCATAGAGGACCTGCCTGGTGGGTTTGAATCATCAACCTTTTGATTAGCAGCTCAGTGCTTTAAATCACTGCACTACCTGTGCTCCTCTGAAAAGATTTACATATCTCAAATCAAAGTCCATCCCACTACATGGCATTCTTTTGGCCTTAAGTCACAAATTGCTAAACAGTTACAGTCTCAGAAACCCACAGGGGGTCCCTATGAGTCAGCATCGACTCACTGGCAGTGAGTTTGGTTTGAGTTTACTAACAATAATAAAATATATATACAAATTAAAACATTTGGATTGCTCTGAAAGTAAAGAGGAAAAACATGTAAATATGGTGAAGGAAAATTTCTTAAATTCTCTTCTATCCATCTCTAGAACTCCTACAAAAAGATGGAGTGGGACTATGCAAACTGGGTGTTTAACACTATTTGAAGGGTTTGGTCAGTGTGAGGTGCCACCCTCCTCAGTATAAGGATGAGCTGTCTCAGAAGCAGGAACAGAACCAAGTCTTGGACCATCGTGGAAGAAGAGCCACAAAGAGAGCATGTTCAAGATCCCTACTTGAAGGGGAGGAGGCAATGGAGGCTGTGCCACAATAAGGCCAGAGGCCAAGGCATGGAGACCATGAGACAGCAGAGACACAGCACTGAGACTAAGAAACTGTGAGGTGGAGCAGGGGGCTGGCTTCCAGGCCCATGGAGGCAGAAGTCAAGGGGCCACGTGACTGAGAGACTGAGGACCCAGAGAGAGATTTGGCTGCTGGCTAAGGAGAAGTATTACTGTGGACCAATAATGGTAGCATTCACGTTTTATGAGCCCGACTTAATGGTAATCTGTTCACTTCCCTAATAAACCTCCATAATTATTGTCTGTGAGCTCAGAGTGGTCTAACTCCAAATTCAGAATGTCTCAACTGCACTCTGCTTGCTTTTCCCTCGCACATCTGTTCACTCTGCCTTTTGAATAGCATAACCTTGGGTAAATGGCACCATCAATTGCTCAAGCCAGGGGTGCTCAATACATGGATCGCGATCTGCTAGTTGATCGCAAACGCAGTGTGGGTATTAAAAAAAATAGATGTAAGCCTATCATCAATCCCATCACTTAATTGATACACAGCAAAGACAATCAGATGCAATCTTAGGTGTCAAATGCATGCGTAAACAACTGCACTAAGTGCAGCAAAACTGACAAGCAAGGTTATTGCCAATTTTTAGACCTTGGTTTTTTTCCCTTAAACGTAAGAAAGGGTATTAAAATGAGTGGGGGAGCTGGACCAAGTAAGAAAACAAAAACGCATCACTTTCATACTGAATGGGAGATTTTGACACTACAAGCCGACATTTAGCTGAAGTCCAGAGCGCAGGAACAGTTCTGGAACTTACTCGCAGAGGGAAAGTATCCAAACGTGAGAAAATGTGCTATGTCCTTGACTGCATTATTCGGGTCTACTTATTTATGTGAGTCAGCCTTTTCCCACATAAAGATCATTAAGTCCAAGTACCGTTCCACCATGACTGGTGATCATTTGGAAGTGTGCTTGAGGCTGGCTGTCAGCAGCTCCTGTCCGGACTATGCCTCCCTGGGTCATTCCATTCTGTGCAAGTCATCAGAGTAAGCTCAGGTAATGTCAAAAAATGTACACAGTTAATTGTGTTGTGTTGTGCAAGATGGACTCATGTGGTCATGCAAGGTACATAAACATACACTGTACATATAAAGAATTCTCAGTGCATTTATGAATGAGTGTAAAAAATAAAAACAAGTATATGTTTTGCATTTTTGTAGCTGGTAGATCATTTTGACTTGGTCATTTTATAAGTAGCTCGTATGAGCACCCCTGGCTCAAGCCAAGACATGGACTAGTTCTGAACTTTCCTTCATCCCCTCTTGACGTCCACTCAGGCTCCAAATCCTGGCACTTCCACGTACAAAATCACTTTTGCCTCCATCCCTCTCTCTGCATTCTTCATTCTCTGGCTTCTGCTCTCTTTTCCTGCCATCCAGCCTCCACTTCTTCCTCCTGTCCCCAGGCCACACAAAAATAAGTGCAATTTGATTTTATTTACATGCTGATACTTTCTCCCATTCTTTCATCTGGCCCATGCCCTTTTCTCCTGTGGGGAAGAAATTGTTATCAAGAGGTGGCTGAAAGTTTCAAGTCTTTCCTCTCTTGGTTCTTGTCCCCTTGGAAAAAAGGAATTCAGATGAGGGACAGTGTTCAGAGTCCGAGGAAAAGTGTGGAACGCATACATGAATTAACGAGGTACTGTGGTGTGGAACATCACCGGGCTCCTACCTAGGTGAGGGCTGCATAGAATGAAGAGCTAGGTTTGTATCCGACTTCCACCACCGTCTTTCTGGGGGGGGGGTCTCCTGCTCCTGAAGGCCTTTCTGTAGCATCCCTCCCCTTTCATTGTACATATACCTCTCGACTCCAGCGTTCATGCAGTTTGTTTGTCTTATCTGCCCTTCGGGGTGTGTGTGTGTGTGTGTGTGTGTGTGTGTGTGTGTGTGTGCATGCTGGGGAAGCATGGGTGGAGACGTGGTTACACGGTGCGCTGCAAACTGCATGGTCAGCAGTTCTACTCCCTTAAACTGTTACAGTCTTGGAAACCACAGGAGGGTCACTCTGAGTCAAAATTGAGTCAATGGCAGCGAGTTTGGAGTTTATTCGTTTGAGGAGGTGTGACAGAAGTGTGTCTCCACCTCCCTGCTGTGTCAATTTCCTTCCATTGTCACCCTCTTTTTCCTTTTTGCGCAATAACACTATTATTACAACCCCCCCTCAACACCCCCCACCCCCCCAGAAATCCTCTTCTGGTACCTGATAACCATGTAGTCATTCTTTCTCTGTGTGCCTATACCCCCCAGGTAACCTGATCTTAGATATTCAGACTTTGTATCATGCTATTAATTAAGGAAAACATCAAATCATGTTCAGCCCTACTTCATTGCTGCAAAACGATCCTCCACGCTGTCTCAAGTAATGAAGGCTGTGCTCAGACCTGGTCCACGGCTGCCTCTTGGCTCCTCCTCACCACCTCTCATCTGAATCTGCTGCTCAGGCTCCTGGATTCTTCAACTTGACACCTTCTAACTTGGCTTCTCGTCTATGCCCTTGACTCCTGGCCTGGAACTGAGATGTGCCTGCTGCTTGACTGGTACCAATCCCGGCACGCTCTGAGAAGGGCATGCAGCTGCCATCACCAGCCCCTGCAGCTGGTGTTTACACTTTCCCAGGGTGCTTCCCATCAACCGTCCCACCTGATCTTCGCAGTAGCAGGGGAGGGAAGACATTTATCATTTCAAATCCTTTTATATTTATAATGGAATTGAAAATTTAATAGTTTTTCCCCCTCATAACTGATTTCCTTTATCACTTACAGGATCAGTGAGTATGCTTTAAATTTATGAATTCATAGTGTCTCCAACATTTGTGATTTAAAGATCTCTTTTGAATATCTCAATTTCTTTTAGACAAATTTTAATTGTCATTAATTAAGAGTTTTCTCTTCTTCCTGTTAATTCCAAAACAATGTCATGAAATCGTGTGAAGGGGGCAGGGAAGAGTGGAGGTGAGGATGGGCTTTGGATATTGGTGGTATTCCTTGTGACCCCCAACAGTCTGTGAAATGGAATGGTTGGTACGATCACTGGGCTTATAACTGTGGGTCACTGATCATTCTATTTGTGGTGTGGGTTGTTGAATGGACACCCATTGCTAAATCATTTGCTCCTGTGTCAAACCCCTGTACTTCATTATTCCATTGGGTCTTTCTGGATTTCTACTTTTCCCCACCAAAACAACAGAAAACCTGGATCCCCTTTCACCACCCACAGGCCAGGGAAGTCAGGAGAGCAGAATCTTGTCTAGACTGTTCCCTCCACAAAGTGCCATTGCTAAGCCAATCACACACACATTCTTCCCTTATTCCACATTCTTCCTAAGCGACATGACTTTCTCTCAGGTTCCATCCTGAATGCTATCCTTGGCACATAGTAACTTCCAAGAGCAAGATTAACGTGTGTGTGTGTGTGTGTGTGTGTGTGTGTGTGTATGAAAATTGCTTAGTTTTTTCACAAAACCCAGCTTTTAAGATAATTGTCTTTCTATGGACTCAAAATTCCAGTTTTCAATGTCAACAGCCTAATAGTAAAACTTTCCTAGTTTTGTATTCCACATAAAATTCCGTCCTAATGCTTTGAGTGGAGCCCGGGTGGCATAGTGGTTACACATTGGGCTCTGGCATCAACAAGGTCAGCAGTTGGAAACCACTAGCCACTCCATGGGAGAAAGATGAGGCTTCCTATGTTCATAAAGAGTTACAGTCTTGGAACCCACCTAGGCAATTCTCCCCTGCCCTGTAGGGTTGCTAGAGTCTGCCTCGACTGGAGGACAGTGAGGAGGAGTAGCAGCGATACCTTGAGCAGAATGAATGAAGATTGCACATCAAGGAATGGAAAAGAGAAAAAGTTATTAATGTTCTTTAAAAACTCATTTATAGTACCGATCTGGAAAAACAATAACACAATTCCACTAATTTGGAATAAGTCATAAATTCAGACTGAGTTAGCAAAAAGTTTAAATGATTCATTCTTTTAAAAGAAAATAATATTTAGAGATCAAATCAAATATTAAAGAAAAGAAATAGTCATTATTAAACATTTGGAAGGCTGAATTTTATTTTGTATATGTGCATTACATGTATGTTGTGTTTTATATAGTTACCTTAACTAATTTCACTTAATTGATTTGGCAGAGACGGAACCACACAGAAAGGTGAATGATTTGCCCAGTGTCAGATGATCGGTACGTTTTGTTAGGCGTACCTGATGATGGGCTCCCAAGCGATAATTTTCCTACACCTATGTGAAAAAGGAAATTCTGAGACTTTTACCAATAAATGGAAAATAATGTAACTAGTATATTTCACACAGGAATGACAATCCCTTTGAACACTTTTCTCTATTTCTCCAGCATTGAATGCAGTTTTTGTACTGCTTATTTTCCTAACGTACATTTTGTTAACCACAAACAACAATTCAGCCATGGGTTTATGTAGTTATTCAGAATTCCCATCTCTAAGCATTTGGCTTAATGAATTTTATGATTTCCATAAAATTAAACATGCTCTGTCCTTATTACATTGGATATTTTATTCAATATCATCCAAGCACTTTGTAAGTATAAGACGGTAAGACATTTGTTCAATTTACTAAAAAGAAGGGAAACAAAGTCAAAGGTCACAGGCATTTACTATCACTTGACCAAGTAGTCACTTGAACTGATTAAATTGCCACAATGTTGAAAATTTTATATTTCAAACCCTGGGTTTAATAGTAAGATATACAGAAACAAAATGTACTTCTATATATGTGTGTATAAATTATCTGCTTGAAATAAAATGCTTAATGTTCAATATAGGCAGAAATCTTAGATTAAAAGGGTCTTAAAATTCTAACAATTTTAAAAAACAACATTTTACAATAAGTGACTATAACAGAAGTAAATTTAAATTTCTGGAATAGATAAAAATGATAGCAAAAGAGGACTTTAAAATACTTTACTAAACTTAGCACCCGGATCTTGTTTTTTTAATACCATTTTTCAATCCTCCCCTGTACCCCCACCCCCACCCCACCAAAAAAAAGGAAACCAGGGCTCCTCTGTTTGGCAGAACTAATACCTAATTTTTTGCTGAATTCAGCAAACCAGTTGTTAAAAAGGCACTTGCAATAAGTGATATCTCTAAGGTGGTTTCCTGGGCAGTCCCTCAATGTGGAAATCATAAATTTACATCCCTTACCTTTTTTTTAAAACATTCATTTGCACAACAGTGTATTCTAAGTGCCCACAGTCATTCCTTCCATAGTTATAAAAAATTAGGCGTAACTAAGATTGTAATATTTATTTACTCATTTCATAAATTCCACTATACTTTTGATAAAATGTTACATTTTTATTTCCTTGCATTTGTTAATTCAGTCACCAAACATAACGTAAAGATAAAACGTACCAAACAACCAGAGGGTGACACACTGTCATTCGTTTCAGCTCTGTATTATACAGCAAATTTCCATGAGATATTATATATGCAAATTATGAAATTCCTGAATGTGTTCAAAGAGCTAAATACATTGTCAGAATGATTGCTGTAAGTTCAGCAGAAGTGGAAAGGGGTTTTTCAAAGATGAACATAATATGTTCAGAGAAGTAGCCTGTTTCTAATGTATCCAACACAATGACTATTGTCTAATTAAGCCTATCTCTAAAGGAACAGGAGATTATTCCTACAAAAGATGCTTAAGGATAAATCACACAGCTGATGATGCTCTGATAAAAGCAAAGAATATTGTAAATGATGATGCCAATCAAGAAGTAATATGTAAAATAAGTTTTAATGCTTACTTTCAGGTATTATTTAATATTTTTCATTAGTATTTTAAAACTCAACATAATTTAGTTGTGTGTGCTTCTTTTTGTGTTCTTATTTAATGTATTAACTGTATGAAATAATAAACTATGTTTTGGTATATCTTTTTTTAATACTTTAAATGGTCATTAGGACAGTGAAGTGGTTGTTAAATTATTTGAATTCCACTACTGGTTAAAATCCAAGTAAACACGATCAAATAGATAGACAGATGGGGAAGAGAGATAAATATTCCACGCGGAAGAATTCTGAATAACTGATGCAGATTCCACCTTAGAGGTTGTGGTAGTTACATAATCTGGTGTCAATTTGAGACTATTTAAAGTGAAGGGGTGGAGTTTAGCCTGTCAATCAGATTGCAGCTTGATGAACTCATTTGGAGGTGCTAAGGAGATGAATAGCGCACTGGAGGTGGGACAGTCACTCTCTGCAAGACATTCCTGCTGACAAGACACTTGGAGTTACGTTGATGTCAGCCAGAGCTTTGGAGCCCGAGGAGCCACATGGCAACCCACGCCAGGACTAAGTTGCTTCCACCACCAATGGATTCACAAGACTTTCCACCCACTGGCCTGTGATCTTCCCGCATTCAGCGGCATTGAATGTGCTACATGAATCTGAAGAGGAATTGAGAGACTGGTAACAGACATATGGGCTAATATCAGACTTACGGACTTGATGTGGACTGAGCTGGGATGTTTTCTCAATATACAATTGCTATTTCATATAACGTTCTCTCTTACACACATGAGTATCTATGGATTTGTTTCTCTAGTCAACCCAGACTAACACAGAGCTAGTGTAGGATAACTGCCCATTCCTTAACTGTGGGTTGTACACAGTGCCTTCCTTGTGAAGTGTACAGTTATGGAAAGTGGGGAGAGAAACTAACTTTTCACTAGCAAAAACTGATAAACACTATTTTGGGTAGGTGATAGAAATGACATGTTATTTCTGTGATGATCGTCCCCCAAACACAAAACTCCAGTCTAATTATGAGAAAATCAGCAGATAAATCCCAATTGAGATCAGTACTCTTTAAAACTGTCAAGACCCTCAAAAAGAAGGAAGTCTGAGAAAGCGTAGCTGGCAATCGGAGCCTAAGGAGCTGTACGTGATGACAGTGTAGTGTGGTGCTCTTGATGAGAGTCTGGAACAGAAATGGGCATGAGTGAAAAACTTGCGAAACATGAATAAAGAATGCAGTTTGCTTAATTACAAGGTGTCAATATTGGCTCATTAATTAGAACAAATGTAAATGTACCATACTAATGTAAGATTTAATAGTAGCGGAAAGTGGGTGTGAGCACTGTACCAAGTTATTCTTTGTGTAAATGTAACACTGTTCTAAAAATAAAATGTTTCATTTTTAAAAAGAATCCACATAGGGGTACCATACTAGACACTTCAGCTTTAGATCCCACTAGTAATATCCAGGGAATACGTAGGATAGGAAAACATAGTAAATTATACCACAACGCTGCCTCCAGTGAAATCTCGGTCATAGGAAAGACCACAGGGCACTCCAATTTCTTCCACAATGTATTGCAACAAGGGAAGAAAGACAGTTGGTGATTTAAAATTCCAACAAGAGACATATCAACTGATTATAATATGTAAAACTTATTTGAAACCAATTTAAAAAATAGAGATTTATAAAACAGCTGAAAATGTGTACACAGATTGGTGTTTCTTTGATGAAATTAAGGAAGTGCTCTTACTTTTATTTGGGTGTGGTCATACTGTTGTGTTAGTTTATCCCCCCCGCCCCATAGTGTCTTTCTTTGAAAAATGAGCATTAAACATTTATGGATTAAAAAAACATCTTTGAGATTTGCTCCAAAGTCATATGGGACAGGCTCCGCTCAGGGGGTAGTAGGGATGAAACACAATTAGGCAGGAGTTGTTATTTGTTGAAGCTAGGTTATGGGTGTATAGGGAGTCATGATATTATTCCAACTGTCTTTGCCCATATTCCAACAAAATTTGCCATGATAAATACTTAAGTGAACTAAAGCCTATAAATGAAAATAACTGTCTAACAGACTTTAATGTATAGTATTCTATTTCTGAATAGTAAAGTATTTTCCACCTACCCATCACCAATCCTCAAAATAGCACCTTGAGGATAGAAAGTGACATTTACGCTGTGTCTACAGGAAGCCAAAATCCTACTGGTTGATTTGATTAATTCAGACAAAGAACTAGTCAGTTTAGAAGAGGAAAAAAATCAAACTGCTCATTTTGCTGAGTTTACTGAATAGTACCTTGTAGAGAGCCATGCACACAATAAGTTATTAATATTTGCTTGCCAAAGAAATGAATTGACTATTTCTTCTGGAACCTTAATGAAGACATGATCTGTCTATTAGCATCAAATGTAAGAAGAGAACTCAGAAAGGAAGGTAATCGAGGCTACCTCTGAGCAAACCTGTGAAGAAGGCAGCATTTGTTTTCTAAATATTTATATGCAGCAGACACCACTGTAAACATGCACAGCCTAAGGTGATAATAAGAACCAGATCCTTGAGCTATCATTAGATTAGGTTTTGATCAAAATTCTACTACAGGTTATAAAAATGCATATGTACTCTAAACTTCTATTTTAATGAGTTACATACTATCTTATTTTTTAAGCCCAATGCGAAGACTTTCATGTAGAGGACAGGACCCTTTAATATTTACAAAGTACTTTCATACAGTAGCATATCATGTTACCTAATTTTTCAGGTCAGACAAAAATAGGTAACATTATCTCTGTTTTTCAGATAAGAAACAGAGGCTCTGGGAGTCCTCCTGTTGTTCCCCATTGCTGGAAAAGATGGGATGGGGACTGGAACCCAGGTGTTCTGGCACCCAGTCCAGTGAGCTGTGTTACATTTAGCTGTCTCTCAAGGGGAAATACATAATATATTCTTGTTTCTTCCACTTGGGTTATAGTGGAAAGAAAGTTGGCATGAACAAATATTTCTAGTTTAGAAGTACACACAATCTTCTCTTTTGCCAAGCTCTAGTATTTAAATAATGTCAGTAAATTGATGCTTCCTCTTAGTGATTGTATATTATAAATAGTCAATATTCTGGGCAAGATAATTATCTATTAGTATTATATCCTGTTTAGTTGATGATGTATACAGCTAAAATCCAGAAATTAAGCTCTCTAAAGATACTAAAATTCAAAGAAATATATACTGAAATTCTTCTCAACATTGTACCATAAAAGCCTTTGATATTAAAAATGATATGTGTTAAAGTATAGTATAATATTATACAAAAACATTACTATGTAAATCAGTAAAAGTTCATCATTCTGGTTTAACTATTTGACATATAGCTTTCTTCTTTCCTCTAGGAAGACTTAAATTCATCTTAAGTATATTCTGTGCATTTATTTATCATGCCTTCAATATCACTTTCACTCATTTCTGGTGATTTCATATGCAAAGAAAACCATGCATAGTTTACATGTGACTGGTTCTTATATCCAGTTAATGATTTTTTCCAAAGTCTTTTAAGCAGTGTTCTGAGGTCGGCTCATTCCTTGTTTTTGCATATATTTTATATCTAATTTTGAAGTTTCCCCTCAATAATTCACATTTGACTTTGTTTTTAATTAACATTTGTTTAATGAGTTATTTCTTTTTTATATTAATCATTTTATTGGGAGCTCTTACAGATATTATAACAATCCATAATTCAGTTAGATCAAGCATAATTGCTGCTACCATCATTTTCTAAACATTTTCTTTCTTCATGAACTCTTTGACATCAGCTCCACTTTATCCCCTACCTCCTCAACCTTACCCCCCTAGGAACCCTTATTATTATATTATGCATTATTATTATTATCTTTGCTGTATCTTACATCTTATGGTTTCTTTCTGAGTGTCCTCTTTGGGTCTAGACAAGTATTTGGTTTGCACAACGATTTATCTAGACAAGAACAAGAATATAGACAAGAATTACAAAGTTTAAGTGGATTTATGCAAGATGCACTCTGACCATTCAAATATGTTCATGTTTTAAAAACCAGAGAATATCACTTAATATTATATTTTCTTTGTTTTTGATATTATGAGAACCCAGTTGTCAACAATGTTCAATAGTAAACAAATGTATTTCCAAAATAATTTCTCCAGTCCACTGCGAACAGCTTAATCTCACTGAGAACATGACCCACAGGGTTTCCACAATGTATTTAGCCACCTAACTTCATACCAAATAATTGAACTAAATCTGAAACATCACAAACACACATTGAGGAAGAGCAAGAGATTTTTAAGTTGGAAAAAGTATCTCAGGGACCGTGTCAGAATAGCACCATGGGTTTGTTAACATCCACTTTCCCCTGCCTCCGCATCTCCTGTGTACCCTCAAAACCGTGGTCTGTTGTTTCCTCCTTTGGATTGTTTATCTCACCAATCTTATCTAGATAGATATGCAGAGACAATAATAAGCACAAAAACAAGAAAGAGCAAAACAAAACAACAACAACAAACCATCGACCAAAAAAGGAAAAGTCAATAAATAATTCCAGGTCTATTTGTTGACCTTTAACAAACCCAGGGACAAGGGAAGAACAAGTGATCTAAAATTGATGGTGAGGAAAGCTTAGGATGCCTGGTAGGGCTTGATCAAAGGCAACGTAACTGAGAGGAATTACTGAAACCCGAATGAAGGCCAAACATGATAGTGAGACAATAGGAAAGTAAAAGAAAAGAACTAGGAGGCAAAGGGCATTTATAGAGGTCTAAATACAGGCATGTACATATATTTATATAAAACGATAGGGAAATATATCTATGTCCATATATTTATATGTTAAGTATTAAGGTAGCAGACAGACATCGGGCCTCTACTCAAGTACTCCCTCAATGCAAGAACACTTTGTTCTAATAAACTGTCTGGCATTCCGTGATGCTTAGCTTCCCAACACAATCCCTGAAGACAAAATGGGTGCATAAGCAAATGTTGTGAAGAAAGCTGATGGTGCCTGGCTATAAAAGACACAACACCTAGGGTCTTAAAGGTTTGAAGATAAGTTGCCATCTAGCTCAGAAGCAACAAAGTCCACATAGAAGAAGCACATCAGCCTTTGTGATCATGAGGTGTCAATGGGATCAGGTATCAGGCACCGAAGACTGAGAGCAAAAAATCACATCATTGTGAATGAGGGGTAGTGTGGAGTGGAGACCCAATGCCCATCTGTAGACAACTGGACATCCCCTTACAGAAGGGTTGCAGGGAGGAGACGAGCCAGACAGTGTAAAGCATAGCACCAATGAAACATACAACTTTCCTCTATTCTTTAATGCTTCTTCCCCTCCCACTATCATAACCTCAATTCTACCTTACAAATCCGGCTAGACCAGAGCATATGCATGGGTACAGATAAGAGCTGGAAACATAGGGAATACAGGACAGCTAAACCCCTCATGACCAATAATGAGATAGCGATACCAGAAGGGTAAGGGTGAGGTTGGAGGAAAAAGGGGAACTGATCACAATGATCTATACATAACCCCCTCCCATGGGATGGACAACAGAAA
>NW_022107431.1:96302775-96316811 GCF_000313985.2 Echinops telfairi | reverse complement strand
TGAATTTCCTTGTAGTTGTAGGACTGAGGTCCCTGATTCCTTGCTCCTTGTGGTCACATTAGGCTGCTAGCTACAAGGTCAGCAGTGCGAGATCACTCAGGAGGATGAGGTTTTGTATTCATGTAAAGTTTCAGCCTCAGAAACCCACAGGGGCAGTTCTACCCTATCCTATAGGCTCTTATGGGTTGGAATAGCTTTGACGGCACTGAGTTTGAGGGTTTTGATTTTCAGGGTCATCTAAGAGGCACTTCCAGCTTCTGGATGCTGTCACAGCCCTGGACTTTTCTCTGTTTTCAGAATCAACTAGATGGCAGCGAGAGAGAGAAAGATGAAGCTTTTTATCTTGAAAGCCAGCACTGCCATGTTGATTCCCTCTCAAACTGAGTCACTCTGACCCCCCACCGCCTTTTTTTTTTTTGGCAGCAGCTATCTGATCACCGGTGGAGAGAATTCTCAGCTGTCAGAGAGTGGTGTGATTAGACGGCACTACCTGGTTAATACAGGATCGATTCTCCATGTCTTAGTCCTTAACCTTCATCCCAGCCACAAAGTCATCGGCCATGTATAGTAACATCATCATGCATTCTGGGGCGTAAGACGTGAATGCATTTGAAGGCCATTATTTTGTTTGCCTCACCAAGTGAGAAGCAGAGTGATAGTTTGGAATGGAGGTTCTTGTGGGTCTTCATCTTTCAATTTATCCTAATTACCTTAATCTACTGATTGTATATGGGTTTATCTTTACCCCGGTGTGTTTTATTACTGAATACTCTTCCTTAGTTTCAGCTCACCTGGCCGGAAACTCAGCAGCCCTAGTAGCATAGTGGGTTATACTTTGGGTACTAACTGAAAGGTTGGCAGTTTGAAACCACCAGCCACTTTTCAAGAGAAAGACAAAACTTTCTACTCCAGGAAAGATTTACAGTCTTGCAAACCCTCAGGGCAGTCTACCCGGTTCAACGGGGTCACCATGAGTCGGAATCAACTCGATGGCAGTGAGTGTGGTTTGGGTTTAGGCTTGAAAGTCAGATCACTTATTGTTGTGCTCATTAGCATCATCAATAATATCCAGGAATATGCCAACATTTATTAATACATTTATTTTTGATTGAACAACAAAAATATGTATTAATTAATGCTTTGGGGGGTAAATGTATATTCTAAACACTAAAAATATTCATTACTATGTCACCATGACATAGGTTATAATATATTTAACAATGGCAGCCAGTTTCTATGCTTTGAATAAATGAAAATGAGTTTCTCCAGAGAAGGACCTTCGGGGAATTCCTAGCTCTCTCTTGGTTTGTAACTTAAGTGGTAGCAAGAGATCAGAAGATTATCTAATCATGTAGTTAGGTTCAAATGAATTAATGATTCTTTGTCTTTTAAAAATAATTTTTAAAGTATTTTATTTTAAAAACTGGATGAATGTAAGTTTTGAAGAAGATGTACATTTTTGCTATTATTTTATTGATGAAGGGAGCTTGGGATTTATACATTTATTACCTGGAGGCAAAAAGCAAATTAACCTTAAAGCTACTGTAATGTAAGCTTCAAGGTCTCTAATTTTCTAAGAGTAATATTAGATTATAGATTATTTTTTCTTAAAGAGGATCCTCTGAAGAAATGTGCTTCAGACCCCATAAACCTGGGTCCACCACTGACTGGAGTTTTCTTTGTGTATTGGAATAAGTGTTTAATAATTGTCATAAATGTTTTCTTTAAAATAATGTAGAATTGGACATAGTATTTAGCATTTGAATGTGTGGACCCTAACAAACTATGGGTGGCCTTGAGAAGGATGGGAATGCTGGAACACTAGATTGTGCTCATGTGGAACCTGGACCTGGATCCAGAGGGAGTTAATGTTGATGGCAACATATGGACAAGTGCGCTTAGTACCATTGAATGATGGGCTGTTATAAGATTTTTAAATCAATAAAAAGATTTTTTAAAATATGAAGAGGCAGTTGCGCAAACAGAACAAGGGGATGCCACGTGGTTTAAGGCGAGGAAAGACTCCTCTCAGGTTTGCATCCGCTCACCGTGCTTTATCAATCTATATGCTGAACAAATCATCACACAAATTGGATTATATGAAGAAGAATGTGGCATCAGGATTGGTGGAAGGCTCATTAACAACCTGCAATATGCAGATGATACAAACTTGTTTACTGAAAGGGAGGAGGACTCAAAGCACTTGCTAATGAAGATCAAGGACCGCAACCTTCAATATGGACTCCAACTCAATGTAAAGAACACCGGAATCCTTACTCCAGGATCAATAGATAATTTTATGATAAATGGAGACAAGACTGATGTCAAGAATTTCATCTTGATTGGATTCACACTGAATGCGTGGAAGCAGCAGCCAAGAGATAAAGAATGCATTCCATTGGGTAAGTCTGCTGCGCATGACCGCTTTGAAGTGTTGAAGCGTAAAGCGGTTACTTTTAGGATTAGGGTGGGCCTGACTCAAACCACGGTGCCTTCAATGTTTTGTAATGCATGTGAAAGTTGAACATTGGATCAGGAAGACTAAGAAAAATTGATGCGTGTGAACTATGGTGCTGCCAAAGAATACTGAAAGTACCATCGACTTCCAAAAGAGCAAAAAGATCTGTCTTGGAGAAGTATAGCTAGAATGCTCCTTGGAGGCCAGGATGGTGAGACTTCATCTCATGTACTTGGGACATATTGTCAGGAAGGACCAGTCCCTGGAGTAGGACATCATGCTTGGTAAAGCGAAAAGTAGGAAGGCCCGTGATGAGATGCTTCGACACAGTTGCAGGAATGATGGGCTCAAATATAGAACAGTTGTGAGGTTGGTGCAGGGCTGGGCAGGGTTTATACTGTTGCACACAGGTCAGTGTTTGTCAGAGCCTACCCAACGCACCTAACAACAACAGTTGGCTATTTTCTACAGCTCCAGTCCGATATACTATTTTCTTTGTTGACAAATCTCCCTTTCTCTCTTTTCTTTTGGGGCTGTGTGCCGTGCTTTGCCCAGTGGAAGTTGGGCAATGGAAACGCTGCTAGGTCATAAAGGATCGCTGCCCCACCCAGGGTCGTCTCCCCTCAACTTCTTCCCTCTGTTGTGAGTTTTACATCTTAAAAATTGTTGCTGCTGCTTTATTTAGGGATACAGAATGAGAATAAGCACAGAGCCTGGTCCAGGCTGGCAGGAACCCAGATAATCTCATGTAATGTGAGCAAGAAATAAATATCTAGGGTTGCACTGAGATTTAGACATTATTTTTTAATGCAGAAAAAAATCAGAGTAACTATTGTTCTCTGATATTTCCATTCCACGAAAAGTGATATACAGGAGCTTCAAAAATTAGTGGGAAAATTCCATTATCTTTTAATCTCATTTTTCCACAAAATTTTTGAAGCTCTCTGGATATGTTCATGTGTGTATATGTACATGTGTATGTGTATATATTATACATGTATATGTATCTGTGTGTCTATACACACACACATATTCATATGTTTGGGTTTGTAGTATTACAGACCCGTTAACTGACTTTAACCAGCATATATATTGAGGCTCTCCAAGGGTTGAATCATTAAGCACCATCGTTCTTCCCTGGAGACAGCCCTCTGTTGGCAGGTATTTTGAGGAAGGATGCTTACACGCCTGGGATTTTCAGCTCCTAAGCCACATGCTCACCATTTTCTGGATATGGAAAATTCATCTCTGTTTTCTTTGAGTTATTTTACAAATGATGTGGTCTTTGCTCTCTAATTATTTTTAATTATGCCTCTATAGAATTAGTGCAAATTTCCCCAATTGGTTTATCTGAAAACATAATTCCTGAATCGAAGCCATGTCTCCAGATTCACGCTATTTACATTTTAAAGCATTTGATCCACTTCAGTGTAACTAAATTAATGCTACTTCGATTCTGTCTTCTATGAGATTTCCCCAATTACTGATTACAGATGTCACAGGGTCGCCATGAATCAGCATCAACTTGATGGCCGTGGTTTGGTTTTTTTGTCTTTTCTTTTATGCTCATTAAATATATTATTTCCTGAAACCCAAGCAATTTATGCCTTCCTATAAAAAAGCACTGTGATTCCAAACAATCAATTTATTTCACCATGTGAGATGTAGCACTTTTAACTATGGTAATATTTACCTGTTCAAAAATTCATTGTTGGTTGGTGGAATGCTGTCTTTGAAAAGCAATATAACAGTCTCCTTTTTCACAATTACTTCGGTGGATTTGACTGACTGGGCAGTCTTTGTGCCTATATTTCACCCAATCCTGAATCTGAATTTTAAATATAAAGTTTTAAAAATACTTTTACTTGAAAAGAACTAACAAGCTAAAGTTATGTTTATTCTAATTTTATTTATGTGAAAATTTCCAAGCAATATTAATAATATTTTATGCAAGTAGAATTTTGCTGAAGATAATGAAAAAAATGGTTGCAGTTATACATGGACATGTCACTGCCAAAAATGCAGATCAGTTTCAGAAGAGAAAGGGATGATTAGTGATGTCAGATGGATCTTGGTTGAAAGCAGAAAATACCAGAAAGATGTTTACTTGTGCTTTGTTGGTTATACAAAGGCATTCAACTCTGTGGACCATAACAAACTATAGATAACATTGAGAAGAATGGGAATTCAGGAACACTTCATTGTGTTCATGCAGAATATCCACACAGACCAAGAGGCAGTCGTTTGAACAGAACCAGGGAGTATTTGGGTTTAGGATCAGGAAGAGCTTATGTCAGGTTTGTACCCTATGTCATAATTATTCCATCTGTATGCTGAGTAAATGATCTGAGAAAGAGGACCGTGTGAAGAATTCTGCTCACGCTAGGAGCATGCTTATTAACAGCCTGCGATGTGCAGATGACACAACCTGGCTGCTGAAAGGGAGGAGGACTTGAAGTACTTGCTGATGATGAGGCCTACAGCTTTCAGTATGGGTTGCAACTCAATGTAAAGAAAACAAAAATCCTCACAACTGGATCAATAGGTAAAATTATGATAAAAATGGAGAAAAATTGAAATTGTCAAGGATTTCATCTTGTGTGGATCTATTATAATTGATGCTCATGGAAGCAGCAGTCAAGAAATCAAATAACCTATTGCATTGGGTAAATCTGCTGCACAAGACCTCTTTAAAGTGTTGAAGAATAAGGATGTTCCTTTGAAGAGTAAGGTGGTGTGCCTGACTCAAACCACGGTACTTTCAATGACCTAATCTGTATGTGAAAGCTTGACTATCAATAAGGAAGACCGAAGAAGAGTTGCCACATTGGAATTACCGTCCTGGCAAAGAATATGGAAAGCATCATAGACTGCCAGAAGAACAAACAAATCGGTTTTGGAAGAAGTACAAGCAGAATGCTCCACAGAAGTGAGGACAGTGGGACTGAGTCTCATGTGCTTTGGACATGTTATCAGGAAAGACCAGTCCCTGGAAAAGGACACCAAAGGAGAAAAAGGGGAGGGCTTTCAACAAGATGGATTGACAAAGTTACTACAACAATGAGCTCAACTGTAACAACAGCCAGCAGTTTTGAAGGTGACATGGGACCAGGTATTTCATTCTGTTGTACAAAGTACATTTGCAGATGGTACATAACAGCAATGATGTCATTTAAAAGATTCTATTTAAGCAAAGGCAAAAAGAAAAAACAAATATTCAATAAATTAGAATTATACAAAAAAGCACAGTGTAGAGACCAGTATATCTTTGTGCCTTTTTTTGTGCGAGTTCAAAATGATCCTTACTCTCAAATCAAAGCATTTAAAATAGGGAAGCCCATAAATTTTAGTAAATTCTCAATGAAAGCCAAGAGAATAAAGTGGACTAAGTTAAACAAACATGTCTCATTTCATGAGCTAAAAAATGAGGAAAGGTACTTTTTTAAACATAGCATGAATATCTCAAATTAGGTGGTTAGCTATTTGGAATTGATTGTGAAAATACCACATCTACTTGCTTGATTAAGGAAGCCCTGGTAGCAGAGTGGTTAAGACTTGGCCACGAACTTGAAGGTGACAGTTCAAACTACCAATTGCTCCCTTGAGAAAGACATGGTAGTTTGTGTCTGTAAATTTACAACCTTGGAACTCCCGTGGGGGCAGTTCTACTCTCTCTGTAAGGTCGCTATGAGTTAAAAATATCTAGATGGCAGTGAGTAATTGCTTTGAGTGGATTGTTTTTATATTAGGCCAAATGCAAAGATAATTTTTACTTCTTTTACATCTAGACCCGTGGAGTATACAGACCTGTAAACTTTGTTTTCTGAGGATGGCTTTTGCCTTGTTGAGGATGCTATCAGGAAACTGACCAGGAAGAGGGCAGATGTTATCCACATTTTGGACACGTGGGTCAGTCGGCCTTGGAGTGAATCTTAGCTCTGGAATGCACCCGAAGCTGTCAGCTGAGTTCTTAATCTTTCTCAAGTTACAGTATCCATATGTACACAAGAGCATCACTTTATGGCAACTAACAACAATACAGTAGGATCTAAAGATGCTCCATCACAAAGTTGCTGCCGATTTTAACAAGATTCTGGCAGTAAAGTTTGTGGTACCTAAAGGATGCTTGTTTATTCTATTCTAGGAAAAAAATGGGTTTTTTTGAAAAACCTTTAGAGTGATGTATTAGACTGGATGTGTATGTATATAGCAACTGATTTCTATTCTGAAATGGCTCACGCAGTTGTAAAAGTGAATAAATGCAGTCTGGATCAAGTCCATGCATCAGTTGTAGGCTGAAGGCTTCCCCTGACTGCTGTGGCGGCAGGGCCAGAAGAACTCAAAGCAGGAGGATGAAGCAAAAACCAAAGAACAAAACCACAGGCTCGGGGACGCAAGACAGTGACCAGATCAAGGAAGTCTATTACCTAACTATCACAAGTGGCTTACATAAATATAAGTATCAAAATAAAATTAAATACAAAAATAAGAGAATATGAAAAGTAGGATGGATTATATCTGAATAGGAAAAAACAAAATTAAGCCAGAAGTGACTTTTGTCTATGAGGCGCTATGCTTTTGACTCTAAGCTTTTCAGCAGTCGATGACAAAAATAAAACCAGTTACATAAGTCTTCTAATCCATACAAATGAGTTTACGGGACAATTTCAATCAAATAGATCTGTATTCTGATTGAGATTTTTATATATATGGCTTTAGAAGAAATATAATGAAATATTAACAAAGACTCTTACTAGGTGGCAGTGGTGGTATTATGTTCTACAAACTTTTAGATATTTCCTGAAATTTAACTTACAACTAAGAAACATGAAAATAATAATTTATCATTTATTAAGGGCTCATGAGGGTGGAAGGGGATTGGAGGGAGGGATAAAACAGGAGCTGATTCCAGTGGCTAAGTAGAAAGAAAATGATTTGAAAATGATGGCAACATATATACTAATGTGCTTGATACAATTGATGTATGGATTGTTATAAGAGCTGTAAGAGCCTCCAATAAAATGATTCATTAAAAAAAGAATCTTGGTCGAAACTTATTTATTAAGTGTCTCCAAGTGTGTGGGGGAGTTGGGTGGGGGTAGGGGTGGGGGAATGAGGAAAGTTGCCAAATGTGCAGCTCTGGTGCCAGATGAAATTGGATGCAGTGGGAAAAGGGAAAAACTGCCAAGAAGGAGGATGAAGGTCCGGAGCTGGAAAGGCCAAGAGCCTGCTTCTCTTCACGGCACGAGGATTCAGGAAGCCCACCACTGGGTCCGAGCACTAGGAGAAGCAGTCTGATCTCCCTGAGAGGCAGTAAGAAGGGACCGGGTGCAGGAGAAGTTTCAGTGCAAGCAGGGATGAAGGGATCAAGTTCTAACATTCTTATACGATTTGCTTCTGCCGTTTCTCAAGAATCCAATTTTACCCTAAGGCTGTAAAATTCAGGCAAAATGTGGGTAAAGTAACATAGAAAATATAATACTCAATTCATGATACTAAAAAAAAAAAAAGTAGCTATATTGAGATATAATCTACAAGTATAAACCATAAAATCTATTGAAGTGCACAATTTAATAGCTCTTGATATATTTAATAAATTACGCAATAATTACTATAATTTTTCATCGCCCTGAAACTGGAAGCATATTAGCAGTCACTTTCAATCTCTCACTCTAGCTCTTAGCCCTAAGTAACAACTAATGTATTTTTTATCTCGATGAAAACAAAACAAATTCACACTGCCATCAAGTAAACACTGAGTCGTAACGACTTGACAGGGTCAAACTGTCCCTGTGAGTTTCTAAGATTCTAGCTGTTTACAGGAGTAGACAACCCTGTCTTTCTTCCACAGAGCGGCCGGGGGTTTTGAACAGTGGACCTCAGCCTAACACTTAAGCACTACACCACCACTGCATGGATAGATCATGTTCCTCAGTTCCCCAGTTGTCAGACAGTGGACTGCTTCCACCTTTTGTTTAGATTCTGAAACTTGTAATTTTTAGTACATGAAGCCTGTGTTGTCACCTTTTGGAAAGTGTCATTGGGTGATAAATTTGCTCCATTTCCTCCAATCAGAGATATTTAAATGACTGTTATTTAGAGTTTCCAAAATGAATGGGATAATCAATTTTTGATCAGTTATCCTCTGAAGTAATCAATTATTACTAACCTGCGGTAATCTCAGTCAAAATTGCAGAAAACTGGCATTCTAGTTATCTCGTGCAGCTTTGTACCCCCCATTCTGTAAGGCTTATTGATATAATAAAAATAATGTACCGATTCCCATCATTACCGCTGAGGCCACTGAGGGGTCTGGAGACAGGAGCCGAGGTTGGGAGTCCCTGTTTCGAATTATGGAAGAGTGTAAGAGGCACTTAGCTTTATTGTTTTCAATTACATAAAGTAACAAGGACTAATTTCCAAGAGATTGGCATAAAATATCCCGGGGGGATATGGTTTAATGAACAGCTTAAAGTGATTTATAATGAATGTATTTGTTATTGTATATAAGTAATGCTTTTTAAAGAGCTTTGCAGTTTTCTTCCTATGAAATCTGCTGTATCCTATTCATTTGTTTTTGGTAGGAAGGATGGGCACCCTACCTTTGCCATCTCTGCTGATCACCAGTGCTCACCAGTGCTCTCCAGATAAGTGAGCAGAAGTCCCCTCTCCCTGCTGGCCTTCCATGCGGCTTGCTCCCAGTGCATCAGGTGCAAGGGTAATCCAAATGGCCAGATTTCAGGATCCTGGGGCAATGTTTTTATCCAGTGGTGATATTATCAATGAAATTTTAAAGCCCATCAAAGGCAACTAGTCTTATTTTTCTCAGACTCTGGTTTGCCACTGTCACTGTCTGACCCTAGCAACCCCACAGGACAGAGTAGAACGGCCTCTGGAGGCTTCTGAGACTGCAACGTCTTACTGGAGCAGAAAGCTTGATCTGTTTACTGAGGAACCTCCAGCTGGCCTTGCCGTTAGCAGCCCAACACACAACGCACTATGGCACTCTAACTTAGCTCTCTCTTTTCTCTTCTTCAATACAATGTCGAGGTCTGCTGAATTAGCCTCAAAACCAGAAGAAGCCAAGCAGAGTGAATGGAGCCTCTTGAATGACTTTTAAAATAAAAGATAGAATATTGATGAAAAAAGATGGGTATGGGTTCGTGACAATGAGGCTATCCAGAGAGTAATGTCCTTTTCCATTCTTCCCCACATATCCACTTGGCCAGCTCCCAGCCATACATTAGGTTTCCATGGACTTACTTTACTTCTAGCTAAGACCTAAAACAGAAGGCACAGGCCAGTTTAATGGCTTTAACAAAAAACCCAGAGTTCAGTGGCTTCCTTCTAGGACAATGTCTGGCTTGCTCACATCATAATCCACTGATTTTGATGGTCACTCAGGAGGAGCCCAGGTTCCGTCCATCTTCTGCTACCACCACTGTTAACACAGCTTTCAAGGTCATCATAGATAGGATGACTAGGTTTGGAGGGTATTTATCATTGTCCCAACTTCTCTTGACAAGACCAGAATTCGTAGCCTAACACCCCCTCTTCCCCACCCTTCCAATTCAAAGGAACTTCGAAAGTCTGTTTCCCTTTTGTGACCAGGAGGAAAGTAAAACGAGCTTTGTAACACATGGTAGTGTCTCTTCCAACCAGCTCTGGACCAGAAATTGAGAGATGTTTTCTATTGCTCCCTGGAAGCAAGGTTCCACTACCTATGTAAGGAGCTCCTCATCAAATTTTAGTAGTGAATTCAGAGATATGAGTTTTAATTTAATAACTAAGGATTTACCTGGGACCAGATTCCTGAATAGTCCTCATTCTACAGTCCAAAACTAGCATCTCATAGTACACTATCAATAATAATAAATTCTACAGGAGTAAAACTCAAGAGTTTGCTAATCTATGTGATTAAGTGGATTTGTGTTTAGTATTATACAAACTTCAGGGTAGATTACATCTTGGAATAGAAGAAAAAAATTCTCACAATGGGACCAATATGGTAATTGAAGAAAAGATTAAGGTTGTCAGGATTTCATTTTATTTGGATCCACAATCAACTCCCATGAAATTGGCCAATATTGCATTGGGCATATTTGTTGCCAAAGACTTCTTTAAAATGTTAAAAGCCAAGATGTTACTTTGAAGACCAAGGTGTGCCTGATCCAAACCACAATATTTTCAATTGTCTCCTAAGTGTGTGAAAGCTGGACAAGTCATAGGGATGATCTAGGAAGAACGGATCCCTGTGAACTTTGGGCTTTCTGAAGAATATTGCATATACCGTGGGCTGCCAAAGAAACGAACCAATCCGTGCAAAAGAAATAAAAATCCAGCTGGAATGTTCCTTGGAAGCAAGCCTGGTGAGACGTCCTCATCTCATGTGCTTTGAACATGGCAGCAGGAGGGAGAAGGACATCGTGCTTAGTAGGGGTTCCGAGAGGAAGAGGAAGAAGACCTTCCACTCGATGGGCTAGCACAGTGGCTGCAAGGGGGGCTCACACAGAGCAATGAGGATGAGAGTGACAGGGGCCGAGTGGTGCTTTCTTTCTGTTGTACATATGATTGCTGTGAACAGACGCCAACTTCATGGCCTCTAACCATAAAGACTAGCATCGTAAAGGTCAGCAATACTTCAGCAGTGTGCGAGAACTTTGTTTCTTTCATGATTTTTTCTCATTGACTTTTTTATCAGAGAAAAGAATGTACCTTAGGCAAACATTGCTGGATTTTTATTGAATGTATGTACAGTTGTATTTACCCTGTATGCACTAAGAACCGGAACCTAACTATCGAGAGGCAGTGAGTGACTAAGAACTTAAGTTCTAAACCAGAGTGTCCTGTGCAATTTACTTAATTCTTCTGCCTCGGTGTTCTTACCTTTCTTATCTATTTGGGCACAAGGATAAATATAACAGAGACTATGTGGAATAATGTAGATTGGCTTCCTTGTTCGACATTCCATCTTGCTCCCCTCTTCTACTGCAGAGCTTGGAAAGCTCAAAGCTATATTTCTCAAACTGTTTTATAGCTGGGGTTCTGAATTTGACCTAAAGTTCTGCCATTTACATAGATCCGTTTGAAATTCAGAAGGTAAATGTGAGGAAGCCATTCTCTCACCTTATGTGGCAATTTTTTTTGTGATGGCAAAGATAAAATACAATCCCAGAGACGTGAAACTTCATCTGCAGTAGGGTTCCAATCATATTTTCTGCTCTGAGTATCAAAGGCAGTGGTGGTAGTATGGTATCTGAAGCAACTTCTTGAATCAGGATTCTTGTGCTAGGGTTTGTCCTTGAATTTCTGGTTCCAGTGTCCTGGAAATACTACCTCTCCTCTCCTAGTTGGCTCATCCTGCCTTTCGCTGGGGATTATTTCTGGAGGTCCAAACTGGAACCTACTCCTTGAGTCCTTCCAACAATTCTGCAAGCACCCAGTTCCCTGTACTAAATCCTGGCTTGGTTAAAATACCTAGAGTAGTTTTTATACATCCCTCACCCCCACCTCTGGGTGATGCTGATGAAATCAGTATCTCTTAGGGTTATTGTCAGAATTAAATCATATATATAAAGCAATGCTGCCTACTGTGTTCTTGGTTCTAACTCATAGCAACCCAATTCACAATACAACAAAACACTGCCCCAACCTACAGCGTCCTCACAGTCATTTCTAGGCCAGAGCCTATTGTTGCATCTACCGTGCCAATCCATTCTTTAAAGGTCTTCCTCTTTTTGCCTGACCTTTGAAATCTTTTACTCAGCTTTTACTTTTTCATTTCTTCCTTTTGCTTTAGTGACTCTATTTCAAGAGCAAGCAAGTTACTGTGTCTCTTCTGGGATCCATATTGGTGTTTCTCTTCTCTCTTGTCTTTTTTATAACCTTTTGGTTTCTTCATGTATGATATCCTTGACGTCATTCTGTAACTCATCTGCTCATTGGCCATTACTGTTCAATGCCTCAAATCTATTCTTGAGATATAGAATACACTCAAGGTCATAATTTGTATCTAATGGATTTGATTTAATTTTCTTTAGCTTCAACTTGAACTTCAACATCAACATCAGTTCCAACATCAATAAGCAATTGATGGTAGTTCCAAAGTTGTCCTCTAGCCTTATTCTGACTGATGATACTGGCTTTTATAGTGTCTCTTTGCACAAATGCGGTCAATGATTCCTGTGTATTCCGTCTGTTGAGGTCCATTTCTATAGTTGCTGTTTATGTTGCTGAAAACTGTATTTATGATGGCTAAATTGTTGGTCTTACAAAATGTTATCATGTTATCTCTTTGCTTTTATCACTATAGCCGTATTTCCCAACCATGATTCTTCTTCTATCTAAAATTTCACATTCCAATTATTCTCACATTCCAATTACTGATAATTTTCCATCTATCTTAATTGAATGATCAATTTCCATTTACAGAAGTTGGTAAAAACTTCAGTTTTCACTTCTTAGGGATTATTGGTTGGCACACAAATTTAGGTAATTGTATCAATTGATTTTGCTTGCAGGTGTGGGCATATTATCCACTGAAATGTTTATTGTATTTCCGGATAGATCTTAAAATGTTTCTTTAACATAACAAATGCTATTCTTCTCAATGTGCCCTTCCTGGCATCGTAGACCATATGACTGTCTGATTCAAAATGCCCACACCAGCCGATTCCAGCTCACTCTTCCCTAGGATATGGATCATCATTACGCATTCATTTCACTTTCGTGACTTCCAATTTTCCTAGGTTTATGCTTCCACGTGTTTATTCATGGATGCTTGCAGCAATTCCTTCTCATTTTGAATCATGCCTCATAAGCAAATGGTGCTTACAAAGGCCTTGTTCTTCCCATGTTCGTGAGGTCAGCCTACTCTGAGGAGGCAGCCCATCTTCCGTCTTATTTGAGTGCCTTGCAACGTGAAGGGTTCATCTCTGGCACTATGTGTTCCACTGCTACTCATAAGGTTTCCATCGACCAATTGTTCATATTAGGATTCTCCTTCACAATTCATCTTAGTCTGGAAGCTTCACTGAAACCTGTACTCCATGGTTATGAATAGCAGGGCTGTTTGAAATACCTGTGGCATAACTTCTAGCAGCATATCAATCCACAAGCTACCACAGAATGATCAACTGACAAGATGAGTGGAGGTAAAAAACTTGTTCCAAAGTAAAGATGTCACTCTGAGGATTAAGATATGCCTTGTATGCATGTGAAAGCTTGACAGTGAGCAAAATAGAGAAAAGGAAAAAATTAACGTCTTTGAATTATGGTGTGAGGGAAGGATATTGACAATACCACGGACTGTCCGAAAATGGACACGTCTTCAAAGAAGTACAGCCAGAATTCTCCTTAGAAGTAAAGGTGGCAAGACCTCTTCTCACATACTTTCCAAAGACCTGTCTCCAGGAGGGACCAGTCCCCGCAGAAGGAAAGCAGTCTTGGTAAAACAGAGGGTCATCAAGAAAGAGACCAGTGGTGAGAGGGGCGAGGCCTGGAGGGTGAAGGGAATGAGGGGTAGAAGGGGGGAACCAATTACAGGAACCTAAGTATAGCCTCCTCCCTGAGGGATGGG
>NW_022107431.1:96290756-96302532 GCF_000313985.2 Echinops telfairi | reverse complement strand
AAAAAAGATTGCAGAGTAATTGAAGGAGAATGAAAACAAAATTAAATAATTGAATAAGCAAAAAAAAAGAAAGAAAAAAAGAGAGACTCTCAGGAAATGGATCAGCCCAGCGATGCCAGCAGTGGACTCAGTGCTGGCGAGGGTGGCACAGACTGGGCATGGCACCGCTCTGTTACGCCGTGCATGAGTTTGCGTTGGAAATGGCTTGATGGCATCTAACACCACCACCCTCTCATTCCAATCCTCATTATATCCAGCTTCTGTGACCATTTCTTTTCTTTTTAAAAACCCAAAATACTCTCCCTATATACATGCGGGATAATTGTTCAGAATAGACCATGTGGTCACATTTTGCTGAGTTTTCATTATTTTTAAGACTAAATATTAGATTAAATCATATTTAAATAAAATAGTATTAAAAGCATGTACTCTGTCTGAAGAAAGATCTGATGAACGATTAAAAAAACAAAAAACCCCAGTCACTGAACACCATATGGAGAACAATTCTACTCTGACCAGGGGTCATTCTGGTTCAACCCTTGATGGAAATTTGCATTTCCACTCCAGGTACACGGAATCAGAATCTGCATTTTTATGAGCCCCCCAGGTTATTTGTACAGAGCCCTAAGCAATTCTTATATACACACAGGACGGTTTAACTTCTAGTTTAGGGATTGGAAAAGCAAGTTCCCAGCTGTGGCTTGAACCAGAATGAACTGGTGTGAAGCCCTGACTAGCACACGTGCTTGCTGTGATTGGAGCCTACTCCAATGTGGTAACGGGGTCAAAGGTGAAAAAGCACCAGGAGTACTTAGCAATCAGCCCAGCAAAAAGAACACTTTTCACATTCCCTGACCTGAAACACCTTCTCGGAGCCTAATGACCTATTGGGGTCTGGGGGCAAAAGGCAGATGAGAAGCTGCTCAGGTTCTTGTTGAGCTAGCTCACTCTTCAGGCCAATGTGTATTTTACTGTGGGGAGTGCCACGGGGCTGGTGAAGCCCCTTAGCTTAGTGGGCTCTACTGGGCTGCGAACTGCAAGGTCAGCGGTTAGAACCTGAGCAGCTCCCCTGGAGAAAGAGGAGGCCATCTGCTCCCACCAAGATGGGCAGTTTTGGAAACTCAAATCAATGGGCAGTTCCCCTTGTCCATCAGGGTTGCTATGAGTCAGAATCGACTTGACGGAAGTGGGTTTGGGTTTTGGGGAGGGTTATGGTGCTGAGAATGGGGGGAAATCTGCCTGAAGGAGGACAGGAGCGGGCTTTGAATGGGAAGAGGCAGACACTGGAAGGAGACCCTGAGGAAGGTTTTGCCAGGAGGGAACTGTCTTAGAACTCGGGGGTGCTCTACAGGTGAGCAGTCCAAATACTGGGCGCTGTTTCTAGAGGAAGGTACTCTCTGTGAGTTCTTAAAGAGAACCCCGTCTCAGCTTCTCTTAAAGAGAACTCCGTCTCAGGACCGGCATTCATTGGCATCTGTCATTCACCAATTTGTGCCACTTGTCTTATTTGTTCCTTTGTATCTCAAAAGTGGTTAAGCTTAAATTCCATATGGCCTCGTTACCTTACAAAGAAAGCCCTACACCCCAGTGGGATCTCATCCACACGATTTCCAGCACATATTCTTGGGCGATACCCCATAGTTCACCTCAGTAATTTAAGTAGACTAATCCCACAGGAATTTAACTAGATGAATATGTAAACATGTCAGCTAGCTATTGGAACAAGGTTGGAAACAATATATTAAAAAAACAAAACGAGCATGGTAGGCGTTAGTCCTGTCTTTGCTATTTTTTCTTAGTGTGACCTAGACGTATCGCTTAGCCATGTTCCCATTTCTGTATCTTTACGACAGCGTGACACTAACTACATCTTTAAAATAGGTTTGACCCTAACGGCACTAACCCCCACCCTCGGTGCAACGATCACATGAAATGAAGCATGAGCAAGTCCCCCTGCGCATTCTAAGACACCACATGAAAACAGCAGAATTTGAACATATGCTGTGTGTGCAGCATGAAAGTTTATAGTCCCTATTTGGAAGTCAGTGGATAATATTTATGATGAAAAAACTAAGCCTTGGGGGAGCAAAGCACACTATTTTGAATCACAGAAACAAAATACCAGAGGAAATAATCAAAAGTGGATGTCTCTGGGGAGTGAATTTGGTAGGGAAGTTTGCAGCCAGGCAGCTATCATATATTACTTAAAAATTTTAAACATGTAATTCTTTTTAAAAACAGTACAAATAAATTAAAAAGTAAAGACTGGAGAAAAGAAAATGAAAGTGAGAAAACAGAAAAGAAAGTTTGTGATCTTTAAACTCTCTACTTCCTTATGCCTACAAAAACACCCCAAGAATATAGACCTTACCTCCCCCTAACCCCTAAACTCCCATTCACAATTTCAGGCTGGGAAATTACTAAGGTTCTAGAGCAGCATTTCTTAGGGTGGTTAGTGGATGTCAGAACCTTACCAGACAGGGTCACTAAGAGTAAGGATTAACCTGAAGGCAATGAGTAAGCCTGGAACTTAACTGTTCTAACCTTTAAGCCCCAAATAACTCTTGCACAGCTTACAACATAATGTTTTCTGAGCTGGGAGCATAACAACAGGTATTACACAGCATTTGAGAAAATCGTACCACCAATGGCAATGCTATTGGTGTGTTTGTGGGATTTGAGTCTGCAGCTTTTCATCACAGTGACTCATGCATGCATATAAACACACTTATACCTTATTTCAAAATTTGAAGTGTAAAAATATAATAATCCATTGAATAGGCCTTATTATTCTTAAATCCAAACATGTTTTTTGTGTAAGCATCTGTACTTTGTTTTGCCTTCTTAGGAAGCCATGCCCTAATGCTTACATATTGAAATGCATGGCTGTTAAGGATTGAATTGTATCCATCACCCCCACTCACTCAAATATGTTGATTTCCTGATCTCCATACTTTTGAATGTAATCCTGTTTGGACATAGCTGCTTATTTTTTATGTCATGATATCCTGTCAGAATCGGAAGTTCAAAACAAAACTCACTGCCATTGAGTTGATTCTGTCGAGTAGATTGGGCCCTAACCTTAGTCACTTCTGAGGTTTTTTTAAACAGCCAGAGACACACACAGGGAGGAAGAAGACAAAAGGGGTGGGGGGTGGGGGTGGGGTGGGGGCATGGATTCATCTACAAGCCCGGGAGCACAAGCATCGCTGGGGGCTACTCAAAACTGACATGGAGAAATAGATGATGAAGGAAGGACCAGTCCCTAATGCTATACTCCGAATTTAGAATTCCAGCCTCCTGAACTCTAAGAAAATGAATGTTTATTCTTCAAAGGTACCCACTTGTGGTTTCTTTTTGTTATGACTGTACTAGGTGACTAAGAAAATAGTGTAGTATACATTACTTTCCTCTTAAATTCTTCATGCGATGGTTACAGCAGCATCTACATGCCTAAAACTGTACCTGTGTCTAGGTTATATTCTGAGCTTTATTTCAGGATAGTAAGGAAGATGCTAATAAATTTTTCTATGCCAAGAAGGTGGGACTGATAGAGTTGAGAACTAGGAACATAAAGGCCTAGACACTCTTTTGTATTTGACCGTGTTTAATTTCTTAATACCGTTTCAGTCTTGCTTACCTAACCCTGTTTTTCTGGAAGATGGAAAAGAGTTCCTGAGAACCACCTTAAATTTTTCTTGCTTTTTTTTAAAGTCCAAAGGTGTAAATGAAGTAATAGCTCATGCCTACTTCATTTGGCATGACAAGTTTTTGTTTCTAGGTATAAGCATAATTTTGCCTGGCTCAAAGTTCAAAGTCCACTTTCCTGTGGAGCCGACCGAATGGTGTCAGCTGCTGTCCCTTCTCGGTGTCCCTGACCAGCTGCAGAGTTGCCCCTGCGTCGTGATCTGTGGCCCTCTTATGCCTGTGTCTCCAGAGCTGGAGCCTGCTACACTCTGCATTCTGGCCTTCACACTGCTAATTCACCAAGCTAATTAGGCTAGTTAAGGGTCTATAAAGGCAGAAATCTGTTGGAGTTTAGTCTCATTCATTTCTTTCAGGAGAACTTGCATGAACACTCCTGTCAGCTTTTGGAATGGGAACAGAATCTTAAAGGCTTGGCATGAGAAGCAGCTGAAGGTGCCAACCTTCCAGGCCAAAAATTTTAGTCACAAAGAATCCCATTTCAACTTTTTCCCTTGAGGCAAACTTCAAAGTACACAGGAATCAAAAACTCATATAATGAACATAAACTAAGGCATAACACACTTAGCTGAAACTTGCTGGCAACACAGTTTGCCTACTGTACCTCCATTTCCTCTGCCTCCCCAACTGCCGCCTGGTGCTTATGAGGGCAAAGGCAGGTTCTGATGCCTGCCCACTTTATTCTCTGTGTCTGCAAGGTTTCTTTTACTTAAAAAATAGATACCTTTTAAAACTAGGAATATCGTTAGAGTGTACTATGTGGCAGGCTCTGTTTTACACCTTTGAAAAATATTAACTCGTTTAATCGTCATAGAAACACTATGCGATAACCCCTCTTAACTATTCCAGGTCACATGATCTTGAAAACTGTCGGGCCCAGTTCTACTCTGCACCCACGGGGTGACCAGGAGTGGAATTGATGTAGACAACAAAAGCAAGCTACAGGGGCAATATGTCAACATCATTGTCTCTTTCCTTGGATGGTGGCTTTGGGGTTTTGTGTTTTTTCTTTCCCTGTAAAGGTTTTAAAACGACCCACAATTTCAATGCCTGCTTTATTTTAATGATTGAGAGAAAATTAGAGAAATGATTAGAGATCAGTGCAAACCATAGTCATCTCCAAACAGGATATCTGAAGTTGCGGGATGTTTCTCACTTTAGCGGCAATAAATATAAACCACTTAAGGAACGTCATAGGCAGGCACAAACTCAAATGTCTTCGCTCTCAGTCTGGTCAGTAGGCTCCATTTAGCAGAATAAAGCAGCAGCAGACGCTTAATCGCTGGGGTTTTTGTTTTCCTGAGCTCTTGGCATTGCCTAATTCCCCCCCACCCCCACCCCCACCACTCTCTTTCTACCAGTGAATTGCTTACCTCCAGGCTTTTGGGGGTGGCAAGAGAAGAATGGCATCCTCACAACCTGTGTCAGAGCATTGCTCGCACCTCAGTGCACACGTTCAAAGAGCCAAGGCCCAACTGCAGTGACGACTGCAGAGGGTCATTCACACGTTTCTTTGGCACCTACACAGTGCTTTCTCATTGGGAAGGCGTAGTCGTGATTGGATGAAATTTTAATGCCTATTCAAGCTAGTGGATTTACAAAGTTGCCAAGGTGCTTGAAAAACCTTTGAGTTTAGGATCCACCTGTTACAATGAGATCATTTCCTGTGGAAGCATTTTGCCGAAGAAGAGTATCAAAGGCCGTTTGCCTGTTAGATCTTCTTTCTCTAGAATTTCTTTAGGGCACTGGCATTTTTACTTCTGAAGCACACACCACATCAATTTGGATTATTGTCAACTATCAATTAGTGGAGAGAGGTGTGGCACTGCCCTCCTCTTTGAAAGTTTTCCATGCCACTGAAATGTTACCACAGCCCGCTATTCTCTGCAATGGTCAGAGAATGCAGGGCCGCTTACTTGGTGAAGGGAAGAGTTAAAGAGAAAATCCATTTTGTTAGACCTCTTGGAATTCTTTATAAAATGAATCAGTCCCCTTATCCGCCTTAAAGTGGTATTGAGCATCATCACATCCTTATATTAGGGCGCAGAGTGCTCACTCTGAGACCCATGATTATTATCGAGAACTGCAGTTAGAGAATGCAGGAGACGTTGCTCCATGCACCTACCTACTCTCAAATTCCTTTCTACTTAAATCTCTGATAGAAGCTTGTCTCCTTATCAGCAAGATGCAATATAATACAGCCCATAAGAACCTGGGCTCCGAAGTAGCCTGCAGGAGTTATCATTTAATTCCACCATTCATTTGCTGAACGGCCTTAGACAAGTAAGTTACTTCTCCATTCCTAAGTTTTCACACCTGTGAAGCAGGTAACACTGCATGTGACCTGTTACAACCTATCACGTTAGTAGAAAACATTCACATGAAAGCACTTAGAGAACGCTTGGCAAGGAGTAAACACTCACCTAATATTTATGATGACTGTGATTAATTGTCCTCTTTCTCCTAACAAAGAGAAGCTTTTTTCCCACCATTTTTCAAAGGACTTACTATGAAACAGTGCAAGCACGCTTAAATTAGGAGTATAAGGCACACCTGGAAACTCATCACTAACTGAAAAATGTTTTGCCATATTTTTTGTATCTACCTAGATGTACACATAAGTGCATATCCATCCACACAGATATAAAACATTTATATATCTATATGAACATAGATATAAAGCATTTTTAGTCAAACCATTTGAAAATAAGGTGCAACTTTCATAAATTGTCATCCCTGAAACCTCCAGTATGCATTTTCTAAGAACTATAGTATCGTTATTATATCTTAGAAAACTGTGGTAGTTACATACTCTGTTGTAAATTTAAGGCTTAAGCGTGCAGGGGTGGAGTTTAGCCTGTCAATGAGATTGCAGCTTGATGACCTCATTTGGAGGCGTTAAGGAGAAAAATAGCTCGCTGGAGGCGGGACAAAGGCAGACTTCCTGAAAGACTGTTGAAAAGCCACATGGTGACAGACTGATGGCAGCCAGAGCCTCGGAGCTGGAGAAGCCATGTGGAGACCCCTGTTAGTGCTGAGATGCTTACACCACCACTGGATCCACTAGACTTTCCACCCACTGGCCTGTGATTGTCTTGTATTTGGCATGGTTGCATGAGTTTTGTGAGTCTGAAGAGGAATTTATAGCTTGGTATTGGACATATGGGCTAATACTGGACTTATGGACTTGATCTGGACTGGGCTGTGATGTTTTCTCAATATTTAATTGCTCTTGTTTATAAAGCTCTTTCTTATACACATAACGAATTTCCCTGGATTTGTTTCTCTCATCTACCTGGACTAACACTAAAACTAACAATAATTCCCTGGTATGTAATATATTCTAACCAAAGGGATAATATGAGTTAATTAAAGGATCCATTTAGTTGCCAGACTCCTTTTCCCAGACATGATTCTCATCCTGTCTCATCCCTGTGGTCAAGAGTGGCTCTGTGCTTCTTGGTGAATCAAGTCCACACACTGCATGCTGCCTTTCAAAGCTTTCTATGATTCCATGGGCTCCTGTGTCTAGGGCACCTTTTCACTGTCTCTACCTCCATTTAGGTAACTTTTTCCCGAGCCCTTCTTGGTGCCAGGCCTGGTGCTGCACTCTCTATGTTCAGAGTCTCAGTTCCCCCTTCATTCCACTATGAACCCTCCACTCTAGTCTTGGTGATTTTGCATCTTTTGCAGAAATTTAAAATTTTAATAGATCGGAGAGGTCATTCTACCATCTAGCCTTTAGGAGTCCCCAGAGCTATCCCCAAACCCATTGCTGTGCACTCAGTAAGAATCTTTTCCAAAGTTCTAACCTTTATGGAAACAGACTCCCACATCTTTCTTGGAGCAGCTGATGACTTTGAACCACAGACCTTTTGGTTAGCAGCTGAGTCTTCTGGCAAACATTGCGCATGTTGGTAAAAGGAAGGAGTCATCTTGTCACTCAAGCCTATAGAGGTCCCCCTAGTACAGTAGTCTTCAATTCTGTCCCATGGGTTTAGTCAATGATTCAGAAGCCCTTCCTCCAGAGATGGTCAAGGAGGTGTGTCATAGAGCCCCTCCTGTTCCCCGTTTACTACCAAAAAAAGGCTTGTTGGTGTTATTTTCGTTAGGTGCCGTTCAGTCAGTTCGAACTTAGCAACCTCATGCACAACCTAACACCACGCAGAACCTAACCCTACGTGGTCCCCCGCCACTCTCACAATCTTGGCTATGCTTGAGCCCATTGTTGCGGGCACTGCGTTAATCAGTGTCCTCGAAGGGCTTCCTCTTTTGCGTTGACTTTCTGTTTTACCGACATGATGTCTTTTTCCAGGATTGGTTCTTCAGGACTGGTTTCATTATCCTTGCTTCTAAGAAGCACTAAGGTTGTAATTCTTCCAAGACACATTGGTTTATTCTTTCTGGCAGCCCGTGGTATACTTGTATTCAATATTCTCCACCACCAACAGAATTCAAAGCCATACGCGCTTTTCGGTCTTCCTTATTCACTGTCCAGTTTTCAGTTGCACATGAAGTGAATGAAAATCATATGTTTGTGCCGGGCATACCTTGGTCTTCCAAGTGAAATCTTTGCTCTTTAACTAAAAAAAAAAAAAAGTATTTTGCAGTAGATTTGCCCAAAGCAATACGTGGTTTGATTTCTTGACTACTGCTTCAATGGATGTTAATTGTGGATCCAAGTAAAATGAAATATTGATGTCAATTATTTCTCCATTTATGGTCATGTTGCTAATTCATCTAATTGTGAGGATTTTTATTTCTTTACATTGAGGTGTAATCCACATTGAAGGTGCAATGTCCTGGATCTTCATGAATAAGGGCTTCAAGTCCTCTTCACTTTAGCAAGCAAAGTTGTATCTTTTGTGTATCACAGGCTGTAAATGAGTCATTCTGCAATCCCGATGTAGTATTTTCCTTCAGCTAATCCAATTTCTCAGACTATTTGCTGACTATGCAGATTGACTAGGTGTGGTGAAAAGACAAAACTTGATACACACCAGCCTAGAGTCCAAGAATGTATTTCACTTCCTTTGTTTTGCTGCAAATGAGTTCAAAACTAAGTCTAGTTTGCTGGTTTCCAATGTGGGCTTTTTTGTGTGTGGTCTATGAAGACCACCTTGTTATGTATCTTGAAAGGAAAGAATCTAATGTTCCAGTTGTCAATAGGGTGCTGTATAGGACAGTAGGGGTTGGTTGGAAACTTGAAATGATCTTTTTGATGATCAGCGTGACAACATTCCTCTTGAATTTGTCGATCCCTGCATAGTCAACCGCATGACTATCTGACTCAGTAGGCCCTAACTAATCCATGTCACCTCACGAATGCCTAGGATTTCCAACGTCATGCATTCCATTTCAGTTTTTGATGACTTTCAGGTTTCCAAGATTCCTACTTTATGCATTCCATGTTCTAATAATTAATGGGTGTTGGCAGCTGTTTCTTCTCATTCCATGTTTTGTTCTGTTGCTTAAAGCTATGACTTGACAAACCATTAAACAAATTCAACGCAATCATTTTGCAGAAGAAAGAGAAGCCAGAAATAGTGAATTGTTTATTTAAGAATTCAGATTTGGTTTTGGAACTTGAACTTACTCCAAGGATATTTTGAGTCCACATAGCTCCCTCCTTGTCTTTGCAAAGGTTTTCTCATCTGACAGGTTCTTGCTCCTTTTTGACTTGCTGGCACCTCCGTTTCAGACCTCTTGTTGCATTCTGTCTCATAGCCACCCAGCTAGTTTCCTTCTCATCTCCCCAAACCTTATAATATTTCCCCCTCTTTCATGTATGCTAATTTTGCCTCCATTAAGGGGAGCCCTGGTGCAGGAGTGGTTATGTGTTGGGCTGCTGACCATGTCAGCAGTTTGCAAACACCAGGGTCACTGAGAAAAAGAGGAGGCTTTCTGCTCCTGTGAAGAGTTACAGTCTGGAAACCCATAAGAGCAGCTTTCCCCTGTCCTGTAAGATCACTGTGAGTCAGAATTGAGTGAGTACCGTCTTCTTAAGTATGCACTGGGTAAACTATGCCACAGACACTGTTTAGGTGCTTTGGAGTCTATAAGAATGGATAACTCCTTACCTTGAGGAATTTAAGGTCTATTGTGGAAATAGGCAAAATACCAGCTAGAATGAAATAAGCCCAAAACACTAGTTCAGGAACCATGCTATGAGAATGCAAGAGGAAAAGCAACCCAGAGCGCCAGTTTCTGTGGTTTCTAGCCACCATGAGGCACATTGTGCACCTGCTCTGAGGCTTTTGACTGAAGAAGGGTTTTATTTTATGTGAGTTTTGATGAAGAATCAGTATTCAAATTTGTTGTAAAAGAAAAATGTAGAAATAGGAATTGCACAAAAAAGGCCTGTCTTGTCTTAAACATTGCATGCCTTCTTGAGATTGCAATTATTTTTGTAACAGTGTTCAGAGCACCATGGTTGTTAACAGTTAAGAGTAACATTCATGACCAATTTCACACATGGAAGTTCATCAGAAAGAATAAAAGCATATTTTTCATAGTTTTGTTGACGTGTCACAAATCATACAATTCAATAGTTTAGTCATATTATGAGGACCTGTGCAATCATCACCACAATCAATTTTTAGAATATTTTTTTCTTTCTTGTACTCATTATTGTTAGCTTCACATCTTTTCAATCTCCTGCACCATACCCACAGGGAATTATTAGTTCAGTTACTGTCTCCATAGATTTACCTGTCCTGGATTTCATATACAGAAAGACATACAAAATAAAGACAACAATGGCAAAATGAAACAAAGAAAAACCTAAATATAAAAGAAATCAGTAAATATTAAAAACTAGAACAAACTTGAAATGAGTCAAAAGGGAGATCAAAGTATAGGGCCTTATATTTTAACCTAACTACATCTGAAATAATCTACTTTGCAACACAGTTTGGTAGCAAGGCTATTCATGTTGCTGGACTATGGTCAGAGGGGACTTTCTGGGCTTCCACTGTCATCCATAGTATTCTACAAACCTGGTGTTTTGAATTTAGGCTCTAATATCCTTCCCTCCTCTGGATTCGGATTTTATCACTTTTACTCCTTTGATCGCACAGGCTGGTGTGCTTCTTCCTTGTGGACTTGGCTGACATTTCACTGATATGGCTACTTGTTTTAAGACATGCCATTAACCAAATGATATTCTTTCCAATAGCTAGACATCATCTGATTTCTTTACCGCACTTTTAAAAGGTTATATTTAAATCACCTCATTCTGATTGCTACTTAGATTGCTATTCCGATCCTACTTTTATAAGATCTCCAAAATCTCTCTGGAAAAAAACCCCACAGTTCCTTGGGAATTCTAAAAAGACTTAGCATTAACTACAAAACTGGACTGGATAAACACCAAACTAACCTTGTTAGGTGAGTCCATAGTTCTGCCATTCTTGACTTTGAGGCCATCATTTTGCTCCCACCTCCATGCTCTCAAAATTGTTTTATGCTTGTGGCCCTTCAAATATCATGGCTCATTTGTGTGACAGATTAAGGTCAAGTCCAAAATGATAGGTGCCCAGTGGACTAAACATTGGGCTGCTAAAAGAAAGGTTAGCAGTTTGAACCTACAAGCTACACCAAGTAAAAAAGAGAGGCAGATTGCTTCTGTCGGGATTTACATCTTCAGAAACCTTAACGAAGCTGTGCTCCTCTGTACTGTGAGGCAGAGTGGGCTCAACAGCAGTGGGTGGTGGTGGATGAGACCAAAATGGCATCGGTGAAAGGATCACAAGTAGCACCCAGAAGCAACTATTTCCTGTAAGTAAAAATAAATTGGGCCAAGTCCAACTCACCATTTGGGACAGACTTTTAAAAAAAAATCATTTTATTGGAGGCTTGTACAACTCATCACAATCCATCCATCCATTGCGTCAAGCACCTTTGTTGCCATCATCATTCTCAAGATATTCTACTTGAGCCCTTGGTCTCAGCTCCTCATTTTATCCCCTCCCTCCCCGCCACCCCCTACCTCATGAACCCATGATAATTTATAATTTTTTTTCATGTCTTACACTGTCCGACGTCTCCCTTCACCCACTTTTCTGTTGTC
>NW_022107431.1:96263959-96289425 GCF_000313985.2 Echinops telfairi | reverse complement strand
TGCAAGTTCTGAGAAAACAGAATGTTTAATTTTTATCAAAGAATCCTTGACTTGGCAGAATATATAGTTTCTGATATTGTCATAATATACTAATTATAACCCCGGGTTGTTTCTGCATGTATAAAAGGAAGATGTAGAATAAACTCGGGCCTTTAGCATTCACTGTTGCCCTCCCAATACTTTCTCTTTTTTTCCTTAATCCTCACTCCCCCTTTCAGGACTGTTCGACTCGTCGGCAGGCTCCAACATTAGGGGAACTCCAATAAGGGTTTACATGCAAGCGGTAAAGGTACAATACTGGCTTCTATAAAAAACAGTGGTTTTTATTGCTGTGTAATTAATATCTGGCTCCATGAGAACAGGGACACTGACCTTCTCACCACTGTATCCCTCATGCCTCAAAAATTCCAATTGAATGTTCAGTGTATATTTAACAAATGCATGAACTTGGGAGACAGACTCTTGGGCAATCTTAAGTGCTCTTCGTTCACTTTGACAAACTTATTAGTCATCAAGATTAAATTACAGAAATACACTAAGGAAATTTGGTGTGGAAAAAAAACTGGGGAAAATGTAGGTCAAAATATATGAAATTACTGTTTTCCCAGGCCCCAAATAAAATATAGGAATATCATAAAATGCAAACCTAATGTGATTGTTTTGAAAGTTTTCTTCTTTCAAATTGTATCTAAATTTATTACAACCACCTAAATGCATCATACTTTAAAAATAGATTCCTGTCCTATGACCATGAAGGATGAAGGAAAGATATTTTAAAGGGATAGGACAGGTGTCTTTAGATGTTAGAAAGGTTACCAGGGGGAGAGGAACAGGCTATTTCCTTATAGCCCTGATCCTAGTAGAACTGGGTCAATAGCTGGAAGCTACAAGCAGGCCATTCTTGGCTCCACAATAAGAAAGTGCTTTCGAAGCTATGTGTGGGTAACTTCTTTATAGCTGGGAGGTATTCAAAACTGCCTGTGCAACTCTACGCTAGTGCTACTGTAAAGGGGATAGAAGCCATGCCAGAGAGGAAGTCAAATGACTTCAGTGGTCCTTCCAAAGTTTATTGGAGTTTCCAACTTTGCTTTATGAAACCCATTCACCTGGGTTCTGGTATATTTGCTGATACTTTTTTTTTTTTTAACCTTCAAAGTAAGAGTCTTACTGATCTTGATATAATTTTTCTAGAAAAGCTGGTTGGGATAAGTATTGTCACAGATACACTCACATGATGAGGGCAATGAGTGTACAAATGTGCTTTACACAATTGATGTATGTATGGATTGTGATAAGCATTGTATGAGCCCCTAATAAAACAATTAAAAAATAATAGTACCACAGTCCATTAGAGGGGTATTCATAAAGGGTTATTACTGTTTTTTTAAAATTTGGTTGATAAACAGACCACATGAGATTGTAAAAACCCATTGCCATAGGGTCATCTAATTCCTCCAGATTACACATCGGGTTTCCAAGACTGTGACTCTTTATAGAAGAAGATAGCCTCATCTTTCTTTTGAGGAATGGCTAGTGGATTTGAACTCCCAAACCTTTCAGTTAGCAGCCCAATGCTTAACTCGCAGTGCCACCAAAAACTCTCACTGCTATTGAGTCTATGCTGACTCATAGTGACCCTATAGGGCAGGGTAGAACAGCCCCATGAGTTTCTGAGACTGGAACTGTTAGCTGGTGTAGAAAGCCTGGTCTTTCTCCTGTAGAGATTGCTGACCCTGCAGATAGCTGTCCAGTAAGTAACCATTACCCTACAGCTCTTAAAAAAGATAACTGATTTCAATTTTGCATTAATTCTAAGGAACATTGGCAAGAATTGTGGTTTCTATGTTTTGGTTATAACATCTCATTGGCTAGATTTGGGAATTGTTATAGCAATAGTGGGAGTCCCTGGGTGATGCAGATGGTTAAGTGTTTGCTATTAATCGAAAGGTCAGCAATTTGAACCCACTGGAAGTGTTCAGAAGAGACTTCTGGAAGGTCATAGCGTGGGACCGTTCTATCTACCATGACACACATGGATGACGTTTCAATAACTAACATCAGCAATTCAGTAATAGCAACAACCATGACGGTCATGCTTTCTTGTCCACATTCAGTTCAACAAACATTTACTTGCTCTTTGTTGTGTGTCAGGCTCTAGAGACGAAGGTGAATAAAACAGTGATTTTGTCAAGAACATCACAGCTCACCTGTTCTTGCTGTGAATAAATATTGTTAATGTTTCCTATGTACCACTCAAAATTTATAGCACCTTTTAAATTAAGTATTCCTTTTACTTCCCATTTACAGACGAGGGCACCCCAGTATAGAAGTTGAGCACTGTCCGTGTGCACAGTGGCAGTAAACAACAAAGGCAGGATTTGAACCTAGGCAGTTTGACTGCAGTGTTCACAACTTTAGCAATACTACACCGACTTCTCTAAACAAAGTGCAGTTCTTTGTTTTGTACTGATGAGAGATACATTGATCGGAGACTAACGCCTACACCATATATGCATAATACATACTCATCAAAGAATGGCTACAAAGCCCATGTGTATTCATCCAATTCTCACTCCATTAACATTTATGGAAAAACTACTGTTTGTGATCTCACAGAACCTATCTTTTATTAGCAATATTTATTGATGAGATAATTGAGAAGTTACGTGGCAAGTGTGTGTTCACCTAATGACTGGGAAATAGTCCTGGGATTGAAATTCAGGCTTCCTGAATCTACACCCTGTGTTTCTGTAGCCTCATAAAACAGCTGTCTATTTTTTACAATTCAATGGTTTTTAGTGTATTCACAGGGATATGCAACCCACCAGCACCACCATTTAAATGCAGGATGTTGTCTTTTTGATGAGACCCCTTTTTGTGGCATGGTACATTTTGTATTTCCCTAGTCACCAGGAGTTTGAATGGAGTTGACGTGTATAAAGTTTGGTTTTGAATAACTGATGGTAGATCCATCTTTATGGTTTCTTAACACCACTGATCATTAAAACCCCAAACCAACTCTTAGGCATCAAGTCCATTCCAACTCATGGTGACTCGGGAAATGCAAATGACATGCAAAACCCAAATGACATGCCACTTCACATCCATTAAGGTGACAATGAGAAGACAATGGAAAGTGTTAGCCAAAATGTGGAGAAATTGGAATTTTTATACAGTACTGGTGGGAATGTTTAATGATATAGCTAACTTTGGGAAAGAATTTGGCAACCCTTTAAGAGATTAAGCTGACAATTAATATATTACTCAGCAATGCCATTCCTCCCCAGGACAGACAACTGTACAGAAATATTTACAGCAACATCATAAGAGCAAAAAATCCAAAATGTAGTGCAATCGAGTCTCTTGGTGCAATAAGTGAGTTAAGCATTGAATTGCTAACCAAAAGGTTAAATTCAACAAACATCATTTCTGGGTCTTTATTACATGATGAACCTCTCCGTTACTCAGCGGGAGAGAGGCGTAGTAGCTGCTTCCATCAAGCTGACAGCCTCGGACGCCCTCTGAAGGAGTTCCATTCTGTGCTGTAGGGTCGCGATGAGTCAGAATTAATTAGATGGCAGTAGGTTTGATTTGGTGTGCTAAACCTCTTTCACTGTGCTTACTAACCATTTGTATTATTTTCATCAGAGAAATGTCTATTCCTTTAAAATATGGGGCTGGCTTTTTATTGTTGAGTTATAAGATCTCTCCTGGATGAAAGACCTTGATCAGGTACATGACTGACAAATATTTGCCCCTATTATTTGAATGTCTTGATGGATTCTATGAAGCTTAAGTTTGATTTTGATGAAGTCTAATTTTTCTTTTTACTTTTGCCTTGGTCTCCTAATTAAGAAACCATCTTCTAATATGAGATCATGAATATTTATACATCAATGTCACTTCTAAACTGAATATTTATCCTTATTCCATGATGGAGATATGTAAAATTACAAAATTCCCTTGGCAGTTCTAAGTGAACTTAAACCTTTATGGGTTTATGATTGAGTAATGGGAAGATGATTAAAAATTAAATAATTCTTTAAATTTTTAATTTTCTTCCAAATTAAAAAAAGAGAAATTACTTTCAGTACAGAAAATGTAAAACATCCTGGATGTGTACTACTTTAACCATAACTTAGAGAGACTTAAAATAATTACCTGAATGAAATACTCAACAGGAATATGATAACAGAAGTTTGCAACTCATGATTCATGTTAGTCAGTATGACAACTGAAGGGTGGGATGGCTTCCCCAATCAGCTATGACTAACAATCGGATAGGAGTGACGGTCATAATGCATTACTGGGATGTGGGAGTTGTACCTCAGTTAAAGCGAAGTTCCTTGGAATTTGGGGATAGTATAAAAAAGAAAACCCAACAACCTTCATAATGCTGTCTTCATTTAAAAAAATTTATATAAATGCAAGTCACGGTTTTATTGCTTGACTTTTGTTTTCAGAAAATCTCTGCACCAATTTTTTTCTCTTCTTTTTTTTTTTTATTAGGGGCTCATACAACTGTTATCCCAATCCATACACACATCAATTGTGTAAAGCGCATTTGTACATCGTTTCTCAAAACATTTTCTCTCCATTTAAACCCCCGACATTAGGTCCTCATTTTTCCCCTCCCTCCCCGCTCCCCCCTCCCACATGAGCCCTTGATAGTTTATAAATGGGTATTTTGTCATATCTATCTGCACCAATTTTTGAATTAGGAATTGCAGGGTCAATTCTTTCTCAAGGCCCATTCTTACTACATGGGGTGCACTTTAGGGAGGATCTGAGGAGGACGCTTTTTACTCCACCAACTAAACGTTGGTGGTTTTAACCCAGCTAGCAGCTGAGAGAAGACCTAGCGCTCTGCTCCAGCAAAGATTAAAGACAAGAAAACCCTACGGGGCAATTCCACTACGCACCAGATGGGGTCGTGGAGTCAGAATCAGCTCAAGGGCAACAGTTTTTCCGTAGGGCTGATGCTTATGATTGTACAAGTAGTGTAACGCTCAACTACAAGGGGTACTCTGGCTCACAGTCTCTGCAGACGCATTAGGTTATTATCTTCCGGCAGATGGCAAATATCTTAGAGACACATTTTTTAATATGTAGACATTTACCAAAAGAGTTTAAAAGGGCAGTACATGGGTATTCCCACAACCTGTGTGTAGTTGTATGGATTGGCCCTGGACCCTTGAAGTTCTGGCAAACAAATGTGGGCTTCTTGGGTTATTTTGGCTATCATCGGCTTGATAGTATTTCCTCATTTGGCCAATGTGGCAATGCTAATATCCATATATTTTAATAGGCCCAAGTACACTTATTTCTCCAGAAAGGAAGTTGTATATCAACAGGATCATATAGCATTAACTGATGGTCATAATGAATACTAACAATTTTAAACACAGACTTTCTAGAACGAAAATAGATCAAATGATTAACTCACAGAAGAAATTCCAATGGCTATTAAAAATAGGCAAAGTTCAACTTTCCTAGTAATAAAATAATTGCGAATCCAGATTTTTCATTTATCAGATTAAATGAGAGCATGGGGAGAGAGATGGTATTTTCACACTGCTGATGCGAGTGGAAAGTGAACAACTCTTTTGGTACAACTCAAAATGTCAAATGTGCACGCTCTTTAATGCAATGACATTCCACTTTTAGGACATTGTTGAGAAGAAATATATAGGTCATCAATGTTTTACTTACAGCATTATCATTGGTTGTTGTTGCATGCCTTCAATTCTAAAATATCATGTATATCTCCAACTAGTTTATTAGTTGGAAAAATTCACCAAAAAATGTATGATTCCCTCTTCTGTTGAAAAATTATACATATATGTATGCATAGTAGTAGAGGAAACGGGGAATAAAGGCTTTGTGTTTTTGCTTTTGGTGTATTTTCATATTACCTTCACCTCTGAATTGGAAACTGGCTGGAAATGTACTTCACCTGTGTCCTCAGTGAATACTGAAAATACTAGGGGGCTTCAAAATGTTTGTGGAAAAATTTTATTCTTTACTACCTTTCTTCCATAATTTAAAAAAAATTGGTTTTTAAAGAAGCACACTGTATATAGTTACGTGCATCTCAAGAAATGAAAACAATATCCTTCCTTCAATATCTGATCCATACTCTCCTTATTCCCACCCCCACCCCTGGCATCCTCTAGATTCATACATGTTGCGGTATTTAAGAGTTATGATTTTTTATTGATGCACAATATTCCATTGTATGACTATGCCAGCTTATTTATCCATTCGTCCATAATTGGGGTGTTTGGTTTTTTTCCATAAACTTTTGAAGCCCACGTTCTGAAATGTAAACCCAGCATAACAGGTATTTTTTCTTTGGAGTAAAAGTACTTTTCGAATACTATTGCTCATCATCCATTTTATAAACAGAAGCCAAGGAAACTATGGATGAGATGATTTTGTATGTAGTATGCTTGATATCAGCAATAGACTCCTCACAGATGGAGGTGATGACAAAAATTTAAGCGCTGAACTGCCAAGTGGAGGGAATTTGCTATTTATTTTTTGGAGCTCAGAACTTACATGTATGTTAATATAATGCCATCATGATTACACATTGGACTGCTACCTGCAAGATCTCCAGTTCGAAACTCCCGCCATTCCACGGGAGAAAGACAAGGTTTCACTCCCATAATTAGCAGTGCAAACAGGAGCAATTCATCTGAGCTGAATCTCTATAATAATTTCCCAGGGAAGGAGGTGGGGGCTCACGCAGTTCACAAATTCCTAGCAAATACCATTATTTATCTCTGTAAAGTTGACTAAGTTTCTAAGCATAATGTTCTCTTAAATATGGCAATACATGGACAAACTATTTTTTATGATGCATAATATTCCGTTGTGTGTTTGAAATCTAGACTAGGTTTGAGCCTAGATTCTTCTTCCTGCGGGGCCTGAAGTCAGTCACAGGTCACGGTACCTCTTCGTTTCTTAGCCTTTCAAGAAACAAGTTCTAAAAATACTGATGCCAATTCCCTTCTGAACTTGACAGGCTGAATGTGGTCATGCTGGTTAAAGAGTTTTCAAAGCTGTGAGATTAATGAATAGGAAGTGGTTTTATACAAATGTGACTTTGTATTATTTTGAAAGAGGAAGAATTTCCAGACTAAATTGTAGTTTGTGGTTTTTACTAGCTCTTTATTAGCAGAGCTCCCACATAGCACAGGGTTTGGGCTTGGCTATCGACCTAAAGGTTGGTGGCTTGAATGTATCCAGGGCAGGGCTGCTGTTGATTTTAAGGCCAAACACCCTCTTTCCCTTAACATCATTGAGCCACTGAAAACCCTGTGGAGCACGGTTCTGCTCAGACAGTAGTTGGGCGAGCAGGTGACAGAATCAACAGGCCATGATTTAGTTTTTGGTATCTTCTTTGTGAGTTGTTTGATTTTTAAAAAATTAGTGTTTTATTATGTACTGGTGATTGCTAGCCACTTAGAAAGTTTACTAGATGTACTTCATCACTGTCAGTTTTAGGTGATTTTATTAGTATCATTTTATTTGAAGCCAGAAAATCGCAAACACAATTGTTTGATTAATACTAACAATGAGGCATTGGTTGTAGAGATTGGTTCTTCCGTCATAAAACCAGGATTTCTGTCCGGCTCATTCAGATTTGATAGTTTGCCATTCACCCAGAAACACTGAATTAGAATCTATATTTGAGCAAGATCCCTAGATGGGTCTTAAGTATACTCCTATCTAGGAATCTGGAAGACTACCTTCAAGTCTGGGTTCTTAAAAAAAAAAATGAGAAAAAAACCAATCTGGGTTCTTCTGCAAGTCCTCCTCACTTTCAGTAAGCAAGGTTATGTCATTTGCATATCATAGGTTGTTAATAAGCCTTCCTCCAATCCTGACACTACATTTTCTTCATGCAAGTCAGCTTCTCTGATGTTTTGCTCAGCATACAGATTACATAATTATGTGAGGATACAAGCCTGGGCACACCTTTCCTGATTTTAAAACAATCCAATGTTCCCTTGTTCTGTTTGTCCAATTGCCTCTTGATCCAGGTATAGCTTACACGTGAGCACAGTGAAATGTTTCTGGAATCCCCAGTCTCTTTCAGGGTACCCATATGTTGTTGTGACCCACACAGTCGAATGCCTTGGCATAGTCAATGCAACACAAGTAAATATTTTTCTGGTATTCTCCGCTTTCTGCCAAGATCCATTGGACATTAGCAGTGATATCTATCCTTTGTTCTATATCACATTCTGAATCTTGCCTGAACCGCTGGCAGCTCCGTGTCAGTGTACTACTGCAACCATTGTTGGATGATGTTCAGCAAAGTTTTACATGCATGTGACATCAATGATACTGCTCTATAATATGAACATTCTGTTGGATCATCTTTCTTTTGAATGGGTACAAACATGGATCTCTTTCAGCCAGTTGGCCAAATAGTTGTGTTCCAAATTTCCTAGTATAGATGAGTGACCTACCCGTGCATTTCAACTTGTTGAAACATTTCAATAGGTTTCCACCAATTCCTGGGGCTTTGTTTCAGCTAATACTTTCAGTGCAGCTTGAACTTTTCCCTGCAGCATCATTGACCATTGCTTATACACTATCTCTTGAAATGGTGAAATATCAACTAGTTCTTTTTGGTGTAGCGTCTCTGCATTCTTTCCATCTGCTTTTGATAATTCTTGCTCATTCAATATTTTGCCCATTGAATCTTTTAATTTTGCAACTTGAGGCTTGGATTGTTTCTTGAGTTCTTTCAGTTTAAGATATGGTGTGTTTTTGTCTTTGTTTTTACTCTAGGGCTTTTCACATTTCATTATATTATTATACTTTGTCTTCCTGAGTAGCCCTTTGACACTTTCTGTTTAGCTCTTTGACTTCATTATGTCCTCCACTTGCATTAGCTACACTATGGTTAAGAGCAAGTTTCATAATCTCTTCTGACATTCATTTTAATCTTTTCTTTTTAATAACCTTTGCTTTCTTCATGAATGACGTTTTTGATGTTATCCCACAGCTCTTCGGGTTGTCTGTGATTAGTTTTCAATGCAGCAAATCTGTTCTTGAAATTCAGGTGGAAAAGCTTCAAGGTTGTATTTTGACTCTCGTGGACTTGTTTTGATTTTTTTCAGCTTCAACTTGAAGTTATATAAGAGCAATTGATTATTTTTTCCACAATCAGTCCTTGGCCTGATTATAAGAGCAACTGATTATCTTTTCCACAATCAGTCCTTGGCCTGATTTTAGCTGCTGATATTGAGCTTCTCCATCATTTCTTCCTACAGAGATTGTCAAGTTGATTCTTGGGTATTCCACTTGGAGAAGGCCATACGTATGTATAGTCACCTCTTGTTCTGTTGAAAAAAGCTCTTTGCTACGAACAAGTTACTGGTCTTGCAAAATTTTATCATGTGATCTGCAGCTTTGTTTCTATCACCATGTCACTATTTTCCAGCTACTGCTCCTTATTTGTTTCCAATGTTTGCATTCCAATCGCCAGTAATTATCGATGGAATCCTGATCACCTGTTTGGTCAATTTCTGACTGAAGACTTTAGTAGTATTCTGCCACGTTTCCATCACTGCGTTTAGTTGTTGGGGCATAGATTTGGGTAGTAATTGTATCAACTGAATTTCTTTGATTGTGGATAGATACAATCCTATCACACACAGCATTGTACTTGAAGACAGATCTCGAAAGGTCCATTTGGAGATGAAGGCAGTCATTCCCTTTGATTGTGTCATTCCCAGCAGAGTAAAGCATATTGTTTTGTGATTCAAAATGGCTAACACCAGCTCATTTCGGTTTAATTCCTCCTATATCTATCTTTATGAGCTCCACTTCATTTTTGATGACTTATAATTTTCTTAGATTCATACTGCACGTATTCCAAATTCCACTTATTAGTGTATTTTCCCCAGTTGTTTCTTCTCCTTTTGAGTTGTAGTCCCACCAGCAAATGAAGGTCTCAATGGCTTTTGTCCACAGGCTTTACGCCATTTGCATCAGATGAGCAGGAACTGTGTCCTCTTTGGAAAGGAAGCTCTTCCTCAGACCTATTTTGAGTACCTTCTAAACTGAGGGGGTCACCTTCTGGCGCTCTCTCTGACATGCTGTTCTATTCATTAGGCCTCGAGTCTCCGACAACACATAAGGTTTTCAGCACCTAACGCCTCTGAAGTAGCCAGTCGGTTTCTTCACAGGGGCTTCAGGGGCTTATTCCTTAGAAGTCTGTGGTCTACTCTGTTCTTGCAATCTGTTTAGTCTGCAAGCTCTGCTGAAGCCTGTGCACTCTGGGCGACCCTGCTGGCATTTGAAAGACCAGTGACATCGCTTCCAGCATCATAGCAACACACAAGCCACCACAGTATGACAAGCCGATAGACAAGTATGGCCATAAGAGCCCCAGGTGGTATGTGTACATACATATGTGTGTAAACATATACATACATATACACCCATATAAATATAAAATTACCTGGGAATCTTGTTAAACTGTAGATTCTGATTCAATTTCTGGGGTGGGAAGGCAAATTCTCAGCAGCAGGTTGAAGTGGAATGAACGAGTTCAAAGCTCTGGATGAAACAAAACCCTGCTAAATTTAGGAATGACACTAAGAGGCAAATGTTTTTCAGGCAATGCAACCTTTTATTTTAAACCACAAGGAGTCAGCAGGTGGCCACGACTATCCATGTTTCATTAAAATCACATAAAACTTAGGTACAAAAGCACCACGGATTATTGCTCTAGAAAAACTGCAAGAAAAATTCAAATATACACAATGAAAACACCACAGTATGCACAAGACTACAATTTTAAAGCAAGTGCATGGAAAGCTGAATCAATTTTACACACAGCTTCCAAATTGGTATTTATTTTACTTGAGGATGATGGAAATTTCCAAAAGAGCATTCTTATGAGAAGGTAAAATGTCCACCCTTATAGATTTTTAATATGCCAACTAGTAGAATCCTAAAAAATTAGCATTTACAAAATACTTGGTAAAAATAGCTTTTAAAAGTTGTCCCAGGAGGTACATAAAACCAACCCCAAATTTTCACGACAACTCATTCTCCCTTGTTATCTACAGATTCAGTTTCCTGTACCTGTGAAGAAGGGAGAAAAAGAAGACACCGTTACTACCCAAAGTACCAGCTGGGGAAGTCCACCCCGGCAACACACGTTCCCGTGTCGATTTGTTTTGCAGTAGGTCTACCGTACAGCCTATTTGCACTCTGGGTGTAAAACAGACAAGGAGGGACGATATTTACACAGATGCTCCTCTCCGTTTATTGCTCTGTTTTTCCAACAACCACAGAAGCCTTACCTGTCTGCTTCCATTGTTCATGAAACAAAAACAAGAACACTACTAACTGATTCTAGTCACTGCAAACGGGCTTCCACACTACCCTTAACTCTGTTTCAATCTGCCCCTTTCCTGAGAGTGTGCTGGGTGGGGTGCCTCTGGAGGTTGAAACATTAACAGTTGAGCGAGAGATGTAGATCTGCAATATTATAGGCAATGAAAAGAAACATTACGAACGTGCTATCACTGGCTGAAGGATCGAGCAAGTCCTTGGACACTGATTCAGTCAGTGGGAGGCATTTCTGGGAAGTACCTCTTCAGCTTTAGTTTCACCATTTTCAGACGGTGCAGTACCTTCCTTTGCAGCTTCCTGCTTCTCCTCCTTCTTCCCCTTAGCACCGTTGTTACTCTTTGCTCCGGGTTCTTTCTGGGAAAGCACAGGGCAAGAGAAGACGTGAAACACGGCGTGGTATTCGTGAAAACTGTCAGCTCTGATGTGGACACAGGCTGTGCTTGGTGAAAGGAGCAGGCAGAAGCTGGGCCAAGACCTCGGCAAGAGAGGGGTTTTCTGTCACTTTCCAATGAAAAGTCTCAAGTGGAGAAATGCAGTTTGAGGGACTGAGGCAAAGTGCAAAAAAGAGAAGGTTCCTAGGATGCAAAGTTCCTCCAAGGGCTGGTGACAGTATTCTCAGGGCCCAATTCACCTCCTTTGGAGACTACATGACCTGCAAGTTCACAAAGGAGCTGCCCAAGCCCTAGGACACGAAGCTGCTCAGAGCAGCATGCCCCAAGCCCAGACTGACTTCCTGCGCCTTACTGACTGAACGGAGAAGGCCTTCCTGTGAAGCAGAAAATTGCAATTTATGCTTGTTGAGAATGCCTCCAATAGTGGGGATGGTTTTCGAGCAGCACATTCAGCATGAATCATTAAACGTGACCTTTTCTTGAACGACTTTTTGGATGTGGAATGATAATTTATTCATTGATTTAAAAAAATAAAACCCCCAAAACCAAAGGGGGAGGAAACAGCCCCTCTTACCTTAGCAGATGCTTTCCTTGGTTTAGGTTCAGGTTTTGGCAGAGCAGGTTTCTGCAAAGAAAACTTAAATTATTCAGATAGTGGAAAAGACAACTCTCAGCACCAAAACCAACAAAAACTGGCAGAAGACAAAAATGTGTTCTTAGGCTTTGTTTGTTAAAAAAAAAAAAAAAGTTTTACTTTCAACATCAGGTAACAGCATAACAGAACTCTCTGCCTTTCATAACTCTTTTCTCCAGAGAACTGCTGGTGAGTTTGAGAAGCGAACCCATTATTCTCGGTCCAGCATAACTCTCCGGGAACAGGCTTAGGCTTCAGTCCTCGATGTCTCACTGTTTCCTTTTATCACAGCACAGTAGCAAGAGAAATGACGCAGGCCCTCGGTCAAGGAACTCCGTGAGTTTGGTCACAGTGGCCTTCCCAACAGTCTAGAAACCACGGCACAAACACAGGCACAGCCCTCCCTGTCAGGAAGACTTTCGTCTGTGAAGTTTTTAAAAATGATTTCCAGGTCCTTCCACCTTTAATGTAGATATCCAGTTCTGCAGCCAAGCTGATTCCTACTTTCATCTTCTCCAATGCCAGTTCAAGGTGAGAAGAATGGCCTATTTTCCCCTCAGAATGCTATTATAATGGGAAAATGTCAAGGGTTACCTCCCAGAGTTTAAGATGTTCATATATTTTATTAGCTCAAGAGCCTACCACAGCCAGTTGCCACCCAGTTCATTTTGACTCAGAGGAACCCTATGTGAGTCAGAGTAGAGTTGTATTCCATCGTTTCCAATGGCTGATTTTTTGGAGCAGTAGATAGCCAAGCCTTTCTTCCTATGTGCATTCAAACTTCCAAGCTTTGGGTTAGTAGCCAACCGTGCTCATCAAATGGGCCACTCAGGGGCTTCCAGGAGCCCAGTAGGCAACTATGTTCCTCTTGCTTCATTGTGAAGGTTGACCCAGGCCATGGTATTTTCAATCACCTCATATGCATGTGAAAGCTGGTCAGTGTATATGGAACACTGAAGAATTCATGCCTTTGAATTATGGCGTTGATGAGGAACATCAAATACAGCACATCCTTCCAGGGGCATGAATACATCTGAGATGGAAGAACAGCCACAGAGGCTCTTTAGCATCTTTCTTAATCGTTGCTCCAGGTTCTTTCTGAGAAAGTTCGGGGGCAGAGAGGATATTCAATAAGGCGTGTACTAGCTGAAGCCAGTCAGCTGTGATGTGGACATAAGCCGTGCTCCGGGAAAGGAGGAGACCAGAGCTGGAGAAGAACTAGGTTGGGGCTAAGAAGGTGGCATTTCATCTCACCTACTTTGGACCTGTTATCAGGAAGGATGGGCCTGGGCCTGGACCTGTTATCATGCTTGGCAATGCCCAGGGCCATTGAGAAAGAAGACCTTCAACAAGATGGCTTGACACTGGAGCTGTGACAATGGGTGGAAGCACAGCAATGCTTGTGAGGAAGACATGGGCCTAGGCAGTGCTTGGTTCTTCTGTTGTACACAGGCTCACTGTGAGCTGGGCTTGACTCAAGGACACCTAACCACATGTGGAAGTGTCCGCTCTGTTCGCTGTGAGCACTATCTGTCTATCCTGTGCCTGTTCATTTGGCTTTAGGCCCAGCCCGGTTTTCCCGAGGCCTGAGAACACCTGGGGTAGAGCACAGGAAAACTGGGAAAGGTAATTAGTTTAACCCACTAGTTTTTAAAAAAATCATTTTATTGGGGTCTCGTACAGCTCTTACCACAATCCATACACCCATCCATTGTGTCAAGCACATTTGCACATTTGTTGCCCTCATCATTCTCAAGACATTTTCTTTCTGCTTGAGCCCTTGGCATCAGCTCATTTCCCCTCCCTCCCCGCCATTCCCTCCCTCATGAACCCTTGATAACTTATAAATTATTATTTTGTCATGTCTTACACTGTCCGATGTCTTCCTTCACCCACTTTTCTGTTGTCTATTCCCCAGGGAGGGGTTATATGTAGATCCTTGTAATCGGTTCCGCCTTTCTACCCCACCTTCCCTCCACTCGCACCATTGGTCCTGAAGGGATCATCCGCCCTGGATTTGCTATTTCCAGTTCCTCTCTGTACCAGTGTAGCCTAACCCACTAGTTTTATGTAGATATTTCAGGTCAAATATTTCCTCATAAGCCTCTCCTGGCACTAGGAAAAATAGTTTTTAAATAGAAAACACTGACCAGGGCCTCCCCCATGTGGAGAAAAATACACGCTCCTCTCCAATGCTTCTCGGAGGTGGTTCAAGTTCATATTGAATCTGGCCCTGCTCATCAAGGACACAAAATGAAACTGCAGACAGTTCAATTTTGGAAGATTGGCTGTTAGGAATGACCTTTCAAATAATAATAAAGGATGCATTTGAAAAGTAAGGAATGTTTTTATTAATGTTCTAACCACGTTAAGTCTGCAGTCCATTTCCAAATAGAGCAGCTCACATGGCCCCTAAATTTTTAAGATTTAAGATCTTTGTTATTTCAGGCTTCGATATGTTGCATCAGTAACATATGCTTGTTTTCTCAATCCACAGCAACTAATTTCATTTTACTTTATTTCTATGAATGGAATCCTCCCTCCTGACTCAGCACTCAAGTGTTTTGACCCAGAGTGCTCCTTAGAGGCAAGGATGACGAGATTTCATTTTACCTACTTTGGATATGTTGTCAGGAGTGCCCAGACCTGGAAAAGGACATGCAGTGTGTCTGGTAAAGTGGAGGGGCAGCAAAAGGGAGGACGACTCTCAACAAGATGGATTCACACAGGTTGTTGCTGCAGCAATGGGTTTAGGCGTAGGAATAAGTGTGAGCCGGGCTTCATTCTGTTGTGCATAAGGTTGCTATGGGTAGGAACGAACTTAATGGCATCTACAACAGGAGTCTGAGAATCCCAGTCTGTCTACGAAGTTCTGTTTCAGAACTACCAGGAAGGCTTCTTCTCTGTGGGACGGCACTTATACTGCTGGTGCTCAGGGAGAGCTGCTTAAAAATATTGCTTTTTATGTGACTCATAAAGCATATTCCCTGATTAGAAGTTCATAGAGAACAATGGTTTCTAGTGTAGTCCATATGTAAACAAGTCCCTGTTTTTACAAGGCTTCTAACACTAAACTCAAAAGGAGTTACAATAGAATTTCCCCACCCTTGCTCTCCAGGGGTCCTCAAACTTTTTAAACAGGGGCCAGTTCACTGTCCCTCAGACCCGTTGGAGGGCCGGACTATAGTTAAAAAAAAACAGCTATGAACAAATTCCTATGTACACTGCACATATCTTATTTTGAAGTTAAAAAAAAGGGACAAAAAACACCTGCAGGCTGGATAAATGTCCTCGGCGGGCCACATGTGCCCGCGGGCTGTAGTTTGAGGACCCCTGCTCTAGATAGAGGGACCCTAGCCTTCTAAGAATGAACACTAAAAGCTTTCTAAAGTACTTACCGCTGACAATCTCGCAGACCGTCTTGTAGGCTACAAAGAGAAAGGAAAAACATTTTTCTTTGGTGATCAATACAACCAAGTTGAATTAAAAAAAAACATTATATTATCTTACACTGTTGAAAGAATATTAGATAAGATTGCCATCGTCCTTTTGAAGTGAGTACAATAAGACCTACGTCAAACCCTCTGGCCACCAAAATATTAAAAAGATGTATCAATGTTCTGAGAAATGGCATCTGACAATTAAGGTTATGATAGGTAAGAAGAAGAAAGGAAAATAAATGTAGGCTCCAACCCCAACCATAATCTTTATGCTTGTGATATAATTCATATAAAGAAAACTGAGGTGCTATTTAAGACGTGAAGGCATTTCACTGTGTGGATCATAGCAAACTATAGGTAACACTGCGAAGAATGGGAATTCTAGAACACTTACTTGGGTTTATGCAGAACCTGTAAATGAAACCATAGACAGTGTTTTGAACGAGGATATAGTGCACGATTTAAAGTCAGGAAAAGTGTGTATCAAGGTTGTATCCCTTCGCCATTCATATTCGGTTTGCATGCTGAGCAAAGAATCTGAGGAACTGGCCTAGCTGAAACAAGAACGTGGCGGCAGGATTGGTGGACGGCTTGGGAGCAACCTGCACCACGGAGGTGGCACAACGTTTGCTGGAAGTCAAGGGGACTTGAAGCATGAACTGATGAAGAGCAAAGGCTGCAGCCTTCAGATTATGCCTCAATACAAATAACACAGACGCCTCCACACCTGGATCATAAGCAACATCACTGAATGGAAGAAATATGGACCTTGTCAAGGATTTCATTGTACTTGGATCCACAGTCAGCACCCATAGACATGACAGTGATGACAGCAAGTGACCTGGTGCATCCGTCACATCTGCTGCAAAGGACCTCTTCAAAGTGTGAAACAGCAAGGGTGTCACCTTGAGGACTAAGATGTGCCAGACTCAATCCAAGCAGCGCAACACGGGACGACGGTTCCGCTGTTCTCAGAGGGCTGCGACGAGCCGGAGGCAACACAATGGCACGGCAATCTCCAGTCTGACTCTTCTTAGAAATGGAACGAAACCTTACGCAGTATCCATGGAGAGACTTGGAATTATGGAGAAACCAAAAATAGTGGGAGTTCCCCATCTCATTACTGTGGTAAAAAAGTAAATGGCTGAAAAATTCAAGCAGTTACAGGGGCAAAAATAACTTCACTGTTTTTATAGAAATGTTTAGCCAATTAAAAGAATATGTTCAAAGATTTAAGCAGAGGAAAAACTGTACTAATCTCTTCTCTAAATTTGGAATTGTAATTTTTGGAAATCTTTTTTTCTTATTTAAAGATGTGGCAAATAAAACGCAATCGAGACTGCAAAAAAATTAAAATAACAACTGTTTTAGGCATTACAAATAAGTATTCAGAATTGATATTCTACTTAAGTGTATGAGGGTATAAAAGTATCGCTACTATAATTCTAGTTCATACACGCACAGGTTTATTTCAAACAAAACATCATGATTGCAGTGGATCAGTGGACAATTGCTGGCAAGTTCTCTGAGAAATACACTTGCCTTAAGTCTCCTCTGGGCACCTTAAAAAAAAAGTTCTATCGAAACAGTGGCTTCCAAGGGACTGAGAGGTCAGATCTAAAGCTAATAGTGACTGTGTTTTGGGATCCCAAAGGAGTAATTTTGATAACATGGCTCCAAAAAGATATAGGAGCATCACAGGGTCCTACATAGAAAGGTTTAAGAAAATGGAAAACTGCATTTGTGAGACAAAGGCCACAAAGTTGTACCGAGGGGTTTTCCCATCACTACAATGTACCTGCTCATTTCTCAAGGGCAACAAAGGCTGGTCGTTGACAGTTTTGTTGGGAAATCTTATCCCAGTCTAAAGGCCACTTCTTGCCACTTCTAACTTCCTTCTGTTCCCCAAACCCAGAAAAACACTGAAAAAAACTCCTAACGCGAGTCCCTTAAAGTTGCCAGAATTGTCATTTTGATGCGGTGTAATGGAAGAACACAGAATTCCTCTGGGAAGAATTCCCAAACTGAAACAAACAAACAAACTCACTTCCATTGAGTTGTTGACTCATAGAGACCCTAAGGGCCAGGGTAGGACTGCTGGGTGAGTTTCTGAGACTATAATTCCTTACAGGATGAGAAAGCCTCACCTTTCTTCTGCAAACTGGTGGTGGTTTTGAACTGCAGACCTAGAGGATCATAGTCCAATGCATAACCACTATGCCACCAGGGCTCCTGGGGAAGTTAGAAATATGGAAACACCATCTTCAGAAGTGTATAGTCCTAGGTGGAGGCTATGTCAAGAAACAATAGCTTCCCATTTTGATAGTATTGGCAAATAAGTTTCTTTGAATGATTCTCACATAGCCAATCCTGGCTCTACAGGGGATTTCATATTCTAAAAGTACAGCTGCCTTTCTTTAACAGTGTGCTCAGATATAAGAACTTTGTACTTTAGTCTGTTTTATTTATTGCTGTACCTCCAGTAGAATAAAGCACTTTTAACAGACGTTTAGTAGACTATCGAGAAATATTTGCTTTAATAAAATAAAATGAATCCAAGCGTTCCTAATTTTGATTGCCTTCTGCAGACTTTGCCTTATTAGAATAACTTCCAGGACACCAGTCATTTTTCTAAAGGGGTCAGTTGGAACCCACACAATGATTAGGAGGCATCATGGAATTCAGGATGCTAGTCTTAGGTCAGTCTGGGTCGGTTGGTCAGGTCATACTGGAAGAAGTATTTCTTGTCATCTCTTTATCTAAGGACTTGTTGAAAATAGCCAGAGGAAGCTAAACTCATCTTTCTTTAAACGACAGAGAGGGGAAAAAAGGGGGAGCTAGAACTTCCTATGAATAATTTTAACTCTGGGGTCTTAAAGAAAGATCCGAGGCAGGCTTAAGGCCAGCCAGCAGAGTGTGCTGAGAATAGGAGACGGCAGGTTAAGTGGTTGGCTGTGATAAATACACTGCACAGTGTAAGTGGATGCTGAGCTCAGCACACAGCTCAGGCCCCCAGCCTGTGAAGTCACATGGAAGGAATACGGGTCCCAGACAGATCCTCCACTGGAAACACCTGCTGTGAGCACTACTCCAATGGCTGCTTCCGTGAGGACGCACACAGGAGTCACTGGGAGTCAGAACCCAAATCTTGGGTGCCTTTCCTGGGAGGTTTAATTCAGGTTACAACTCATAGTTGCTTTTGAGTTAATTCTTACCCATGCATGTTAGAATCATGTGCTACTGTTGAGTTTTTAAAGGCTGATATTTTGGAAGTACACTGCCAGGATTTTCTTTGGAGGCAACTCTTGGTGGACTAGAGTGTAGCAGCTGAGTGCTTGATCATATGAACCACACAGGCACTCCAATTTAAAAGCTACATTGCGTTACTGGGCAACTCTGAAGAAAAGGCAATATTATCAATTGAAGAAGATAGCTAGCAGCTACCTTCCAAAAACCAGGCTCACTGCCATCAAGCTGATCCTAATTCACAGCAACCCTCTAAGCAGGGTAGAACTGCTCCTGTGGGTTTCAAAGACAGTAACTCTTTACAGAAGTAGAAAGCCTCATCTCTCACCCAGCAGGCACCTCTGGCTGCTTGAGTATGCTTTAGAGAGGGACAACGTTCAGTTACAGACAGTTTGGTGTGGAAGCTTCTGTGTGGTCTTCAGACTGCTCACACCAACTCACAAGCAAAGGGACAGGAGAGTGCTCAGGAAGCTATGACCTGGGAGAGAAAGTGGAAGCCACCGAAGAGGTAAATGAACCTCATCTGAAGGTCTTTCTGTGTGGTGTTAGCTACATGCACTCACTGCTGAACTAACTCATCTTTCAGGCACAGGGTCACCTGCTCTTACTTCTCTGTAGCTCCACTGCCTTACAGGAGCCCTCCGTAAGTGTTGGGGTAAATGGAATGGCAATGTTTGACACTTATGAGATTGTGAGGACCTTATGCTTATACTTGGTTACAATCCATCCTGGAACCAGAAAACCCCAAACCCACTGCCACTGAGTCCCTGCTGACTTACAGTAGCATTGCAGGGTAGAGTAGAGCAGTTCCTTTGGGTTTCAGAGTCTGTAAGTCTGTTCTGACCCCAAAGACTTACTGATGCCATACAATTCAGGTCCAGTACAAGAATTTCAAAATACAAAACCAAACTCAGGAACAATTGTCAGTGATGTTGTTCTTCACGGCAAACAACATCCACTCACAGTTACAGTGCTGATTATGCATGCAAGGGTATACACCGTCCTGGAAAGTCCCATCAGTTTCTTAGGCTCAAAAGCTTACAAATGTTTAGACTAGCACTGAGTATGACTGCTGGCATGCCACAATTTGAAGTCTACATTTGTGATTCAGGTTATTATTGGGTAGGACAATGGGTTCTGAGAAAACTTTCTCTTGACTTGTTGACTAAGTGTGAACACGCAGGAGAATTGGCCCAAAGAGTAGTTTTCAAGGGAAGAAGGAACGCTTTTAGAATGAAGGGTCACCAGGAGAGTTCGGAAATCATTGGGAAGAAACTTTTGTCACTCTGGCATAAAAGTTCTGGGCAGCACTGGAAGGATTCTGTAAATGTGTTTTGATTAAATGATCATCCTCCTGGTTGGAGAAAATCCTACTGGAGGCTATTCTAAAAAATGGACTCTTCTACTGTCATGGTTACATAAGCAGCATGGAAACCTAGTCTCATTATGTGATAGTTGGGGATTTGTGTCTCTAGAGACCTACTCTAATATGCGTTACGACAAAGTTCACGGGCATAGCAGGATTCAAGTGTAGTCCTTGGCCCTTGCTGAATACTGCCTGAAACAGTCTAGTGGAATATGGGAGTATTACTATGAGCGGTAGTTCTGATTCTGAGTCTACTCATGTACTTCCAAGAAAACTCCAAAAGTCAAGCTGTTGAATCATATGCCCTCAAAACGTGTGCTGTCAATCTGTGCTTGTGGTTACATCCCCATTTGAGGTGTCTTTGTTACACGGCCCTTGAGTCAATCTCTTCTGAGATATAAAGAAGATTAAACAAGCAAGAGAAAGAAGCAGAGATGTGTGTAGAAGCCATAAAGATCTCCAAGAAATTAGGAATCGAAAGACAAAGAGATAAGCCTTTTCCTCCAGCGTCCATAGAGAAAGCGTTCCCTTAAAACTGGTACTCTGACATGACACAATAGATGGTTGGATGGATTGTGATGAGTTGTAGAGCCCCTAATAAGATGATTTTAAAAAGTTAAAACTATAGCAAAATAAAAGGAATCTGGCAAGCAAAAAACAAAAATACAACTGGTACTCTGAATTTGAACTTCTAACTTCCTAAACTGTGTGAAAATAGATCTCTCTTTGTTACAGCACCACTAGGTAACTAAGACACTCTGGTACTGGAAGAGTGTTTTTCTAACACCTAAAATGTGGGAGCAGTTTTGAAACAGGCTCATGGGGAGAGGCTGGAAGAGGCCCCGTGGTGTAGTGGCTTATGCATTGGAGTGTAAACCTCAAGGTCAGTGGTTCAATACCACTCGCCACTCCTTAGAAGAAAGAGGCTGTCTATTAGTGTAAAGAGTTAGACTTGGAAACCCACAGGGGCAGTTCTGCACTGTCCTATCAGGTCACAATGAGTCCCAATCGGCCTGATGTCAGTGAATAAGAGCAAGAGAAGGTGCCCTGGTGGCACAGTGGTTAAACTATGTGGCTCTAAGTGAAAGATCAGTGGTTCCAACCATCAGCTGCTCTGTGGGAGAAAGACATGGCAGCTCCCTTCTGTAACTGGTCTTGGAAACCTGACGAGCAGTTAATTCTACTCCAGCCTACAGATTTGCTAGAGGTGGAATTGACTAGAAGGCAGGGAGGTAACTGTAAAAGCCTAGCTTGCTTGGAAGAGACTGTTGGTAGAATTATGTACCTTGAAGGCAACTCTGGTGAGAGCTCAGAAAGGAGAGCTATGGAGAAATCCTCCATCATCGTAGAGAACACATACGGCGCCAGCAGCAAAATGTTGCTAGAAATGAGGGTATTTAATGTATTTGTGGTAAGGCTTTACAAGGAAATGATGAACACAGTTGGACAGTGGAAGAAGAGGCAATGCTTTTTTTATGGAGTGACAAAGAATGTGCCTTAATTATGTTCAAATGTTTGGTGGAAGATCTTGTGAAGGATCAACATGGCTGGCTGGCTGGGGCGGTTTTCTAAGCAAGATTTCAGAGGGGCTGCAGGGTCTCTCCGTGCCACTGACAGTAGATATTAGAGGAAAGAGCCGGACTTCAAGCTGGATCATTGCCAACTTGGTCCCAGAGGGTCAGGCCGCCCTTAAGGTGTGCCAGCGAGATGGGGTCACCATCCAAAGCTGAAGAGACAGGTGTGCCTGTTCAAGAGCACAAGAAGGAAGCCTGCTGCAGCTCACGGGGTGCACTGGATTAGGAGGAAGCAGAATTGCACCCCGTGGCCAGGTGTAAAGGGTGGAAGGGAAGCTCAAGGGTTAGAAGCCTCCATGTAGAACCAAGGGCATGGCCTTTGCTTGGGTGACTCCAAAGAACAAAGGACTATTTTCACGCATTGAGAGAGAATGGAAATTGTTCTGCTTGGTTTTAGGTCTGCTTGGTGCCTGTGATACCTTCCTTCTCTCCAGTTTCTCCCAAACGGAATGGAAATGTATGTATTGTGCCTGCTCTACTTTGGAAGCAGGTAATTTTCATCTAGATTTCACAGGTCCACAGATAAAAAGGAATTTTGCCCTATGATGGAATCTGCTCAAATCTCACTCATACTTGCTTTACTCAGAAGATGAGATTTGGATTTGGAGTTGTTTTCAGACTTTTTGTGATGGGATGGATGTGTTTTGCCATGTGGTAAGGGCATGGATTTTGGGAACCAAAGGGTGGAATGTTAAAGATCGAATTGTGTTTCCTAGAAACATGTGTTGTAAACTCTAACCTCTGTACTTGGGATTATATTCCCATTTTGGGAGCGGGTTGTCTTTGTCAATGGAGTAGGACTAGTGTAGGGTGCTTTAAGTCCATACTTTTATAGGCTGCAATAAAAACAGCAGATCAGGACAAGCAGGCAAGCAAAGGTAGGAGAAGATAGCGGTCAAGCACATGGAGATCGCCAGGGAACAGAAGCTGTGGAGAGAAGAACCTTTAGAGAGAGCCTTCCCCTAGAGGAAGGCCAAGAGTCTTTTCTAGGAAAAGAATTTTGTTTAGAATCCTGTGATTTAGATCACACGAATAAGACACAAACACAACACACATCTTTTCTGTGTATCCTTATCCACCTGACTTGCTTTTATAGTAGAGATACTGGGAAGGATGTTGCCACTATCCAAGATCTCCTGTGTTTTCAAGATTTTCTGACAGACAGATCAATTTAAATGCCAATGTTTTCTAAATACTTTTCTACGCCCAAATTGAAAAATATTAAGGTAAATTACACTTTACCTAACTGTCCGATAAATTGTATTTTGCTATTATTTTGTTTAGTTCTAGTGTTTATTTTGTTGGTTTGGGGACAGGATCACAAACTTCCCCTCGTAAACTCTCTCTTAAGACACTGAACATGGAATAAATAGAAAGGATTTGATTATTGGCAGTTTTGTTTTTAAATGTTTTTTTTCCCATAGATTCTGCTGAAGATTTTCCACTAGGCAGAATGTACAAATCTTATGTGAGGGTTATGGTATCATGCCAAACGCTTCTGAATTATTAACCATAATATGCATCATCCAAAGGATCTGAAAAAGAAATCTGTAACAAGACCCTTTTTAATTCCTGAATTCAAGGGTAAGGGCTGTAGTTTTCCCACCTACTGTTGAGTTCTCTCTAAGAGTAAATGACAGTCATCACAGTTATCCTCTCATTTGCTGTTTTTAGTCCATCTTCTAGAAGTTCATGATCTATTACCACTGAGTGTCAAACACAAGCATCTCTTCATTATCTTTCATGAAGCTTCTGTATTTTGATATAGGCCTTGGTAGAAATATTGTTTAACTAGTTATCCTAAACTTAAGTGATTGAAAAATATTAATATTTTGGTATTTTCTGATATGTTTCCATTGTTTGTGACTGTAGAAATGACTCTTTCAGGAAAATATTCAGAGCCCCAACGTAACTTATGGTTCGTTTGCTACAGCAGTGAATTTATGGAATCACTGACTTTCATTTTCGTGCTGTGAAAGACAGACTTTGTTCTCCATGATGAATTTACCTATTATCTCACTCTTTGCCCAGAAGGGATTCTCAGCATCCATTCTCAAATACAGTCACAGGGACTGACAGCTAGAAACGTAAACAACAGAAAGTTACTAGTGGGAAATGCCTCATGCGTGTACTGGGCTGAAACATACCCACAAGAAGCAAAGCTGCAAAGCAAAACTCTCATCACTGGTTTAAGCAATCCCCACAGCCTGGTTTGCAGTAGTATTCTTTCTGAGGCAGACAATCATTATCATGATTAAATTTCCAATTAAAATAATTAAATACATAATGCCCAAAATAAACTTACCTCACGTTCAGCTACTTTGGGTCCATCTTTGCCCTCTGAATTCTCTGGAGACTAAGGGAGGGGGATTCAATAAATTGTATTTAAAATTGGGAAACACATGTTAGAGAAATACACACACACACACACACACACACCCCAATGAAGAAGAAAAGGTTAGGTAAAATGCTAGGACCACATAAACCAACAGATTATTTTGCAGGGTAAATGTTTGTGAGATTTTAAGAGAATATACTTTGTACACAAACACCAAACCCAACTCACTGCCAGTCTGTTGATGCTTACCACAGCTCCCCTCGAGGGCAATGTGGGGCTGCCTCAATGCTTTCCTGAGACTGTAACTGAAAGCCTCATTTCCCTGTCCCCAAGCTTTAGTTTGCATATCTGCTCTCCTATTAAAATTGGAGAGGCAAAGCGAATTATAAACCCCTGTTCTCAATGTACACATCCACCCTAAAAAATTTCCAACTGTCTCTCATGAGCTCACTAACTGTTGGTTAAAGAACAGGGAGCCAGTCTGGGGCAGAGGTGATTACAATCAAAATGTGCTCCCATCGCTTTTACCCCTGAAGATGAGGGCAGGCCAACCAGGAAAGGATATTTTCATCCCAAATTTTTCATTTCTATCCCGTTTCTTGGTATGACTTGGCAAGTTTATCACAGATGATTATTTTTCCATGACCCACGAACTGCAGCAGCTCTACTCCACTGCCAGTCTGGGCATTCCAGCCAGGTGCCCAGCCGCCAGCCCTGCTCTGTTTTCCAGTGGTGATGGAGCTGACTCCTTCACAGGGTGAGTACAACCAACGATGGAGAAAATATCCTTAAGATTTACATGGCATCTTGCATTATGTTTTCATTGGCTAAAGAGTCAGTATGAGTAAAACCAACTAGAGAAAAATTTAATTAAACACATTTTAAAACTGTACCAACCAAACTCGCTGCCACAGAGTCAATGCTGACTCATAGCAAGGCCCTGTGGGTTTCCCAGACTGCGACAGCTTACGAGCGTAGAAAGCCCAGCCTTTCTCCAGACACTGTGTAAAGCTTGAACATAAATACTCATATCTTTGGCACAAAAGGATAAAAATAATGCTACCAGAAGAAAAAAATACATAGATCAA
>NW_022107431.1:96240070-96261699 GCF_000313985.2 Echinops telfairi | reverse complement strand
AATTCCAAGGTCGTAAAAAGCACTGTTGGTAAAACTGGTGTCTTTCCAAAGACAAACTTGACAATAGGAGGCAGGTTTTGGTGGGTGCTTGAAGAATCAGGTAGAGTATGAAGAACGGCTTAGTGATCTACTTTCAAACGTTACCCAACAAAAACCCTATGGATTACAACAGACTATTGCCCAGTCTAGAGTGTTGGAAGATGAGCCTTCTAAGTAGCAAGTCCCTTAAGATACATAGTGGATGCAACCTTGGACTTGAGCCAGCCAACAATAGTGAAGACCATATGGGGCAGGAGTAGACAACATTTAGTTCTTTTTTTTTTTTTAATGGGGTTGCTATGAGTTACAGCTGATTCAACAGCATCTAACAACAGCAATATTTATGGTATGGAAAAACTGGAACAACTCTCATGATTAGTAATTAATAAGAGCAAATTTTAAATAAGCTATGTATATATTTAAGCAATGAATAAAAATGTGGTTGGGCCGTATGAGTAAATGGAAATATATAATATATACATAAAATAATATACTACTAATAATAATATGTAAAATAATGCTAAATTGAGATAAAAATATAAAAACAGGTCACAGAATACAGCAAGTCTTTGTGAAAAGCATAGGTTTTCAATGAAGACAAATAGTATTTAATGCACCTTCTCTACTTCTCTGGTACTGCTTGATGTGTTCTATCAGCTCCCATCGCTCCTGGGACTCACGGCGTTCTGTTTCTGGGATCAACCTTAACCAATGTCTTTTCCTTCCTCCCTTGGACCTTCTCAATCTCGAAGGGAAAGAATCCTCAATGTTCCCCTCTCTCTTGCACAAGCCTGTCTGGCTCATAGATTTTGTGTAAAGATGAGTTAGAAGAAAGCAAAACTCTAGAAAGGTTGAGCATGTGAGGGACCCTGGCTAGTGACTAGGCAGGCCCTTTGACCCTGCTCCCTGCCCTAGCAGCAAACTGTTGGGCCACACTCTGCTGTCTAGGAGTGCTGAGCTTTCCTCTCATACCTGCCTGGCTATTCACCAGATTTCAGACCAGGGTACCCTCTGCCTGTAACTGGTAATACCCTAAAAGCAGCATTAGATAACTATAATGATACTAATTGATGCTGACAGTATTTTCAATATTTTTCATGCAGCGGGTAGTGACAGGCAGTAAGACCAAGAGCTCGTACTTCACACACAGACTAACAATGTCTGCAAAACCCACTCCATTACCACAGAACTGGTTTTGACTCATAGTGACCCTGCAGGACAGGACAGAACCACCCCACAGTTTCCACTGCTGTGAAGCTTTTTGTAGGCAGACTGCCACACTTTTCTTCCATGGAGAGGCTAATAGGTTTAAACCACTGAGATGATCATTATCATTAGAGAACTGAGCCTCAGTGGCTCCTAATGTTTCTACCCACCCACTCCCCTCAAGCTGATTCTGACTCATAGCAGCCCTGTGTAAGGTTTTTTGGGCCTGTAATTCTTTATGGGAGCAGATAGCTCCATCTTTGTCCCACAGGGCTGACCTTGCAGTTAGCTGTGCAGGACTATCAGGGCTCCTCCCTACTGTGTGTACTTTCTGCAGGGTCTCTCTCCAGCTTTTCTCTTTCAGTGATTTGGAGCCAGCATTCGAATGTTTGCATTAGCTGCAACTAATCTGAAAAAGAAAAATGTGGGTGTGACTGCATAAGAAAAGCTGGTATACTACAAAGGTCAGAGTTTTCAGATCAGTAAGTCTAAGACTCCAGATGCGAAGGTCTACATGTCAGAGCAAAGCTGGTTTCTCCGGCCATCTCTCTATAAGAGTTTTCTATTAATAAGCATGTCAACAATGTGCATTCACGAACAACTGATCTTACCCTGGCACAGTGTGGCACTGTGGCATGAATGCAGGATGTGGGGTCAGGACACTGAGCTTGAATTCTAACTGTGTGATCTGGGCGGGCACTGGATCACAAGGGCCTAGTCTCTTCATCCATAAATGATAGATGATCGTGCCTCTAACTCAAAGGGTCATGCTTATGTCAAGTGACATCAACTCATAGATGGTGAATTTTCATACAGAAGTTTTACCAAGATACAAGAATTTAATGCGTCTTCTAAACTTTCAAATAGGAAATTATATTCAACAGGCCTTACAGCCGAGTATATTTTCTTACATCTAGATTCCCTGCAAATTTATTACCTTTTCCTTTTGCGAGATGCTTTTACATTTGGTTGGCTTATTAGTCCCAACCAATTGGTTCCTTTGTCTTGGGTAGTGTTGCTTATGTGACAATAGATCCTCCTGTCTGTTCTCCACTATTTGATGGGCCTACACTTTATTCTCTACCCCTCATAACTCAAGAAGAAGAAAAATCCACCACCATCTCTCCCATCAGACTTCAAGACTCAAAGACTGTAAAATAAACACTGAAGTACCACTATGATAGACAGCCTGCCTCTCTCTCTCTCTCTCTCTCTCCTCACTCCCTGAGAGATGCTCTACTGACAGACACATGGTACTACGCTGATAGACCCTGTGCTCTGGGAACTAGAGGAGCTATGTGGAAACCCCTGTCAGCACTGAGATGCTTCTACCACCACTGGATCCACAAGACTTTGCACCCACTGGCCTGTTATCTTCTTGAATTCAGCGTCATTGCATGTTTTAGTGAGCCCGAAGAGGACTTTGTAGATTGGGATTGGACATATGGGCTAATATCGGACTTATGGACTTGATCTGTACTGGGCTGGGATGTTTTCTCAATATTTAACTGAATATTCAAATTCAAATATAAACCTCTTTCCTATACACACATGAAGTGTCTATGAATTTGTTTCTCCAGTCTACCCGGACTAACACAGATGCGGAATGTTTTAGACTAAAAACATGTCAAAAATATATATACAATCTAAAATTAATTAAAAATACAAATACTGCAGATAAACATATCTCTTTGTCTTTGTTATCAGACTAGCTAAATACATTATGGTATATAATAAACAATATATAGATGTGCAAGCAAATGAGCGGCACATACACCTAACCACATAGATGACTCTCACAACCTTAGGCCCCCAAAAGGAAAGTCATGGTGCCTAAAATCTGAAAATGTAGATGTGTGGTAAACTTACAGAGAAAAGTAAAAGAACACGAATATAAAAATCAAGAGTTACTTCTGAGTGAGCAGAAGGAGGATGTTTGACTAAAAAAGACACAGGTACAGTTAATGCTGTATTTTGATCGAGATGGTGAGTACATTGACTAATTTTATTATTATTATTATTTAAATCATATATGTAGATACTATGTAGGTATATTTTGTAAAATGCCTTTATTTTATAAAAATAAGAGGCTTTAAGTAGGTAGGACATTTTCCCTTCTTTAAAATGCTAAAAGTGAAAAGTAACATATATACTTGAGTATAAGCTGACCTGAATATCCACCGAGGCACCTAATTTTACCACAAAAACTGCATTAAAATGTGCTGAAAAAATCGGCTTTTACTCGAGTATATAAGGTAGGTTCACTGAACTAAAACATTCAAAACATTGGTAACTCTTTAAAAATTTAATTTTATCAATATACAATTCACATGTGAAAATTTAAGTTTAAACATATTAAAAAGAGTTGTGCAAGGGCAATGAATGTACAAATGCGCTTTACGCAACTGATGTGTGTATGGATTGTGATAAGAGTTGTATGAGCCCCTAATAAAATGATTTAAAAAAAAAGAGTTGTGCAATCATCACCACAACCAATTTTAGAACATTTTCACCTTTTTGGTAGTTATTATTATTAGCTTCCCAACATTGATGAAACTCTTGACCAGAGACAGTGAAAGAAAGAAAGAAGGAATTGTTAAATAATACTGAGGAGTTAGGCCAGAAGGAAACATAGAAAAGAAGGAAACACTATGAAAGAGTCTAGAGGACTTGGAGATAAATTGGGAAATTCCACACAGATTTCCCTGACCTCAGAAAAAGAGAACAGAGGGCACAAGCAGAAAGACATGTTGTTTGGGAATACTCCCACGCCGAGGTCACAAGTCTCCATACTGAACACTCATATCAAGCAACAAACAAGTGAAAATACAGAGAGTTAGACTATAATAAAAGTACAGCTCCTAATAAAGCGATTTTTAAAAAAGTACATATAGATCACCAAGAAAAATAAGTCCCATTTATAGGAGGTTAAAGATAAGTTATTTACAAAGAATTATTCTGCACCAGCAATTAAAAATATAAGAAAATACAGAGTAATGCTCATAGAGATGAGAAAAAAATAACTGTTAATTGTATTAGAGCTTAAATTCTGGGCACTAGGTTTCACAGAAGTCTACACTTTGTAGTGGGGGCTCTAAACAGGTTTTGAGTATCCACAAAGGTTCAGTTTCAATGAGTTCTCTCTGGCCCTGGACGAGCAATGGAGAAAGCTTTGCCCTCTAGCAAAGCATGTTTGCAGGGTCTCCCTGGTCATCCCCAGAGAGGGGCAGTCGAACCCTAAGGACATGCCTCGGCGTGCCCTTGATAGAAGCTGGGGTACTGAGGTAGGTGGAGGCCCTGGTCTGATCTTGTAAAACCGCTTTATTTCAATAGTGCATGTATCCCAAGGATGGTCCCTTTCCCAATTCTGTGGTCCTGCCTGCACCCGGGATGAATGAACCTGCCCCTAGTCATGACTGTGCAGCATTTTCCTTCGTGTGCCCTGTCTTGTTTAACCAGCAGCATGGCAGGGAATCCTTGGGCTCCATTGTGGCATCCCACACCTACGTGATTGGCCTTTGTCCTGTTTAAGACTTAATAAGCTGACCCCTTTACGGTTTATGTCAATTTGGGGCCTACTTTTGCCTTAAAATACAACTGAGGATTCTAAATTCTCATACTAAACCTAGGGAAAAAGAAAGCCATTTTAGAATGCAAATACTAAGAGAGTTTACCACCAACAGGTCTTTTCTTTCAACAAAGATCTCCTAAACGATCACTTCAGAAATAAGAAGAATTAATCCAGATAGAAGGAATGGACACAAGGATATATTAAATATAATGGTAAAAATAAATAACTATCCCTACTGCCATCAAGTGGATTCTGATTCATAGTGACGCTATAGGGTTTCCAAAGCTTTTAAATCTCTAAGGGAGCAAATAAGCCCATCTTTCTCTCAAGGGGTTAGCAGCTTGACAATTACTCAACAGTGTCACCAGAGTCCCCTGCATGAAATTAAAAATCAAACCCAATGCACTGACGTGGAGTTGATACCGAAACACAGTGAAGCGATAGGACAGGGTAGAACTGCTCTTGTGAGTTTCTAAGAATGCAGCTCTTTATGGGAGTAGAAAGTCCTGTCTTTCTCCTGCAGAGCGGCTGGTGGCTTTGAACCGCTGAAATAAACTACCTATTTTTAAAAATTTCAATGGAATTGATGACTAGCTCATAGAAGTGCTCTATAAAAATATAATGTAAACTACACATATAACTGCACAGGTACAGAAAAGAGACCTGAGCTCAAGACACAAGGAATCCAGGAACAGGAACGGGAACAGTGATACCAGAAGGTAGAGGAAAGGTGGGGAGTGGAGGGGAGGAAGGGGGAGCCAATTGCAGTGGCAAAACCACACCACCCCCTCCAGGGGGAAGAACAACAGACACCATGGAGGAAGGGAGAGATATGAGAATAGTAATAATTTATAATCTACCAAGGGGTCACGAGGGTGGGGAGGGGGAGTGAAAAAAGAGGAGATGATACCAAGGGCTCAATAGAAAATGTCTAGAAAAGAATGATGGCAACATATGTACAAATATGCCTGATACAACTGATATATGGATTGTAATAAGAGTTGTAAAGCCTCCAATAAAATGATCTTTTAATAAAGTAAAAAAAATAGTGAAGTTAATATTAGTAATATAGTTTAAATTAAGTGTATCTAAAATATTTTAATTTCATTAGTTACATAATATGGATTTATTAAATACTTAAAATGAGGTCCCATGAAAATAATACGCTCCTAAAAGTTTCAGAAAATGAGCCAAAAAACTCTAAAAATGTGAATACTTACATAAACTTCCAAACATGAAAATAAAGGAATTACCAAATTATTTCATAAAATGGACTTTGAAAAATGTCATTAGAATGACATTTCAAATGACATTGAATTTCAAAATTTTAAATTCCATGTAGAATTGCAAGTAAATAAATATGAAATCTCAGTAAAATAGAAGATACTTTTGTTAAAAAAACCCAGAGAAAGACAAATTATTGGACTATTCACCAAGAAAGAAACAGAAACATATATGCAAATACCACTTCTAGGAAATGCCTTTAGAATAAGTCTAATTTAATTATAAAGAACACATTGTTTAATAGAGAAGTTATTAATAAGATATTCTGAAAACTTTTTGTACTAAATATTCAAAATTCAGAAGCTGTTTTTCATTTACAGCACATTTCCATTTAAATGTTAAATTTAAATAGGCAATGACTTGATTTGTACTTAGGGTTCATAAAATTTACAGAAGTTCTATATATCAGGTAGTTGCAAACATTTACAATTTTATAATTCAATTTAATATCAGGTTTTTCATTTAAATGTGATTTTCATTAAATTGTGATTAAATGAAAAAAAAAACCCGTTCCTCAGTCTTTGGACTGAGAAAGAACAGCCTCCCACAGAGGGTGGCTACCGAGAGCTGGACTATAACCACCACAAAAGACGGTGGTGAGGTAAACGGGTCACACATTTCAATATGGCAGACCGGAATAATTTTGTCGTCCATTGGATTCTGTGTCAAAGCTAATCTTCCGGACAGTGCAGAATGGCTCCTCGAGGCTGCTGACACTGAGCTTCTGGGGAGCTGACGGTTTCATCGTGCTCCTGTGGAGGCGCTGCGGAGTGCACTGCTCCTCTCGCACAGCCCCGTGCTTAACCCACCGCACCACCAAGGCCCCTTGAGAGTAAGTTTAGATTTTGTTAAAATAAAATTTAAAAAATAAGCTTTTAGGAATATAAATAGAATATGTAACTTCCAAACAAGGTGGAATAAATCAGACTTTATCAGTTAAAGGCAAGGAAGAATTTAGATTTCTTCCTTTTCAAACCCAATTTTGCCTGATGTTGATCGACACCACAGACGCTTCCAGGGCTGTGGCAGCTGCTGATTCCGGTTAATTCAATCACCTCTGCCCTTCCCAGCCATCCTGGCCCCAGCCCCATACAAAATATCAGAACTAAAAAACTAAACTCACTCCATCAAGTTGATGCCAACTCACAGCAAGGCTACAGGACAGGACAGAACTGCCCTTATGAATTTCCAGACTCAGTATTTATGGGAGTAGAAATCCCCCCAATAGCTGGCTAGCTACAAAGCTCAACCCCAGCAAGTTGAAGCTGCATTATCTGATAATGGAGAAAATGAAGATTTGCTGAAATTGACAAAAGATTTCAAGAAGTTAGAGAACTAACCAAAGATCTTTGAAGTCAATCTTTTGAAAGTTTCACAGGCTCAGATCATTTTGTTTCTACACAGCCCACTCCCTCACTCACGGCTCTCGGAGACAAGGGTATGGCGGTTGAAGATGGGCAGTGTTATGAAGCAGAGACAGAGAAGAGGCTGCTGCTGTTAGGGCCATCTAGTTGGTTCCGACACAGCGACCCTGCGCTCAACAGAAAGAAACACTGCACAGGCCTGTGCCATCCTTACAATTGTTCCAATGCCTGAGCCCATTGTTGCAGCCACGATGTCAATCCACCTCGTTAAGGGCCTTCCTCTTTTTCATTGCCCCTCTACTTTACCAGGCAATGATGTCCTTCTCTAGGGACTGGTCTCTCCTGACAACATGTCCAAAGTTGTAAGACAAAATCTTGCCATCCTTGCCTCTCAGAAGCACTCTGGCCTTACTTCCAAGACAGATGCGTTTGTCCTTTTAGCAGTCCATGGTACTTTCAATATTCGCCTCCAGCACCACAATTCAAATGAATCGATTCTTCTTTGGTCTTCCTGATTCAATGTCCAACTGTCACATGTATGTGAGACAATGGAAAGCATCATGCCTTGGGTCAGGTGCACCTTAGTCCTCAAAGTAACATCCTTGCTTTTCAATACTCTAAAGAGGTCTTGTGCATCAGGTTTATCAATTGCAACACTACTTTTGATCTCTTGACTGCTTCTTCCATGAACATTGATTGTGGATTCAAGTAAGTTAAAATCCTTGACAAATTCAACCTTTTCCCTGTTTATCATGTTACTTCTTAGTCCAGTTGTGAGGATTTTGGTCTTCATTACACTGAGTTGTAATTCATACTAAAGGGTGTAATCCCTGATCTTCATCAGCAAGTGCTTCAAGTTTTCCTTACTTTCAGCAAACAAGGTTGTGTCACCTGCATATCCTAGGTGATGAGTAAGCTTTCCTCCGATTCTGATGCCACATTCTTCTTCATATAATCCAGTCCCTCTGATTATTATAGAGGAGATAGATGAAATGAAAACAGCACAGCTGCAATCACCCTTGCTGGCTGTGGCAATGCTGAAGTGACTTCTCTCTGTTGAACCACAAGCCTGTAGGGTGGTTCTCAACCTGTGGGTCGCGACCCCTTTGGTGGTCAAACGACCCTTTCACAAGGGTTGCCCGATTCATAACAGTAACAGAATTACAGTTATGAAGTAGCAATGAAAATCATTTTATAGTTGGGGATCACCACAACATGAGGAACTGCATTAAAGGGTCGTGGCATTAGGAAAGTTGAGAACCACTGCTATAGAACAAGGCAGGCAGGCAAAGGAGGTCAGTGGAAACAACCCCATGCCAAAAAAAAAAGAAATGCTTGCCCAGCAGCATAAATATAAAAAGAAGAAAGCTTTGAGAAAAGCACAGAGAATAAAAGGAGCAAAGCAGGAAAGAGAAGACCAGATGGTAAAGCGGCCGCCGTTCAACCACGGTCTTCTGAAGGAACACAAATGACCAGGTAAAGAAGGCAAACGGCCAAGTGGGAATATGAATTTGTGGGACTGTGGATAAACTGATGGCATAGTATTAGGATACCCCTAAATATAATGTCAGGCATTTGGAACCTCAATAATCAGGAAAACTGTACAATTTCATCTCCGCAGGGCTTTACATTTACCTTTGTAATCCTTTAGCTTTTTCTACAGGTAAACTGTTCGATGAGGACCAATGTTGTCACTAACGTCAACAGAATGAAACATGAAGAAGCTGTAGTTGATAAAGGCTATTCATTCAAACGTTTCCATGACTACTCCCACAGCTCTCTTACAGTGTGTTGAATACAGTGACTTTTGGTAGACAGGCATTGCTTAAATAGAGCACCTAGATGAATTGCTATCTTCCTAATGTCAGATCCTCATTCAACCACTGGTATGTACTTCTTTTCTAAGGTCACACGTTGTACTTCTTGGTACTTTGAACCTTTCACATATTTTAGTAATTCATTACAACTTCAAGGTAAAAATACCAATCTGCTAAAGAGGTCTTGCCCTTTTCTACCTCCTTGCCTTCAACTTAAGCCTAGCTGTTGACTAACTGAGTCTGAATATAAGCTAATTTGTAAATGGCGCATTTATTTTCAGGGATTTTCCTGCAATAACTTGTCTCTTACACCTGTTAGGTCATCTCTAAAATTGATTCAGCTCATGTTATGAGTTTTATGTAAAAAATATGTTCAGGGCCATCGATCCAGTTTTTCTAATTCTTTTTTAAAATTGGCTTTTTTTTACTGTGTTGGTTTTTTACTTATGGTAGAGGTATCATCTTTTGTATATGTAATATTAATGTGGGAAATAAAAAAGCTAATGTATAGCCCTGTTCCACATACCAAGTACCTAATGTTTTTGCAAAACAAAACAAAATAAAGCCCCCTCAAAACACAAAAAACGATAAAACCACTGTTAAATTAATGTACAAGAGTACTGCATATTTTCATGAAAAATATACTGTATTTCTTGTGCATTGATATGACCATAATTTTCCTGTGGTATGTTCATATAGCTGTTTGTAATTTTTGTTAACTAGATTGAGTTGTCCGGCATTTTTTGTTATAAGTGAAAATCACAGTTAATCCTGAGTTGAGGTTATGGCAAATCCTTGCATAGAAAATAGTCTTCCTTCTATTGGGAGAAGGTAATTTTTAGAATGTGTTCATTTCAGCTTTGAATGTCTTTTATTAAAGCGCTTTTTAAATAATGAAAAAAAATTTTTAAGGAAAATGTTCAAGTACAATCAGCAAAGGTCAAAATATATTAAAACAAAACGAAACAAACCACATGTACCTAAACACATCATAGTAATTTACTGTCAAGTTACAGAGTGAAAAAAACAGAATACATGTAAATGACTCCATTTTATAATTTTAAAGGCAAGCATGAATCAGTATTATGGACAGACAAGACACGTGTATCTGAAAAGTATAAGAACATGAACTGGAAGATATACGTCAAACCCAAGATACTGGCTACCTCTAGGGAGGCTGACCAGAGGAAGTTTTTACAAAGAAACCTTTATTTTGTCAAAAGACCTGAAACAAATCTGGTAAAATGTTCACACTTGTTCATTCTGAAGGGTAAGTAGATGTGTTAATTCCTGAAGTTTCCTGTATTTAATTTTTTCTAAATAAAAATATTACCTATACTAAAAAACAAAAAAAAGACCAAAAGTCTACTTGTTCCATTCAACCCAGTTTAACAGTGTCATATCTATTCCTTAACACAAACTCTATGCCTAAGCGTACTCTTAGTCCTTTCTGCATTTCTTAAATGGCCTTTAAGTCTGGTTCACATACTGCCTCCTCTTGTTCTGTCCAAGACTTATGAATTCATAATGCTTGATCTGTGCAGACCCGAAGGAACTGGAGTTGGGTTAGAAAAGCAAAGGGCATTACAAATACTGATTCAGAACTTGTAGCAGAACTGGGAAGGTGCATGGATTCCTTCAGCAGCTGACAAATTGTGCGATCCGCATTCCTTCTTGGCACAAAAATGCCCAGCTCCTGCTTCTGCAGGGTACAAAGTGTGATAGGAAGGGACCCGACTATATCTTCCTTAAGACTAATTCAAGACCACCAGACCTGTCAGGAAGCCAAGAGAAGAAGCTCGGAATTTTTATTTCACTGATAATCCACAAGGAATCAACAGGAAAAACTCCATCAACAAAGGTCATCCATCACCTTACAGTGAGGGCAGAGGGTAACAAGCCTGATTCTCTGCCTCCAAACTCAAGGCAGCATCAGAGAAGGTAGAAAAATCCCAACACCCTGGAAAAGAGGCCCTCCCAAGAGTGGCTTGGGAACAGCTCTGGATGACATCCCATTGTCATCAAGTTGGTTCTTTCTCATAGTGACACTATGATGAAGCTTCAAACAAATTGATGGAAAAAGGAAATGAAGAGATAATGAAAACGTCTACAAACTTTTTTAAATTCCCCTTGCACAGGACAGAGTAAATTGTCCCATGGGGATTCCGAGGCTGTAATTATTATGGGAAGACATTGCTAGGTTTGTTGTCCCTGCAAAGTGACTGGTATAGTATTAGCAGCCAAGCGCTTAGTCATTGGGCCCCAAGGTTTCTTCCTGATGGTCTATGATCTTTCACTGCAGAAAACACATGATGAAGGTATGGCAAGAGGCTGGGAAAGGAAGCCTGGTGCATTCAGCCACATGAGAAGGAAGCGCAGAATAATCAGCAGTGAGCATTGGGCTGTTCTTACATTAAAGTTCTAAAGAGTCTTCATTGGTAAGCCTATACTCCTAGAGTTTTACTTCTAAGACTTAAAAAGTGTAAGAGCTGCATTGCTTGCGGGCCTTGGAGTACTTATGAAATTCAAGTAACTATGTCCCGCAATCCCAGAACAAATACAGTCCCAATCCCTGGGTTACCCATGCAAACACGAAAAGCCAAGAGCAAATAAACTTAAAACGACCATTTATTTTAAATTTGGTGATGCGGTATTTTGGATTGATTTTCCTCTAATTTTCTGGCATACTAGGCTACTTTTAAAACTAACTTGCATATTTTGTTGCAAACCTCAATCAACAAGCTGGTGCAAAGAAAGTAATAGTGAGTTTGTTAAGCAAACAAAGCAAACACCACTAGCGAGTAGATTCGAGTCACAGGGATCCTACAGGACAGGGTAGAATTGCCCTGTGGGCCTCTGAGGCTGTCACCTTTACAGGCCCAGAAACCTCATCTTCCCCCATCAGATGGTGGTTTCAGCGCAACAGGGCTTGTCGTTAACACGGGATGTACACCTATATCACATGCATAACAAATTAATGAAGACAGTATGACTTGGACGTAGCAAATCCAGCAGCTCATGGTATCATCTGAGAAAATAATGAATGAAGCCGTAATCTCTCAGTACTCAGAGAAATCAATGCTTGGGTGATGGAATTATGTACATACATCATGTATAAGGTTTTATAATCCATTTGTTACTGCAAACTTGCTGAAACTTTCTGAGAAGGTGCCTTTTCTTTAAGCCAAAGCCCAGACCCTGAGGCTAGCCTGAGGGCATGGTCACAGATGATGATGACGTGGTGGGTACCTTTTTATGACTGGCATTGAAGGAATGGAATCAATTAGCATCTTAATAAAGGCAAGCCTTTTTTTTTTTTTTTAATGAACACACCCCACATGGCTTCAAAAAGTGCATGGAAAAATTCTGTATCTTTCAATCCCATTTTTTCTACAAACTTTTATAAGCCCCTTCATGTTTACCTAACTCTTAATCCTTTCATGTTTCACTTATGTGGCACATTATAACTTAAATAAAAATGTGCGGTTATTAGAAATAAATATGTACGAGAAGCATTATGTTCAAGAGCACAACATTCTTGAGTTAAAGAGCTCTGGGAGAGAATTTTTAAAAAGTCATAGTAGTGATACAATTTTATAAAACTTTGCTAGATATGCATCATTCAAAATCTCTTCACTTAATTGTTGTTAAAACTGTTAGTGAGTCTAAACGCAAACCCACTGCTGTTGAGTTGATTCCACCTCATGGGGACTGTGAGGCAGCGTAGAACCACTCCACTGGGTTTCGGAGGCTCTAAACACGTAAGAGGGCACACTGCCTCATTTTTGTCCTGAGGAGTGGCTGGTGGGTTCAAACTGCTGAACTTCAGGTCTGCATCCCACAGTCTAAAGGCAAACTACCCACACAGTGAGAGTACTTTGTAAGCAGATATTTTAAAGATAACATGCCACCCACTATTTGCTTTAATTATTCAACATTGTATCCACATACACAAAAGCACCTTTATCACCAATAGAATCGTTATTCCATGAATTCTGAAGGTGCAATGGTTCAAGTAGTCAGGTGCAAATAGATAGGTTTGTGGTTCGAATCCACCAGCTATTCTGTAGGAGTCAGACGTGGCACTCTGCTTTCTAGGGATCGAATCCGGATTCTAGCACTTCCTAGCTGTCGGGCCCAGCGGAGTCTCACTGAGTCACAATTCTCCCCTACACAAGAGAAAGGCAGAGCACACACTCTGGAGCTCAACTGCCACTCCCAGTCACTGGACCGCTCAGAAACCCATGAAGCTCCGGTGCCTCAATTTCCTCCTCTGTACACTGGAAGGGAAGAGTACATCACTAACTGGGTGATGAAGAGGATTAAGCATATTAAGACAAAATGCTCAGAACAGTGCCTGCTTCATGCGAAGTGACCTAAATGTCAGTTGTTGTGATTGTTCATAGTACTATCTATGAGATAAGGATAGTCTGGGTGCATGTAGGCATTCAACTTAAAATTTAATAATGAATATATTTACGTTAATATACTAAATTTATTAAAATATTAAATATTGGAACCAATTTTGCAATCTTAAAGTTTTTTTCTATTCTCCTCCTTCTGAACATGCCAATCATTAACTATATGCACAAAATTTATGCATTTGCATGTATCTAAATGTCCCTGTTTCTGGATATGTACAAAAGATATAATTATTACAGTAATAGACTCAATAAATACCTTTACCATGGATCAACAGGTAATTCAACTGAACTCTTTTAGGAAGACAGTACAATGTGTCAGAAACAAACAGCAAAAAATAAATTCAATATTTTGATTTGTTATCTTCAACACGGTTTTTTAAATTACTCAAGAGACTAACATCATATTTCAAAATACTAGGTAGTATGAAAGCAGGCAACATAAATGGTGCTTATTTCCATCACTGTTTCCAAATTGCACCCTTCAGGAATGTAGGGCACGGTTTTAGGGGGAAGAACAGGAAAAGAGGATCACTTGAGAACGGATTTGCCAAGGGAATTTTAATGCTATATGGAGATATTTTCAAATGATTTTTGTTAGTGAGAAAAATAAAGCACCGGATTAAAGAGTATGCTCTTTCAAAATCATTACATGTGTTGTTTGGTTGTAGAACGTTTATCCCTGTAATTTCCGTTAAGTAGACACCGCGAATGAGATCTGCTTGCTCCCAATCTACTCCACCTGCCATTTGTCTTCCTACAAACTACAACCTTAGAGCATATTATTTCACTGTCGTTCTCTTAATAACTGAAAACATCATTGGCACAATAATAGACCTCCCCTGGCTGTCGTGTACATGCCAGACAGTTTGCTACATACTTTCTATTCACCGTTTCATATCATTTCCACTATGATCCAAAGAGGTAGAACATTATTATCTGTTTTACAGAGGAGAAAACTGAGTCTTGGGAGACGAGGGACTTATGTCGCTGGTACACGGGAGAAGTAAACTAGATTACCACTCCCATAAGAATATAAATTAAGTAAACAGGATTCTCTTCCCTTGAAAACAATTCCATCATCCACTATTAACGGTACTGAGGCTATGTGCTCGCAAGAAAGGTGAGGCGGTCTGCTCTCTTAAAGATTTACAACCTTGGGCACCCTACAGAACAGTCCTCTATGGTCGAAAAGAGAAGGAACTTAAGGCAGTGGATCGCAGAAGAGCTACTGGGGATAAAAGATGGGCACATCAAGGACTACATGGCCAAATGCAATTAAACTAGAAAACCAGACTTATTTAAAATCAACTTAGAAATTTAGAAAAATAATGCAAGATAAAGACCTTTAAGACAAAACAAACCACACTGCCACTGAGACAAGGCGCCTGATGGTGTAGTTGGTGGATTGGCATTGGGCTCCTAACCACAAGGCCCACAGATGGAGACCATCAGCGACTGACTCCCCAGGAGAAAGATGAGGTTTTCTGCTTCTGTAAAGATTTACAGCCTCACAAACCCACCGGGGCAGTTCTACTCTGCTGCGGATTAGAACTGACTTGATGGCAGTCAGTTTGCGGTTTGCTTCTTTTGGTTTGTCATTAAGTCGACTCTAACTCATAAAATCCTAACTATGTAGAATTCCTAGGACTTTATCTTTAGGGGAGCAGATAGCCTCATCTTTCTCCTATAGAGTGGCTGGTGGGTTTGAACGGCTGACTTGTGGATAGCAGTCTAATGCTCACCTGGCAGCACTACTAAAGCATGGGGAACAAGAATTTACTGAATTTCTATGACTGGGGTTCTTGAAGGCTAGCTGCTACTGGCAAGCTATTCTCAAATGTAATGTGCCTTGAATTTAACTTCCTCATACTTCAAAGAGTGGCTCCCTGGTGGCACAATAGTTAAGGGATTTGCTGCTAACTGAAATGTTGGCAGTTGAACAAACCCAGCAGCTCTAAGGGAGAGAGACCTGGCCATCTAATCCTGTATGGATAACAGCTTAGCCAATCCTATGGGGGTAGTTCTACTCTGTCACATGGGGTTACTATGAGTGAAAAACAAACTCAATGGCACTTAACTACAATGACTTATCTAAAAGGAAGCCAGCTTTCAGACAGAAACCTATGCAGGATCAGCTTTAGTAACAAGCTACCATGGATCCGCCTGAGATTAAACACAAAACAAAACAAACAACTATCACCCTCAACTCCTTTAACCCAACAACTCCTTGCCAGTGGTTTTTCTTTAGCACCTGGGAAGCCTGGTGCGGTAGCACTTAAGCCCGTGACTGCTAACCAAAAGGTTGGTGGTTCTAACCCATCGGCTGCTCTGAGGGTGAAAGGAGGATGTGTAAAGCGTCACCGCTTTGGGAACTCCATGGGGGCAGCTCTACTATTTCATAGGTTGTGACGAGTTGGAATTTGTCTCAACAGCAATGGATTCACAGTTTGGGATGGAAAGCCAAACTTTGAGTTTCTCCTTGTTCTTAGTTTTTCTTGTGGTTCATTATAATTTCTTACCATGAATTATAAATATTTTTATACATCTTAGTTACCTTGTCAAACTGAACAGCCTTCAAAACAAAGGAATTTCCTCAATCCAAAAAAATATTGAACAAATCATAATTCTTCACTTACTTTCCCAAGGTGATGGCACCAGATATAAAGGTTATGATCAGTAAATATTTAACAGTGAATAAGTAAATTGTACCCTGCTGACAATTGAGTCTTTACTCAAAAATAAGTTCCATATAAATATCTAATTTATTTAACTCACAAAGCATGTGTGGATGAGATACTCCACGTCAGGCCCACATTCGTATTCACATCAGGTCCAGGTTCACACTCACAGGCTGGGAAACTACATATCAAGATGGCAATTCTCCTCAAATTGATCAATGGATCTATGCTATTAGGTGCCCTAGAGTTGGCACCAACTCACAGCGACCCCAGGTACAAAAAGAATAAACACTTCTTAGTCTTGTGCCATCACACAACTGTTTCAGCCCACTGCTGCAGCTACTGTGCCAATCCATCTCCTTGAGGGTCGGTCTTCCTCCTCACGCACCGCCACCCCCCCCACCCACTTTATTTTACCACGCATGATGTCCTTTTCCCTGGGACTAGTTTCTCCAGATAATGTGCCCAAAGTACATGAATCTACACTCCCAAGGAGCATGCTGGTTGTGCTTATTCTTCTGGCAGTCCATGTAAATTCCATCTACATCACCAAGACCATAATTCAAATGCAGCCATTCTGCACTCTTCCTTAGTCATCGTCCGGCTCTCACAGACACGCGAGGCAAGTGGAAAGACCACAGCATGGGTGACGAGCAAGCGGCATCTTTGCTCTTTAACACTCAGGTCTTATGTGGCAGAGTTGATCCCTATCAAAATCACTGCAAGGTTCCTAAATTATTTTTACAAAACCACTCTAAAGTTTATATGGAAATACAAAGGATATAGAATAGACAAAGAAATTTGAAAAAGAACAAAATTGGAGGGATGACAATTTCAAATCTTACCATAATATACTAATCAAGAGGGTGTGGCACTAGTTTAAGGACAACGAGACCCATTAGCATAATTAAAAAGCCAGGAAAAAATCTTTACAATTATGGTGAATCAATTTTTGATAAAAACATCTAAATAAATCTGTGGCAAGTGAGTGGTCTTTTTAACAAATGAACTAAGGCAATTGCACAGCCACATGCAAAGTAATGATAATAATAAGAATGAAGTTAGAGCCTTATATCACACCATACATAAGTACCTCAAAATGGATCACACATTTAAATGTACATGCTAAAATGATATAACATCTAAAAAATACTGGACAATTTCTGTGACCCTGGATGAGGCAGATGGACCAGTTATGACATATGAGATAAGCCCTAGGGAGAAAAAATGATAAACTTTATCAAAATTAAAACTATTGTTCTTAAAAAATTTGCAGATCATATAACTGATAAAGGAGTTGTAACAAAATAACATAAAGAACTGTTACAACTCATGTAAGAGAAATAACAAATATACAGACATTTGATCTAAGACATGCCTATGCTAATAGCACATGAAATGATGGCCCATCATCATTAGTGATTATGAAAATGTAAATTAAAACTCAAGAGCCCTATGGTGTAACAGGTAAGTGCTCAGCTGCTAATTAAAAGGTCAGCAGTTTGAGTCCATATGGCAGTTTCCAGGGAGAAAGAGGTGGCAGTCTGCCACTGTAAAGGAAACCAATGGGAGGCACTTCCATTTTATTGTAGGGGGTTCACTATGTGCCTTAGCATCCAACGTTAACACTAAAATTCCCTGTAACAGCTTCATGCACAATGACCAGCCAGCTGTGAGTGATGATGACAAGAAACCAGAAGCCTCAAACACTAAAGTACAACTACTTGGGGATTCAGGCAAGATGGCAGCCTAAAAGGACCCACTCTCTAGAACCCGTAGAGCAGTCACAAGACACCAGATGAAACAGCCTGGAACACTGAGCTTCGGAAGAAAGGAGGGAGAAATGGACTGAAGCCCACCTAAATGGAGAACGTGGACAAAAGCAGCGAGACAGGTGCGCTGGCCCAGTGTGGCCAGCCTGAACTTCTGCAAGTAGCTCCAGATCAGGACATCCACCCGACAATCAGCTCTGTTCTCCTCAGACTGCCCAAATGCCCACACTGGTGGCTGGAGACCAGAGAGATATGACCCCTCCCTTGTTCCCCACACCCTCACGGTGACCAAAAGTGCGGCCAGCTCCCAGCCTCCCCCATGTTGCATCTGGCAACACTGTCCCTGCAGTCTTTGCTCATGGATGAAGCTGAGAGCACACCCCCCTGGAGTTGAAGGCACATGTTAGCCACCTTCTCAGGTTTGCCAAACACACAATGCCACACAGACACCTTGTTCCCAGTTATTCCTAGGCAGGGAGACATTCTTCTAGGACCAGGTTTACTGCCTCCAGCTTCCCATTAGGCCAGCAGAAACTGTTTCTGGGACAAAACGTGCCAATCACAGACACTTTCTCGGTAAAGAGCTCCATCCAAAACCAAGAGCCCCACTCTGAGACGGTGCTGACCTTGTCAGTCACCTCGTCAACAAGCAGGGTGCCACCAGGGTGCTCCCGCTTTTCTTTCTTTCTCTTCTCTTTTTCTGGGTTACGTTTTCACTCTTTTATTCCTCTTCCTTCCTTCCTTTCTCTTTATTTCGTCTTTTCTTTATTATTCTCTACCTTGCTCGCTGTACACCCCACACGTTTTGTTAGTGTTTCTTTCTTTTCTTTTTTCCCCATCTCATGTTTTTCCTTCCTATTTCCCTACTTACTATTTTCTTCTTTCTTTGTTTTCTCTTACTCCACAGGAAACAGCATTCCTGCCCAAACTGTGTAGCCTTACCCCCTCTGCTGCCAGACCCACTGGTGAAGACCACCACCATTCCTACACCTTGATCAGTAACATGTAACAGCCGACCCAGGCGCACTCCCCCTCCACTCGCCTACATGAACAGAAAACGGTGCAGCACGCTGTCAAGAGGCAGGGTCTTCCTCTCTTTCACTGCCCCTCCACTTTACCAAACATGATGTCCTTTTTCGGGGACTGTTTGATTCCACTTGAGGAGACAGTTGTCCCCCACTCCTATTTTGAGTGTCTTCCAACCTGACAATGTTCTGCTGTTATTCATAAGGATTTGGTGGCTGGTCCCTCAGATCTGGACGGCTGGTTGGTTCTCTGTAATCTATTCTTAGTCTGGAAGCTCTCCTGAAACCCATTCGCCTTGAGTGACCCTGCTGGTATTTGAAATATTGGTGGCATAGCTTCCTGCATCACAGCAATGTGTAAGCCACCATTAATGACAAACTGGCAGGTGAATGCTGGATGAGAGGGCAGAATCCATCAAAAGGTCACCTAGACCTATCATAACTTTCCAAAATCCAAAACAAGGAAAGACTCCTGAAAGAAGCTAAGGAAAAATGAAGTTATCCATAAAAGAGATCCAATATGACTAAACTTTTATTTCTTAGCAGAAAGTATACAGGCAAAAAATAAATAGGATGACATATAAAACTGGAAAAAAAACGTGTCCACCAAGAATTACATATCCAGTAAAATTTACCTCAAATAGGGCAGTGAAATTAGGATGTTTTCAGGTAAACAAAAATTTAATGAATTTATAAAAACCAGAATATACTTACAAGATATAAAAGGATTTCTTTAGACAGAGAGCCACCGATGGCAGACAAAAACCTAATGCAAACATAAATGACAAGCCTCCCAGAAACCATCTGATAGAGTACCCTAAGTTAAACACAATGAGGAGATTCAAAATTAAGCGTCAGAGAGATGAATTTGTGAACGAAGATGAACACAGAGTAAAAGAGGGAATATAGAGTGTAGTTAGAGAAATTCCCAATACAGAGGAAGGCAAGTCAATTTCAAGATAAAACAGATTGTTTGAAATTTGGAAAAAATTAATCAATTACTGAGCAATCACAAAGATAATGAATAAACTATCTCATCACAATAAAAAATAAGAAAATCATAAAAGATTTAATAAACACTAAAGAAAAAAATCAATGAAGAAAATGACAAGAAAACCCACAAACAAAATTAAATCAGAAAAGAAAATTATGTGGAAGAAAAGAAACCATCAGCACTGTAAAACAATCCCCCTCCTCCAGCACACTGGCAGCAATAAACAAATACATATTGATAAATACACTATGAATGGATTAAATGCACCAGTCAAGAGACAGAGTAGAAAATGGAGAGGAAAATAGAACCTATTCATATGCTGTCCTCAAAAGACTCCTTTTAAGCTAAAAAAAAAAAAAAACAAGGATGGAAAAATACATCAAGCTAACAGCAATCAAGAGAGCAGGGGTGACAATATTAATTTCTGGAAGAAAAGAAACCATCAGCACTGTAAAACAATCCCCCTCCTCCAGCACACTGGCAGCAATAAACAAATACATATTGATAAATATACTATGAATGGATTAAATGCACCAGTCAAGAGAAAGAGTAGAAAATGGAGAGGAAAATAGAACCTATTCATATGCTGTCCTCAAAAGACTCCTTTTAAGCTAAAAAAAAAGAAAATCAAGGATGGAAAAATACATCAAGCTAACAGCAATCAAGAGAGCAGGGGTGACAATATTAATTTCTGATAAAATAGAGTATAAGGCAAAAGCAGAAAAAAAGATATGGAAGAGTATTGTGTAATGATTAAAAGGTAAGTTGAACAAGACGATACAGCCATAAGTACTTATGCGCCCAATGAAAGAGCCTCAAAACCTATCAGTCAGGTTTTAACAGAACTGGAGATGGAGACTACTCTAAAATGACAGTAGGTTTTATACATACCACTTTTGATGAAGGACAGAACAACTAGAAAGAAACTCCACAAAGACATAAAAAACTAAGGACAAACAGCCAACTTGACCTCATAAGCATTTACAGAACACTCCGCCCACAACAGTAAAGATATGTATCTTTTCAGTGCACATGCAATATTCTCCAAAATAGATCGTTAGACCACAAAGCAAGCCTCAATAAAATTTAAAACATCAAAATATTGCAAACCATCTTCTCAGACCACAATGCTATAAAATCAGAAATCAACAATAAGATAAAGGGGGAACGACCTGGAAATTGAATAAGACTCTGCTTTTAAAGCACTGGATGAAAAAAGAAATTTTAAAAATTCCTTGAATTAAAAGACAATATAAACATAACATACCAAACTTTTGGGAACAAAAGCAGTTCTCGGAGAGCAATGTATAGTAATAAAGATACATATCAAAAAAGAGGAATCAAAATCAACATCTGACTCCAATATGCCCAACAATTAGACAAAGGACAGCAAAACAAGACCCCAGAAGAAAGCAAAGATTAGAGCAGAAATAAATGAAAACAGAAAGACAATAA
>NW_022107431.1:96218913-96239970 GCF_000313985.2 Echinops telfairi | reverse complement strand
GAACTGTTCTCAGAAAAATTAAAAAACCTAAAAAAATGCACATTTTCTAGAAACACACCATCTACCTAACCTACCTAGCTTTAGACTAAGAAAATTAGAAAATTTATTATTTATAATAAAAATAATCAGTTTATTAAAAAACTCTTAATAACAACAAAAGTCGTGGCCCAAACAGCTTCCCTGATGAATTCTACCACACATCAAAGAGCTGACACCACTTCCACTCACACTGTTCCAGAGTATATGTACATATGCTTGGCAGAGGGTATTTCTACATGCTTATTTACATTGCAGCAAATATATCAACCAATCTGGCGGTGCATACAGGGGAAAAGTTATGAAAACTTCTTAGGTAGACCCAAAAGCCTGAGGGAATGAGTCCCTGGGCCTGGCGGTTCAAGGCCATAGTCTCAAGGGGCATCAAAGTCATTTGACATAACATGGTCTACAAAAACAGTGTTCTACATCCTACACTGGTGATTAACAATAGGGGTCTTAAGAGCTCCTAAGCAGCCACCTAAGGTAAAACTACTGGTCTTTTGCAATCCAGAACAAAGAAGGGAGAAGAATCAAAGAAATGTGTAAACAATGAATACAGTGGACGAATGAACCTCAGCATCCACACAACCCTGAGAACAGAAGCACTAGATGGTGCCCACCTACACTAATTGCTCTGAGAGGAGTAACTTTAGAAAGTCCTGGGCAGAGTGGGAGATAAGATGGAGCAAAATCAAAGTCATAAAAAATGACCGAGTATATACTCTTTAGATAGAGCCTAGTGGATATTTGAGACTGTCCTTTAGTTATCCGTTAGGGCTGGGAGTGAACTCACCCCTTTGATTCAATTTTCAGGTCTCTGAAGGGAACCCAAACACTAGAAAGATAAGAACACCTTAAAAGAACCAACCCTTTGAGATCAAGATGGCAGCATTTACCCAAGGACAAAGCTCAGAAGGGTTAGGAGAGAAGAAGGAATGGAAATGAGACACAGGAAGAAAGTGGAATAAATGAAATTACATTCTGGGGCTTGCAATCAATGAGATCAAATACAATGTGTATGAACTATGGAATGGGAAATGGATTTGTAATGTAAACCTTCCTTCAAAAAACATTAAAAAGTTAAAAAAGGTATTAACCATGAATATTAACAGTCTTTTAGGCAAACAAGAAAAAGACAAAAAAATTGCTGGGCAGTTTCTTAAAATGTTAAACACAGACTTTCCTATGACCCACCAATTCTACTCCTAGGAAGCGGCCAAAGAGGATGAATGAATCTGTCCAGGAAAGCTTGTATGCAAATATTAGTGGCAACATTTTTTATAATAACTCAATCCATATGTCTATGAACTCCTGAAAAGATAAACAAAAAAGGTATACTTAATCATATTGGGCATTTAAAAAACTGAAGTACTGATATAAAGTACAATATTGACGGAACTTTTCTGTGGTCTGGGGTTGGAGAAGGGATTGACTACAAAGAACATAAGAGAACTTTCTGGAGGGAAGGGTTTATGCTAATGGCTGTACAACTTTACAAATGATTTACTAAGTCACTTCTCTCAGGGCCATCGAGTGGATGCTGACTCAGAGCCGCCCTACAGGACTGGGGAGAACCTCCCCTGTGAGTTTCTGAGTCACTGTTGACTGCAGTAGTGCTGCCTTTCTCCCGTGGGGCGGCTGGTGGTTTCCAACTACTGAGCTTGTAGGTTGCAAGGACAGGTAACCACTGTGGCACCAGGGCTCCTACTGAGTCATCTGCAATTTGTAAATACAATTGCAATACAATTTGAATTTTATGAAACTTATGTATTTAAATTAAATGGAATTTATGGTACTTCAACCATAACTCATAAAGCATTTTTTAAAGTGCAAGTATACACCAATCCACATTTGTGCGACTGAACACCCAAATCTTTGCTAAAGCTAACACCTTGCAATCTTTGCTAAATGGATTGGTTAAAAAAAGCCACTTCTCCTTGGTATGTATTTTTCATTGATCCCTCTCACTCACTGCGATCAAGCCAATTCCAACTCATAGTGAGCCTACAGGACAGGGCAGATGGCCACTGTGGGTTTCCTAGACTGTAACTCTCTAAGAGAGTAGAATGCCTCCGCTTTCTCCTGTCTTTGACCTCTATCGAGTAAAGCTAAATATTTTCTGTGGATTGACTGAATGATTTTTTTCATTACTATAAGAATATGAGACCTCTTCATCTTCTTAAAATAGCAATTTTTCCCCAGTGATATGTGGTTACAAATATTTTATACCCGTTTTTCAACAAGTTTTTTTTTTGCCATATAGAAAATATCCATTTTCATGTAACCAAGTTATCTGAATTTTCATTTAGTTTCTATCATTGGTGTTATGTCGTTATGACAATTGCTATTCTTTTGAAAAAATAACCAGAAAACTTGAGTATTCTTAAATAAGCATCTCTTGGGCCATAACCAACAGTATTGGGCTTTTAAATTTTAAGGAAACAGATCAAAGGATAACAAATTTCACAGTAGAGGAAGGTAGCCTTTTCTTCCTTATACCTGTATTTTAAGTATAAAGATACATTACTGTATGTATCACACATTTATGAATTTTAGAGAATTTCTGATGTGATACACTAGGCATATCTAATAGGTCTAGTGATTAGAAAGTAGAACAACTATAATAAAATGAGTAAGAAAAAGGATGTAAAACTGTGTTTGCTTTTGCTAATCATTCCAGGGCTGTGATTCTAGGTTATACTGGCTGATGCCCCTTTGTAGAACATCAAATTGTTACATAGCGATGTGACCAGTGCAAGCATTCCAGGGTGTCAGACCAGAACAGTCTAGAATTCAGTCAATCTTTGTCCTACCACTGCCCGAGTCCATGAGTGTTAGCATTTCTCCTGCTATTATGCTCATTATCAATGTGGGGGGACACCCATTCATTAACAAATATTGGCAATTTTTCAATTTTATTTAAATCTCACAAACTCAGGAATCTTCATTGCTTAGGTCTGTCCAAACACAAAACAAAAAAAACCTCACTGCCATCAAGTTGATTCCAACACATAGTGACCCTGTAGGACAGGGTAGAACTGCCTCTATGGGTTTCTGAGAATGAAACTCTTGACGGGCGTATAAAGCCCTGTCTTTCTCCTGAGGAGTGGCTGGTGGTTTCAAACAGCTGACCCTGTGGATTGCAGCCCAATACATAAGCACTTTTTCTCCATGGCTCCTGCCAAGGGATAAACTCTTTATAAGAACAGTGTAGTAGTAAAAAAAAAAAAAAAAAAGTAGCTATGGTTATTACACTCAATTATCTATATAAAATTTACAAAGTAATATAATTATTTACATAAAATGGCATTATGGCATTGAAGCTATATAACTAAGCCATGGTCATGATAAGGCACAATTAGAAGAGGCATTCAAATGCCTGAGGACAGAGAGTACACATCCCCCTGCCCCTCTCTCTGTATATTAAAGTCCTGTCCACATTTACAGGTCCCTGGATGGAACGAATGGTTAAATACTCAAGCAGTAAGCTGAGGCTTGGCTGTTTGACCACAGGTGGAGGTACCTCTGAAGCCAGGGAGGTCCATCTACTTCTGACAGGTTCTAGCTCTGAAACCCCTACAGAATTCTCTGCACTCATGGGGTTGCCAGGAGTCAAAATAAAATTGATAGCAGCTAACATCTGCCCTTACTCTCAGGACCAACCCCAGTTCGTTCTTCTTTCCCTATCTGTCCTAGAATATAAATAACCTGTTGCGGTGGACTAGCTTCTGACTCATGAAAACCCCATGTGTTACAGAGGAGAACTGCTCCATAGAGTTTTCTTGTCTGTAATCTTAGGAAAACAAACTGCCAGGCTGGTCTTCTAATGTGCCACTGGGTGAGTTCAAACCACCACAAAGTATCTCACTTACAAACCTCACCCTAAAGTATAGATAGGGCAAAAGCAAGATTTTAGAATCCACATTATGCACTCTGGAACATACAGAATCTATGCTATACATTATGGAACATATACACAACCATGATGCTATTTGTTTCTTTTAGATCACCTAATTGAATATAATACAAGTTCCACAGAAGCAGTAAATTAGACACCCCATGAGCACAAACTGTGCGTCCCCACACCATTGAAAGAATGCTAGCACTCCAGGTGTTTGCATCTATGTTATTAGCACTGCTTTCTGCTCTGCAGAAAACTTACTCAGACACTCCTCAAGAAACTGTTCTTGACATCTGAGAAAAGAAGGCAAAAGGGGCCAAGATGGCTCAAAATATTGTAGGGTGCTTTGACTTATTCAACTATAGACTGAGCAGTTCTTCAGTCATGAAATAACCCTGAAGTAGAATGGAAATGCTTTGGTAGTTACTTGAGCATTACTGATCGTGAAGAGCTATGGGTGGCAGATTATCTCAGGCATTGTTCTTTATAATAGAGATATGTTTTACTAATAACAACTTCCCAAGGTAATTCCAAGGAACTTCATGCTTTCATTATGTACTTCGAGGTGTGACTGTAAAATGGGATTGCCATGATTTAAAACACACACACACACACAACCAACAAACTCACTACTACTGCATCAGTATCAGCTCATAGTGACCCAATAGGACAGAGTAGAACTAATCCTTGGAGTTTCCAAGACTGTAAATCTTTATGGAAGTAGACAGTCTCATCCTTCTCCCTTGGAGCTGCAAGTAGATTTGAACCAGACCTTGCTAGCAGCTTAAGAGATAACCAAGTGTGTTAGTCTGGGTTGACTACAGAGACAAATTCACAGACACTCATATGTGTATAAGAAAGAGCTTTTTATAAAGAGCAGATGTATATTTAGAAAACATCCCAGCCCAGTCCAGATCAAGTCCATAAGTTTGATATTAGTCCATATGTCTTATACTAGTCCATAAATTCCTCTTTAGGCTCAATGAGCACATGCAATGGATGCCGAATGCAGGAAGATCACAGGCCAGTGAGAAGGTCTTGTGGATCCAGTGGCAGGGTAAGCATCTCAATGTTGGCACAGTCTCCATGTGCCTCCTCCAGCTCTCTGAGAGTCTCAACAGCAGGAGAGGAAAGGCAGAGAAAGTGGGTCTGACCTCCAGGGAGTTATTTATCTCCTTCCTGCCTCCAAATGAGGTCATCAAGCTGCAACCTGATTGACAGGCTAGACTCCACCCCTTTGCTCAATTTGACAGGAGGTTACGTAACTGCCATGCCAAGCGACTACACCATCATTTGTGGCTGTTCCTATTTGGTATCAAACCAAAATTTTGGGCTCCAGATATATATGACAATTTTTCTATCAATTATGGAGATGTTTCATGTCTGAGGTCCTAAGAGATGAAGCAAGTGGTAGCACAAAGAAATGCTTCAATGCTCAGTATGCCTGGACAATTTATTCAAAGGATGCTTTGCCTTCTGGGAAAATGAAACCATGATAAACAATGTTTGCAAAAGAAAAACAAACAGTTCTTCTCTTTCACCATCTTTAGTGTGTCCGCTATCCAGCCATGGACACACATGAAAACTAAGAGTAATCACTTCATCAACTCTGGTCCATGAAGGACAATAAGGAACAATTCCTTCCAACACCTCCAACCCAAACCAAAACACCAGCCATTGAGTTGATTGCAACACATAGCGACCTTATATAGAACAGGGTGGAACTGCTGCTCAGGGTTCTTGAGACTGTAAATCTCATGATGAGAGCAGAGTCTCATCTTTCCACGGAGATGGTCTACTGGATTTGAACTTCCAGCTTTTTGAACATTAGCCCACAGAGTCACCGGGCCATGGACCATTATATCTAGAGTGCACATTTAGCCTACTATGGATATCCAAACTTTTGTTAATAATTCCCAGGCAAGGTGATAACACCAACGTGCTCTCTAATCCTTCTTGACAATTAGTCCTTTTAAAACTCTACTAGTTCTTAACCATCAGATAAATAAATAAAATACTGACAATGACTGCATATTTTCATATCCTCATTCTAGTGTTGTTCTTTCATGAAAATTAAGTTGAAATAACACATTTAAACTATTAGTACCCTTAATATGCCAATCATTTTCTTAGGCAGAGGTCTGGGCGTTTTCTAAATTCCTTTTGACCCCACCCACCACTACATGCAGAGAAGGAATAAATAATGGCTGAGAGTAAGGACTTGGGATATACCACCTCTCATGAAATGTTTGCTGTTAGCATTTGACTGGTGAGATATTGGGCAATTCATGCCAAGTCCCAATTCAATGGTGATAATTTCTCCAGGTCGTCTGTGGATTGAATGAGTTACTGCGAATCAAACCTTTTACACAATGCATGGCACTTGCTGGCATGTGCACATTATCCTACATTAAAACAAACAAGTAGATAACAGTTGCCCTGAGTCAATTCTGACTCACAGTGATCTCATGTCAAAGTTCTACAAGGGGAGAAGTTTATCCCATCGGGGTTTCAATAGTGGATTTTTTTAGAAGTAGGCTGTCAAATCATCTCAGCACCCACAAGCCTCCAAGGTGCTTTTAGGTTAGTAGTGGGTCCCTTGAATTGTTTGTGCCACCCAGGGACCCATAAACATTAAGAAAAAAAAAAAAGATTACGCCTTTTAGAAAGTGGAGAAGACACCAAATTCTTAAAAATGGCAGATGAGTGGGCAAATCTGGATTTAAAACACTTAAATGTTTTCTCATGTATTGCATTCGCTCACACATAAATCAGTCCAGACTTTAGCTGATAAAGCGGGATATTATTTGTAAGTGTGCTTCAAATCTAACACTGGTTCACCGGTTGACAGGAAGCGCTGGGGCCAGAGGTGGGAGGATACAAAACATTACCTTAGGAGCCAGCCGCCACACACTGGTTTTCTATGGGAGAAGGACCTCCTGCCTTGGGGCAGTAACTAGTCCCTAGTGGACACCAAGGGGGAAGAAGGACCCAGGCGTGGTACTTGCTGTGAAGGGCCAGCGCGGAAGGGGACACAGCTTAACAAGGGGCGTGAGATGTCACTCAAAGGCGCGGATCCCGCCTTTCCCACGCGTGGACTCGGCGCAGGGGGAGCCGCGGGCGCCCGCCGTCTCCCACGCTGCCCGCTCCGCGGCGCCTGCAGCGATCGCGGCGGGTCCGGCCCCGGGCCCCGGGCCCCGCCCGCGCCGTCCCCAGCCCTGACGGACACCGGAGTTGGTACATACGGGTCTGCGCGGAGGCGAGCCGGAGGGCGAGCGCCGTTTAAACATGGCTTTCCCTGCCTCCTCCCTCAGCCTCGGAGCCATCGCGGCGCACCGGCCGTGGACCCGGCCCACGGGGGCGTCCGCGCAGCATCTGCCCGACTTCGCTCTCCCCTCGACCTCCCTCTGCGTCGACTTGTCGTCGCCCCTTCGTGTGTTCCCTCTACTTCTCCGCGTGGCAGTTTGCTCTCGCTGCGGGCGGGGGAAACCAGGCCAGCGGGAATGAGTTCAAGAGCGGGACCGGCGTCGCGGGAGAGAAAGTAACCTTTAGAGACCGGAGAAGACGAGGGAAGACAAGCCTGCAACAGGCGTCTGAAAACCAGCGTGCGGAAGCAAAGAGGACCGCGACCTTCCATTGCCTGACATGGTTGACTGTAAACACAATTTAAAGGCCTTTGAAAAAAAATGTTTGGCAAGTCTTACCTTTCTCTTCGGCATGACTGCGTTCGTGAAGCAAAAAGTAAAGCCACGGGCTAGAGCTGCTGCTGCTGCTGCCGCTGGATGCTACCGCCGCTGCAGCTGCTCGCGCGCAGGGAACCGCGTAGCCCAGCCGCCCCACCGCCCCACTCGGCTCCCGGCTCCCTCCAGGCCCCTCTACTCGCTCGCCTCCCCGCTCCTCCAATCAGGAGCCTCGCCACCCGACAGCGAGGCCTCATTGGCTGCAGGAACGTTCTAAATTCCACGAGGACACACCCACCACCGCGCGCGCTGTACGCGCTGTTGTAGTTTCCACTTCGCCGAAAAAAATCTGCCCGGCGACTGAGCATGCCCGGTTCAGCTGGTAACCCCAAGGCCACACAAACCTAGAGTTTCATTGTTTTGCTGCTGCTGCAACTGGATTGTGTCGGTAAGAACTGCGTGGGCCTTCATAGGGAGGAGAAAGACTAAGGATGGACACATCAACTTTGTCATGTAAATATGTACACGGACGCGGATGCACTTTATACGTGTGCTATCCATAAAGGGTTGCAATAAATGTTACTCAATGGAGGCAGCAAGGTACTCAGTTCTGGAAGGCTGGATATTTCTAAAGGTTGCCATTTCTTTCACCGTCTAGTGAGTGTAATCTCTAGGATTGCTTAGCTTTAATGTCCTAAAATCTATGCTTACAATGCACTCGGTAATAAAGACAATTTCAAGCTAGACGAGAGGATGAGTAGGATATGTTTGTTATGGAAATCAGGGAGTGACAGATTATTCTGTTTCAAAGACATTTAGTTGACACCCATCATGACTGATTTTATGCCTCATATGTGACTCAGACTCCTGCGAAAGCATTTTAGCTGTCAAGGCAGAAACCATTTTAATGGCCAATTTTACTCCGAAACCAAAACCAATGAAAGGCCTAAAACAAAACAAAACAAAAGAACAGCACCCACAGCTACCCTCATAAATATAGATAAAATTCCTAGGTGGGGGTGGGGTGGGTATAAATCAAACTAAACTGCATGGTGACTTAAAACCTGAAAGTCAATGTAGTTCACCCTATTAATAGAATAAAAGAGAAAAATATTATGATCATATAAATAAATTCAAGAAAAGCTCTGGTGAATAGATCATGAATTTCGGGCAAACCCTTACAATGGAATACTACTCAATATGGAAGGGGAAAAAATGTTGTTAGGAGTAAGATATGATAGTCGGCCTCTATAAAAATGTATAGCCTTTGAAATCCATTGGGGCAGTTCTGCTGTGCCCTATGGGGTCATTATGATTCTGAATCAATTAGATAATAGTGGGATCTTTGGGTTACAGCCAACAGCACGGGCGAATGCATTAGACGAAGAAGAAACAGGTGCCATTGAAGAACAAACAAATCCATATTAAAGGAAGTATGGCCAGAATACTCCTTAGAAGTGAGAGTGGGGAGACTTCATCTCACATACTTTGGACACAGTAGAGACCAGTCCCTGGTGAAGGACACTGTGCTTGGTAGACAGTCAGTGGAAAAGGGGAAGATCCCCAGGATGACTTGACTGAGCAGCTGCAAGCAGGGATTCAAGCCTAACAATCACTGTGAGCATGATGCAAGACCCTGCGGCCTTTCATTTTGTTTTTTCTGAGGCTATCAGAACCAACTCGATGGCACCTGACAACATGTCAAAAGAGTCAAATACGGAATCCTATACTGAGTAATTTCATCTACTTGAAATGATAAAAAGGCAAAAACTAGGCAAAATTATCTTCAGAATTTAGAGGTAAAATTTGCCATAGGAAACTCTACTGAAGCCGTGTTAGGTGGTTGTGGTGTAGTGCAGGCAGTTCAGACTCATAGTGACGCTGTGTTCAACAGAACGAAACAGGGACTAGTCCTGCGCCGTCTGCACAATGATTGTTATGTTCGAGCCCATTGTTGCAACCACTGTATCAATCTTGCTGAGTGTCTTCCTCATTTTTGCTGAACCTGGTGGTGTAGTGGGTTGCACCCTGGGCTGCTGCTAACTACAAGGTCAGCAATTTGAAACCACCAGCCACTCAACAGGAGAAAGAAGAGGCTTTCTACTCCTGTGAATGCAAGGTGTCTTAAGTCTCAGAAACCCACCGGGGCAGTTCTACCCTGTCGTATAAGGATGCTACAAGTCAGAATGGATTTGATGGCAATGAGTTTGGTTTACTGGTTTTTACCAAGCATTATGGCGTTCTCCAGGGACATATCCCTCCTGAAAACATGTCCAGGGTCCATGACATGAAGTCTCACTACCTTGTCTCTAAGGAGCATCCTGGCTGTACTTCTTCAAAGACAGATTTGTTCCTTCTGCTGTCAGTCCATGATATATGAGTAAATAAAATGAAACCCTTTATAACCTTAGTATTTTTCCATTTATCATGATATTGCTTATTTGTCCAGTTGTGAACATTTTTACTTTAACAGTTTTGTCCACATTTATCCATATAATACACAATTCAGTAGTTTAATCATATAAAAAAGAGTTGTACAATCATTACTACAATCAATTTTAGAACATTTTCTTCTTCCTTGTACTCATTGTTATTAGTGTAATTATTTTTTAATTGTGGCAAAAATATACACAACAAAAGTTCTCCAATTCAATAACTCCTACATGTAAAATTCAGTGCCATTAATTAACCTTTCATATTATACAACCATTATTGATATCCCTCTCCAAATTGCACAACCACCATTAAAATAAATTCAATGGCTCCTCAGCAATAACCCTTCCTCTTTCACCCATGGTAATTAAAGGTCAAGTTTGGTTTCTTTCTTTTTTTCCCCCCAATAGTTTCCTTGGTATAATATTCATATCTCATGCACATCCATAGTTAAATAGCTTTTCAAAAGGTTGTATATACATCATTACAATCAGTTCTAATGTTTCCTCCCCACTCCTGCATTCATCAGTTGCTCCCCGATTCCCCTCATCCACCGTTAGCTCCTGCTTCCATATAAACCATTGCATCAGTTATTGTCTCGTTGCATCACTCCTGTGCTTCATAAACTGGGGAACCTAACAGAAACAATAAACGAAACAAAGAGGAAAACAACAATAACCATATAAAGACAAATATAAGGAGTAAGAAAGAAAAGACCACCAACAATATTTTAAAAACCAGAGAAGAAATTTCTGTCGTGGAACAAGCAATAAATATTTGTGTTTAGAGCAAATTCAGGTTGGGTCAAGAGGGAGGTCAACTAACCAAGTAGCATATTATACCATGGTTCATCCACCGTGATCCAGTTTAGAATAATCTCTGATAGTGAAGCTTTTCAAGTCCCATGCTGGTGGCTAGAGGGGATCTGCAGGAGGCTTATTCTGACTGGATACTCTGCAGATGGATTTTGGGCTCCCACTGTCTTCCATAACCTACAAAGTGGGTGTTCACGATTTAAGCTCTGATCATTTCCCCTTCATCCTGTTGGGATTGTGTGATCGTCATCTTTGGATCACACAGGACGATGTGCTCTTTCGTGTGGACTTAGTTGACGCCTCACTTAGATGGCTGCTTGTTTGAATACAACCCACCAATACAAGTATCAGTGCTTCCTCTGAAATGTAGATGCTCCCCTCCCCTGGTCTTAGCTTGATTGTCTAGTCAGGTTCTCTTCTCATTCCTATGGAGGGCCTGTTGATTTGTCACAATCTTGTCTCAATGTAGTATAGCATCAAGTGGATGGTCCTCTCCCTTTCCCTATTTCCTGAGCCCAGCTAAGGCGAGGTCTCCCCTTACACGGTGGTTCTTATGAAGTGCACATAAGGGTGGGGTGGAGTGGGTGATGTATGGTTCATGGCTGGTAGGCAGACATTCTACTCCTTTGTTTGGGAATTGATCTTTAAGATTTGCTTAATTGGCGTTTCTCCTTATAGGAGTGGGCTCATACAATGTTTGTCCTTCTGTGATTGACTAACGCCACTCAGAATAATGGTTTCCAGGTCCTTCCATGCAGTGTTTATGTTTTCATCACTGTGGTTTTTAAGAGATGCATAGTATTCCATTGTTCTGCTGTTGGGCATTTGGGCTGCTTCCAGTGTCTTGCTATTGTGAATTGTGCTGCTATCAATATGGGAGAGCATGCATCTGCTCCTGGTGTCTCTTAGTTCTTTGGGGTATATGCCTCATAGTGGTGTTGCTGGATTGTAGGCATTTCAATTCCCAATTGCTTTTTACCGTATGTCTTACCATATTGTTTTCCATAGTGGTTGTATGTATTAACAAGTCCACCAACAGTGTATGCAAGTACGAATCTCTCGTGTTCTCTCCAGCATTTGTTATCTCCTTCTTCTTTTTTACACTGGGCTAGGATTGTGGGTGTAAAGTGGTATCCCACTGTCGTTTTAATTTGTATCTCCCTGATAGCTAGTGATTGTGAGCATTTTTCATGTGTTTGTTAGCCATTTGTACTTCATTTTTGCTGAAATGCTTGCTCATGTCCTTTTTCCCAGTTCTTAATTAGGTCATTTGTTATTTTCTTATTGAGCTGTTGTAGAGTTCTGTATATTTTGTTAATTAGACCCTTGTTCGATGTGTCATTGTTAAAAAAAAAAAGTTTCCCAGTCTGTGGGCTCGTATTGTACTCTCCTGATGAAGTCTCTTGATGTGCATAAGTGATGTAATTTCAGCATGTGCCAGTCATCTATCTGGTCTTCTTCTGTGTGTGCCTCCTCCATTATACTTGGTAGTCTACGTGTGCCCTGCAATAGGGCCCTTCAGTTGGTTCCAGCTTTCTCAGGGATGATCCTGATAGCCTTGGGGTTTACCTTTAGGTCTTTAATCCATCTTGAGCTTGTTTTTGTGCATGGGGAGAGAGAAGGGTTTGTTTCATTTTTCTGCACATGGAAATTCAGTTTGTCCAACACCATTTGTTGAAGAGGCTGTCTTTGGCCCATTGGACAACAGGGTCCTTGTCCCAAAGGATCTTAGAAAGGTCTTTTGTGGGACGGATCGATCCATTGCCTGAAGCCTGATGCATGTGTGTCTAGGTTTTCTGTTCTGATCTATTGGTGTAAACATCTCGTTCTTCCAGTACCAGGCTGTTTGGGCTTCTGTGTGTCGTAGGTTTTAGGTTGGGAAGTGGGAAGCCTCCTATTTGTTTCTTCTTTTTAAGAAGTTCTTTGCTTATGCTAGGTCTTTGGTCTGCCCATATGAAATTGACAATTAGTTTTTCCATTTCTTTAAAGAATGTTTTTGGGATTTGGATTGGGATTATGTTGTATCTGTAGATTGTTTTAGGTAATATTGACATTTTCACATATTCTGCCCATCCATGAGCACAGGATATTCTTCCATTTATGTAGATCTTTTTGTTTTTTTGTAGTGATATTCTGAAGTTTTCTCTGTACAGGTAATTTTCTTCTTTTGTTAGGTTGATTCCCCCCCCCCTTTATATTGTTTAATTCATACTCTAGGACTTGGTCTTTGATTTTCATCAGTAAGTGCTTCAAGTCCTCCTGAATTTCAGCAAGCAGGGCTGTGTCATCTGTATATAACTGGCTGTTAATTAACCTTAATACCTTTTTTCTTCTTCACTTTCTCATGTGATTTTATTTTCTCCCTTCAATCATTATAATGTGATTTCAGATTTTGTCTTAACTGAGGGATCTGTATACACATGCTTGTCCAGTCCACTTATAGTCAAGGCAAATGCTGTCTGATTATACTATGGACTCTCTGGTCATCTAACCCAAGTCATCCCCTAGCCTGGCTTTATTGTCACTATACTGTGCAGCTACTTCATTGAATCCTATTCCAGACTTTAACTTCTCCATGGCTTCCAAAATTCTGCTAGGTTTTTCTCAAAGAATGTGTCTGATTATTTTTGCATTGCCACCACCTCTGGGACCCTGAGCCTTCTTGTCAGCACTGTCACTTCAAGAGCTGCATCCCTTGCCTACCTTTTCCAGTACCATTTCCCCCCTTTAAGTGGCATCTTGGAAGTTTGCACTTGAACTCTCAACTGCTTCCATTGCCTTACATTTTATAAATGGGGACAAATTTACTTTGTTCACACAGATGCCTCACATATTTATTAAATAAGATTATAAAGCAATTATTTTTAGTGCTTGACTTTTTCTTAGTTAATTTTCAAAATAATGAATTGATATTCTAGCTCTCTCCAGAGGTGATGAATGATATTTTTCTTTTTTGTCACATCTTTATATATTTAGTGTGTTTGAGTTCATTCTATTATTTTATCTATGTATTTATTTCAATACTCAAGTTGCCCCATCTTTATCATCGTGAGAACCTCTTCAAATTAGATGTGAATCCTTTTGATGTGATGCCAATTTTCTGGTAGATTCTGTGCATTCTTGCATTTAATAGATCACAGTGTTCTAAAAAGTGAACTGAGATAGAACCAATTCTTTGATTTCAAACTTGATAAAAAAAAACCTAAAGGTTAGCAATGTTCCATGAAAAAATAAGTTTAAGAATGAAGTTATTTTGGGAGAGAGTTAATTTATAAAGGCATAGTAAAAGTATTCCAATCATGATATATTTAATAAGACCTGTGAGAAAGGATGCTGAGTAGCAGTTGACTTCTGGGTCGAATCACTCTTTTTCTTTATAGAGAAGAAAAGATGTCACAGCTGAGGTGGAGTGGACTATTCTCTTCTGTGATGAAAAGTTGATGATTCACAAAGCTGGTGTTTTTAGTTGATCTTTTCCATGGCTAAATAGTCTCGGTCAGAAAAAGCATACAACACTGTGAATGTTTTGACTGCAAATAATTTAAAAAGCAGCCATGAAAATTCAGTTTGCTAGTTGAATAAAGAAAATTGATGATAAGGATATTGAATCATTTGAGTTTCTTAGCTCTTTTTAAAGTAATGAAAAAATAGTTTTAACTTTATAATAAGCAACAGCATGGCTTATCTTTACTTTTGCCATGAGTAAGGAGGAGAGGCTTCTCTCCCTTTGCCTTTGGTGGCCTTCAAGGTTTGAGAAAATCAGCGCAGACTGCCCCTGGCAGCTCTGGGGGGTATGCGGAGTAAGCAAACAGAATGATTTCGTGGGAAGATAGGATTCCAGGTTAAGAGATAAAGACACCTGAGCACATAAAGGAGCATGTCTTATGCAAGAGAGGGGAGGCCAATCTGATAGGAAGCCAAGATTCATTTGCTTATCAGTATATTCCATTGAGTAGTTAGTTCCCTGGCTGTTACTTTTTTTCTGCTTTGAAACAGCAACTTCAAAGATGGTAAAGGCTTCCCTATAGAAAATGAACAGATAGATCTGGAGAGGCAAGGGGTAAATTCAGAAAGGAGGAAAAAATAGCAAAAAGGCTTTTCCAACTGCAGTGTCAAAGGGTAGGAAGAAAGGAGGGAGGGAAGGCAAGGAGGAAGGGAGGGAAGAGGAAGGAAAGGAAAGGGCTTCGAAATTAGAGTGCATTTCACATAGTAAGCAGTGTATGGAATGACTGTTTCCATTTTTTCATGGACACACACAAGATACTGTGCATTGAGTTTTAATGTGAAATGGATTCTCTAGAAAGGACTTTGGTCTGGAAACCGTAAAGCCCCTGCACAGCCCTAATGAATCTTGTTGATCTTTGTATCTCTAGCCATTTCGTCCCCTGGTACAAAGGTGCTTAATCATCAGAACTAAAATGTAAGGATGGGATCATTTGCAAATCACCTCCCTTTTCTCTTAACTCTGCATCTTCTCTTTCAGGCAGACATAGACTCCTTGGGCTTTTGCTCTGTCCAACCCCCCAAATCAAACCCACTGCAAATGAGGCAATCTCACTCATAGTGGACCCTGTATAGGGTTTCTGGGATGGACAATCCTTTTTTTTAATCGTTTTATTAGGGGCTTATACAACTCTTATCACAATCCATACATGCATCCATTGTGTCAAGCACATTTGTACATGTGTTGCCATCATCATTCTCAACATATTTGTTTTCTACTTGAGCCCTTGGTATCAGCTCCTTTTTTCCCCTCCCTCCCCGTCCCTCTCCCTCATGAACCCTTGATAATTTATAAATTATTATTTTGTCATATCTTATACTGTCCGACGTCTCCCTTCACCCACTTTTCTGTTGTCCGTCCCCCAGGGAGGAGGTTATATGTAGATCCTTATCATCGGTTCCCCTTTTCTACCCCACCTTCCCCTTACTCTCCTGGTATCACTACTCTCATTATTGGCCCTGAGGGGTTTATCTGTCCTGGATTCCCAGTGTTTCCAGTTCTTAACTGTACCAGTGTACATCCTCTAGTCTAGTCGGATTTGTAAGGTAGAATTGGGATGATGATAGTGGTGGGGAGGAAGCATTAAAGAGCTAGAGGAAAGTTTTATGTTTCATCATTGCTATACTACACCCTAACTGTCTCACCCACCCCACCCCCACCCACCCCCGCTACCCTTCTGTGAGGGGATGTCCAGTTGCCTGCAGATGGGCTTTGGGTCTCCACTCCACACTCCTCATTCACTGGCATTCCTTGATACTCACCTTCTCGACACGATCGCTGAAGATAAAGCAGGTGCATAAGCAAATGTGGTGAAGAAAACTGATGGTGCCTGGCTATCAAAAGATATAGCGTCTGGGGTCTTAAAGACTTGAAGATAAACAAGCGGCCATCTAGCTGAGAAGCAACAAAGCCCACATGGAACAAGCACAGCTGTCTGTGTGATCATGAAGTGTTGATGGGATCAGGTATCACTCATCAAAGGGACTGATAATCTTAACCCAGTGTCTAACCCACAATGACACCAGAGCTCCGGCTACTCTCATAAGTAATAGAGAATTACTGAAAAATCACTGAAGAATTTATATATTGTTCTTTTAATAACTGGAATTCTGAGCAAGTCACTATTCTTCAATAATAGGCTAAAGAATCCTAAAGATGAAGGAATTCAAGTATGATGAAACAATGTCAGAAACAACAAGCAAGAATTAGTAAAAGAATAAATACTCTGTATTTTCATCAATCAAGTCTTTTACTTGATTGGATGCTAACTTTTATAGAGAGCCTATTTAATTTTCATAAAGCAAGTAAGACAATCCAAGAGCTACCTGCCCCAAATCCCTTGACAATCATTCTTGCCTGATAATCATGAAAATTCTTAAATTCCAATCCTGGTTGGGCCTGAGAACTCACATTTTAAACTAGCTCCTCATGTGTTTCTTGGTCTAAAATTCCAAATCAAGCGTTTGCTTTCAAGTATTTGACTGCTGGCCCTCTGGTTCTAATGATACCTATCTACAAAGGTGTGCTGAAGTGGGAGCAAAATTCTGTGGAAGAAACCTCCCTCGTAGGCCTGATTGCACATACTCATGGGTGTGTGCCCAGCCCTCCTCACATCCAGTTTTGCCTTCTTGTTTTGACTATTTCTTCCTTGTCTCCAGTTTGAGGCACTAGCACGTTGGTGGTATAATTCTCACTTTCCATTAGGAGAACCCCAAGCCCATATTGCCTGCCATTGAGTACATCCAGGCCCGTGTTAAATGTCTGCCCAGCGGACCTCATGCACAGCCACCACTCATGTATTATTGATCGGGTTGTAGGTTGCTATGGTGCTAAACACATGTCAGCAGTTTGGAATAAAGCCTGGCACTTATTTCTGAAAACAGTCATCCATGAGAACTTTGCGCATCATCACAGGCTGATCCTAAGGACCGGGCAGCATTGTGCATGGGGTCTCCATGACGCGGCCCAACTGGAAGGTACCTATCACAACAATGTCTATAGTTGGGAGGACCCTGAAGAGTAGGTCAAAGCTGCACTCATCCAAACCCAAATCCAACCCACTGCGATGGAATCAATCAGTAATTAATCGGGACCCTATAGGACAGAGCAAAACTGCCCCTCGGAGTTTCTCCTTTGCAGACATAGATTACCATAGCTTTCTCTTGTGCAGCACCTGGTGGGTTTGAACTGCTGGCCTTTTGCTTAGCAGTTGCCCACAGCACCAACCACCAGGACACCAGCACTCACCCAACTCCTCGCTATTGAGTCAATTCTAACTCACAGCAACCCTACAGAAAAGAGTAGCCCGTGTGGGTGTCTGAGACTGTAAATCTTTGCAGGAATAGAAAGCTTCATAACCTTCATCTTTCTCTTGGCTGGTAGTTTCAAACTATTAACCTTACGGTTAACATTCCAACTCAAAGCTCACTGTGCCACTAGGCTCCATAACCAGGGCCCTAGAAATGAACTTCGCCCCATTTCCCAGGCTGTGTTTTAGCCAAACCCCAGAGCCCCTGGCAAGATTAAATTCCCAGGTCCAGTGTCCTCTAAGGAGCCTAACAGGAGGCAAATCCTCACGGGCCCCACCCTTGCAAGGCTTTGTGATTTTAGTGATAGCACAAGCCTACTCTGACTGCACTAAGGGCTAGGGGGCCTGGAACCTCCTGTGATCTTTCAACAGGAACCTACTTTTTGTTTTCCCAGCATTTAATCAAATTTAATCTGTGCACATTCTTTACCCCAAGTATGCTTTACACAGTTTTCCCACCGCCAGCCCTTTTAGGTTCAATAGGTGTTATTTACCTTTCTCCTGCTGCTGCTATGCAAAGCCACAGGGGTGTAATTAATCAGCTCTTTGAAGTTCCCAGTGGACTATTGGGCAGTGGATTAGGTCTACTCAGTAGCTAGACCCAGAGATTGGACAACATTGGTACAGCCATCTTGTCCGGCCTGACTTTCTCACATGTCTGGTGCCATCAGCTAGCCAGGCTCAAGGAGGAGAAAGTTAGGGGGCACAAATCCCCAAAGTTCATGGCCAGAACAAAGCAGAGTAAGCGCATATCCTCCACCCCTAGGGGAAATGCCACCAGCAGCAAGATGCCATAGACCAGTCAAAGGTGCCAAAGACCAGTCAAGAATGTTGAGTTATACACTTCTGGGGTCTGAGACACGACCCCTCCCCTGCATGGAGAAATGGAGGCAGCAACAGAAGCATCAGAAGCCAGAGAATGGAGACCATGAGATGTAATGAACTTCCCAGACCACAGGAGTAAAGGTGGGTAGCTTTGGGCAGGAGGCTAGCTTGCAGAATGTTGTGCCCTTTGGGAATTTATCTGTGCTAAAGAGTTTTGTATTACTTGCTGGAGCAAGGTAAGGGCAAGGAACCAAGTGGGGAGTGACTGCGGACCAGAGAGACATGCCTGGGGCATGGCTGACATGAGTGCTGGACAAAGGACTGTATACTTACTGGGTTTTTATTTTTCATTCTGACTTGTAATCTGCTAACTTCCCTAATCAACCTCATAATTGTGAGTATTGTCTAGTCATTATCATGGGCTCTCTAACCAGTAGAGAAGTAGAGTGCTGGGAAGGATGGTGCCAGAATTGGTTAAGGAGGGATGGAAGGTGGAGGCATGTCTGATCTCTGTCTCATAGGCATCAAACGTGAGCAGATGTGCAATTCAATTCTCATTTCCCTTTGCATAGCTGGATCAGGTCAGATGTGATCCCCACGCCCTGGGCAACCTAAGTGGAAAATTTAAACGTATATAGAGAGAAGACTTAGTAAAACCAGGTTGTACCAGGTAGAGTTTAGCTCAGGAGGTCCACAACCATTTTAATATCTAACACTTTTTTATTACTTCTTAAGAACCAATTTTTTACATCTCCCCAAGAACCATTTGGGGTGAGCTTGCCACCAGTGAGAATATATAATGAATGCAAATGAATTTACACCACAGTTATGAAGTATTTATTAAATTTTTAAATGTAGGCAAGGAAGATATAGTTTCATCTTGAAACATATTACATTCTTACATGTATTTTTATTATGTACCAGGGATAACTTTCATTTATCCAATGAAGAATTTGGCTGCAGTGGCCCATGATCTAATGAACATTTAATAGATATTTCATTTTGGAGCACATTTCCAAAGTAGTAGTGACTTGAGGGGTTGTCTTGTATGATGTTGACCAGCCTGAGATTTTTTATTTATTATGAAGGTAATTATGGTTGTTGTGAGTGATTTTCAGTATCTCGGAATGCTTATAGGATTTTCATCTGCTGAAGGGTCATTGCTCAAAATGAGAGGAAACAGCAGCAAATGTTCACTAATAATCAGAAGGTGATATGCATGAAATATGAATTTAGAAAAATTAGAAATTGTCAAAAATAAAATGCCTAAAGAGCTATATCCTAGGCAGTAGTGAGCGAAAAGGGATTGATATTGGCTATTTTGAGTTAGACAATCATATATTTCACTATGCTGGAAGGACAAATTCCATTAGAATGGTGTCTCAATTACCAACAGGAAGAACATTTCAAGATCTATATTGAAGTACAATGTTTCGGTAACAGGATAGTATCTATATGCCGATTAGGGAGTGACAGTTAACACAACTATTATTCCGATTTATGCACCAACAATGAAAGCTACTGACAAAGGAATTAAATAATTCCACCAACTCCTTCAGTTTGAAGTTGATTAAATGTGCAATCCAGATGCACTGATAATTGGTGACGAGAACTTGAAGCTGGACGCAGAAGGCAGACAGTAGTTAGGAAATGTGGCATGGAAAGAAACAAAGCTGGAAGTCACAAGACCAATGATGTTTATTTCAAAAAGTTGCAAATACTTTTTTTGTTTAGCATCTAACATTAATTTTATTTTCTTATTCAGAGTTCACTATACATTCAAGTTTTTACAATGAGCACATATTACTTTGGGGGGGGGTAAATATACAAGGGATATGTCCCTTTTATTTATTTATTTTTAAAATCATTTTATTGGGGCTAGTACAACTCTTATCACAATCCATATATACATCAGAATTCTCATAGGAGCTGATACCAAGGGCTCAAGCAGAAAGCAAATGTTTTGAGAATGATGGTGTCAACAATTGTACAAATGCAAATACTTTTTTTGGACAACACTAACTGACCATCCATGTGGACATTACCTGATAGAATATACAGGACCCAAATCAGCAATATCTGTGGGAAGAGACAACAGAGAAGGCCAGAGCATCATTTGCTGAAGAAAATAGAAATTCATAAGAGTCAATATACAACCTTGAGTACATCCCATCTGAATTTAGAGAGAATCTGAGCCATGATATGACGCATTGAATGTTCATAATGGAAAAGTCCCTGATCTGTGGATGACATCAAGAATGTCATACATAAAGGAAGCAAAAGCTCATTAAAAGACAAGAAATGGAAAAAAAGATAAAAGTGGAGGTCAGAAGAAACTCTGAAACTTGGTCCTAAACGATGAGTAGCTAAAGCAAATGGAAAGAGCGAAGTAAAAGTTAAACAGAAAATTTCAAAGGGCAACTAACCATAGGAGATAAGCAGAGTTGTACTCACCAAGCTCAGAGGACAATAGCCCAGCTTGGAGCAACCGATGCACAGAGAGGACCATATGACCGGCCCCACTGTGAGATGCGACATCCTGCACTGACCCA
>NW_022107431.1:96212058-96217800 GCF_000313985.2 Echinops telfairi | reverse complement strand
TGAAGAACTGGAAGCACTCCCTGGTCTATACCAGGAACTGTGGAAGATAGCTACCTGGCTGACTAAGGGAACGAGATTCATATTTGTGGCTAATTCAAAGAAAAGTGACCTAACAGAATGTGGAAATTATTCACAATATCACATGCAAGTAAAAGTTTGCTGAAGACGATTCAAAAAGCAATTGCAGCAGCACATTGTCAGAGCGGCCAGAAATTCAAACTGGACTCAGAAGAGGTCATGGTATCATTGCTGATGTCAGATAGCTCTTGGCCGAAAGCAGAGAATACCAGCAAGATGCTTACTTGTGTTTTATTGACTATGTAAAAGTACTCTACTGTCTAGCTAATAACACCCTATGGGTAGCTTTGAGAAAAACGGGAATTCCAGGACGCTTCCTTGTGTTCACGTGGCACTGATCTATAACCCAGTTACTCAGAGTGAGCGAGGGAGTGCTGCATGGTTGAAAATTAGGAAAGGTGTGCATCAGGGCTGTATCCTTTCACTTCATGTACTCAAACTGTGTGCTCAGCAAACCATCCAAGAAGCTGGACTCTTGAAGGGGACGGCTGCATCAGAATTGGAGGAAAGTTTATTAATAACCTTCAATACGCAGCTGAAATAACCCTGCTTGCTGAAAGCAAGGTTGAAGCACTTGCTGATGAAGACCAAGAATCATGGCCCTCAGTCTGGATTTCAACTAAATATAAAGAAAACCCGAGGACCGCGATCATGGTGGACATGCTGGAGGTGCCGACGCACGTGAACGCCAGCATGTTAGCTCAGTTCATCGACCAGCCCGTGTGCTTCTTAGGGAAGCTGGAAAAGATCCATCCCACTGGAAAAATGTTTATTCTTGCAGATGGAGAAGGAAAAAATGGAACCATTGAGTTAATGGAGCCTCTTGATGAAGAAATTTATGGAATTGTGGAAGTTGTTGGAAGAGTAACAGCCAAGGCAACTATAATGTGTGCATCCTATGTCCAATTTAAAGAAGATAACCATCCTTTTGATCTTGGACTCTACAATGAAGCTATAAAAATTATCCATGAGTTCCCTCAGTTCTTTCCTTTGGGGATCATAAAGTATGATTGAGTTTGATGAACTCTGTAGGACTGTGAATTTGATGTTGAAGAATTAGAGGAGGCCCCCCTCTACTGTTTGAAGAAGAGACCCCTGTGGTTTCTAATAGGTAATTTGCTCGTTTTTCACTTCCATTTCCTTAACCAGATATTTCACTCAACAGTTCTTGATTGAACGGGTATGCCAACATTTTTTCACATAAGGGTGAGCAGTCTTCATATAAAAAAAGATCTCATGCTCATGTCCATTGTATAATAAAATTAGGTGTAAAAGAAAAAAAAAAGAAAGAAAACCCAAATCCTCACACCTGGGCCAATCAGGAATGTGATAAATGGACAAAAGATTGAATTGCCGAGGACTTCATCTTGCTTGGACTCACAGTCAATGCTCATGGAATCAGCACTCAGGAAATCAAAGGACACATTTTGTCTGGCAATCTGTTGCACAAGACCTCTTCAAGCCCGGGATGTCACTTTGAGGACTAAAATGTGCCTGACCGTGGTATTTTCAGTCATTTCATATGCATGTGAAAGTTGGACAATGAATAAGGAAGATGACAATGCTTGTTACATTTGAAGGATGGTGCTAATGACATGTTCAAAATAGAGACTGCCAGAGGAACCAGCAAATCTTGTCTTGGAAGAAGTATGGCCAAAATGCGCCTTAGGAGCAAGGATGGCAAGAATTCATCTCCCATACGTTGGGCGTGTTATCAAGAGAAACCAGTCTCCGGAAAAGAACATGTTTGGTGAAGCAGAGGGTAGCAAAAAAGAGAAAGATCCCCAAAAGGATGAATTGGCCGAGTGGCAGCAACCGTGGGCTCGAGGACAGTGGAGGACAAGGCAGTGTTTCATCCTGGGGCCAGTTAGAGGCACCTAGAAGCAACAGATAAAGTCCATCTCGTTCCCCCTCGCTACTGTACTCGGGTGTATAGATCTTTGTTTTAAAAAGAGAACACTGAATTGGGTTTAAGTGCCTGCCTTCTCCTTCTCACCGTTATTCACAGGCCCTCAGCCTTCCACAGCTTCCTCCCCAACACTTTTTTTGTTGTTGTCACTGATGGAGATTTATTGAAATTGTTGGCAAGCCAAAGAAACAAAAATGAGAAACTTTATTATTGCCCAGTAAGTGGATTTCTCTAGATTAAGTATTTTGGCGCACAGGTCCACGATGAAAACTTATTAACAAGAAAAGCTTGGTAGCAGAAATGTCTCAACTACTGGTCTAGTTTAATGTTCTATAGATGTCTAAAGAGGTCAAATGCATTTTCTAAGGCCACACAGTTGGTTAATGAAGGAGGCAGGATTATGTCTCAAAACCTAACCGAAATCATTCTTTTCATTACATTAGTGCTGTTCTTAATATCGTAAGTGACATGAAAGCCAGGGGCATGAAGTCTGGTGACCGCTCTGGCCCCACAAAGCTTGTGGAAGCTATGCCTGCCTGCGTGCTTGCCTTCCAGGGTGCTCTCTTCAGCAGGGGGCGCAGCAGAAGGATCAGCTGTAAAACGCTGGTCCAGCATTTGTGACAGACTGTGAAAGCAAGCCCATGTTGTCTGTGACCATTGAGTTGTGCTGTGATAATTAGGGTTTGCAATAATGGCCCTGAGGCACTGCAAGTTCCCCGGATGTGCTCTAAAGTATCAAAGAGTAAATTATATTTAGAATTGTTTTAGCATTTGCTACATAAGAGCTTTTTAAGGTGACAATATAGGAACTCTAAGTCACACAAAATTTATTTAATTGGACTTTAAAATAAGATTTCTAGAACACAATCTAAGAGCAGAATCAAGGTCTAGGGTCCTAGTACTTGTTATTACAGTTTACATTGTTATATTAGCTTTGTTTTTTGCCTCATTGAAATTTTAATAGTCTGGTGTGACTGTCATTCTTTCTTTCAGTTCTTTGAACTATTCAACCCTTTGGGCTGTTTAAAGCATAGTTAACTAATCAATTACGCATTCTTTCAGCAAATTCATTGAGCACCTACTGTGTGCGGGCCATGTGCTAGATACTGGGCAGATATTGATGAAAAAACAGACATAAATTTTATAGACTAGAGAACTTATGTCATAAATGCGTATACAATTATAACTGTGATGAGTGCTCCTGAGGGGAGGGCGTGGTGGTGTGACAGGCTAGTAAAGACAGATTTGACAAAGTTGGAGATAACAGATAAGGCTTCCCCCATGGAGAAACAATCAAGCAAAAGACTGAAGAAGCACACTGTAAATAAACAGAGCCACAGAGAAGAGGCTTCCGGGTAGAAAAACAGCATGTGCAAAGTCCCTGTGGCAATTCATTGTGTTCTGTGAATTGCAGAAAAGCTAAAATTTCTGGATTATAGAAGGGGGTTCGAGGTTGTTTTATGAGTTAAAGCCAGAGTTAGGACCAGCCCATGTGTGATTTATAGGCAGTATTGGGTGTTTTACTTACTCTGACAGCAGACTAAAATATTGGTACACTAGGTTTACATTTTAGAAAATCATTTTAAATACAATGTAAAGAAAACATCAGAGAGGCAAAGGAGGTCTTGAGTAGTGTTGGAATATTATTTTGTACACAGGGGACAGATGGTGACTGTTCAGGCCCTGCATTTTCAACAGGGCGGATCCCCTCAACCGAGCAAAATTCGGTTGTGTGGAGGGTTGCAGGGCAGGCAAAAGAACAAACCCCAAACAATCAGAAATTATTTGTGGCCACTCCAGTGTGTATATCTACCTGATAAAATCTCATTCCTGATTGTTTAATTTCTCTCATTGAATTCCTCCACCCCCTTGGGGAGATGGGGTTGGGAGGTTGCCACAGGAGAAGCATGGACATTGAATGATGGAAATGATACAAAATGTGGGCAAGACCAGTGCTACAGAGCAATGTCAGATCACGGCTGTGCCTGGAGGATGTGTTTGTGCTGGGTTGTCTGTGGGGAAGCCACCCTGAGACATTCACGGGAGGAGGCTTGAGTGTGTCTATGGCGGTGTGCTCTTTGACCACATGGGATGTTGTATGTTTAACCTTCATGATTGTGTGTGTAAAGTGGGCTTTGAGGATGCAATAAAAATCATTTCTAGTCTACAGTTCTACAAAAATATTCAATGTAACATGAGTGCTGAAAATAGAAATATTAATAACTGCTGATCTAGTAGCTAAATTAAAAAATTACATTTTTATATCCAATAGAAGTCAAGATTAAGCCTACTAAAATAATTTTTAAGAAATTTATTTTTCTGACCCGCCCCTTAGAAATAGTGCTACAGAGAGCAACACAAAACCTACAGGTTGGGGAGAGGGGCCAGCATGCCCTGACTACACCGAAGCAAACAATAAGGAAACAGAGAAAGGGACTCTCAAGACCCTATTTTGGCACACCAAGCCTGGAGGACGATATCCCTGAATGGAGCTGCTAAGGCACAGAGAGAACTGTAGGACAGACATGTCCCCTCACTGGAGCATACCATGACAGAGACAAAACTGGAGACACTAGCTGTGAGGAGTTAGTTCGGTCTGAATGCCCCACCCCACAGTGAGGTGACTCAAGAAGGGAACATAACAGATGAGCAATGGGAGCGAAGCCAAGCCACAAAGCCCATGAAGAGCCCACAAAATAGACTTCAGGCTAGGAGGGGCAGCTCCAGGAATTCCCCCAGGACCAGTGGGGAGATAGTCATAAAGTTCAGTAGACAGACCTGGAATTATGTATGGCTTTTTTTCTTTTCTTTCCAATCTTTTTTTTTGTCTCTGTTATTATTGGTTTCCCTACTTATATAGATAGGCATAGGAAGCAAGCGTGAAGAGAAAGTAACAGACGATGGTCCGGGAGGGATTTGGGAGGGAAGGAGGCAGGGGAAGGGAGCGGTCAGCAAACAATGCCATAGACAGGGGAACAACTAAGGAATTAAAATCAACAACAAGGATGACAGAGAGATCCTTGGGATGTTGGAGCAAAACCAATCTTGCTGAGAGGAATTGCTAGAGGCAGAAGTAGGCAGGTAAAAGGAAACAGAGGAAAGCTATGGATAGAGGTATAAGCATAGGTGTGTACATATGTAAATATATTAATTCATAAAATAGAGGTATTGGTCTATGTACATATATTTATATGGCAATACACTGAGGTAGTGGACAGACTTCGGGCCTCTACTCATATCCTCCCTTAATGCAAGAACACTTTGTTCTAACAACCTGGCATTCTGTGATGCTCACCCTCCCAGCACAATCGCTGAAGACAAAGCGGGTGCATAACCAAATGTGATGAAGAAAGCTGATGGTGCCCAAAAGATATAGTGTCTGGGTTCTTAAAGGCTTAAAGTTAAAGAAGCGGCCATCTAGCAGAGAAGCAGCAAACCCACATGGAAAAAGCATACCAGCCTGTGTGATCATGAGGTGTTGATAGGATCAGGTATCAGGCATCAAAAAACAAAAAAAAAACTATCATTGTGGATGAGGGGCAGTGCAGAGTGGAGACCTAAGTCCATCTGTAGGCAACTGGACATCCCCTTACAGAAGGATCACAGAGAGGAGACGAGCCAGTCAGGGTGCAGTATAGCAACAATGAAACATACAACTTTCCTCTTGTTCTTTAATGCTCCCCCCCCTCCACTATCATGATCCCAATTCTACCTTACAAATCAGGCTAGACCAGAGGATGTACACTGGTACAGAT
>NW_022107431.1:96205056-96211668 GCF_000313985.2 Echinops telfairi | reverse complement strand
AAAATTTTTTTACTTTTCATCTTAAAAAATTTACTTCATCACTTTTGATTATACATTATACATATCTGCATCTGGGGCTCCAAAGGAGATTTCACACAAAAAATAGAGTAACTGCTGCAACCATTATTGAGTGATCTTCAGCAAAATTTTACTTCTGTGTGGTACTTACACCATAATTTGGTAATTTTTGCACTCTGCTGGATCTGAGTTTTTGGGACAGGCACAAATCTTTTCCAGTGGATTGGTCAGGTAACTGTCATCCACGTTTATTGGTGTACAGAGTGAGTGCTTCTAGCATTGCATTTATTTATGAAAATGTCTCACTTGATATTCTGTTAATTCTTAGAGCCTTGTATTTACACATGCTTTCAATTTTTCTTACACGTCTTCATTTAACACTGAGATTTTATGATCAGATGCTACTTCCTGAAATAGTTGAACATCAACCATTTCTTTCATTAAAGTGACTCTGTGTATCTATTTCATTATCTTCTTATGCTTCTTGCGTCGTTCATTATTTTGCCCAGGTTGTTGTTATTGTTAGGTGCTGTTGGGTTTGTTCTGCCTCATCGTGATCTGAAGTATAACAGAATGAAACACTGCCCTGACCTTCAACATGCCCACATTGTTGCTCAGTTTGAGTACATTGTTGTAACCATCGTGTCAACCAATCTCATAACCCAAGACTCCTTCAGTGTTTCAACTCTAGACTTGACAATTTCCTTTAGGTCTTTCAGTTTGGGAAGAGCTAAATATTAGGTTTTGCAACTCTAGGTTTTTGTATATCATTACAACGCTTTAGTTTGTCTTCTTAAGCTACTGTTTATAATCTTCTGTTCAGCTCTTTTAGCTTAAATTTCTTCACAACTAGAACAATAAACACAGTAACATGTCATGGGGGCACCATATCTGAATTTCTCTGTGTACCTATTGACAGGCAGTATGGATCAGACACACCCTTCATCCTTTTTTACCCTACTTTGACATCAGCCATTCTTACCAAGGAACGTTCCTTTTATGCTGGGCTCAATAATTCATTATAATAGCCACACAGAACTTATATATGATACTCACAATTATGGAGATTTGTTAGGGAAGTTTAAAGACATAAAAGCTAGAAAACCAAAAAAGAAGCACTGAGCGAAGGCAAGAAATAATTCATATCTCAAATTGCAATGTTGAAAGATTCTATGGGCAAAACATTGAATGATGCAGATAACATCAAAAGAACATACAAAGAATACACAGAGTCACTGTACCAAAAAGATTTAGTCAACATCCATTATTTCAGGAGATATCATATGAGCAAGAACAAATGGCACTTAAGGAAGAAGTACAAACTGCACTGAAAGCATTAGCCAAAAACAAGGTTCCAGGAATTGATGGAATACCATTGAAATATTTCAACCAGTTGATGAAGCCCTTAGAAGCATTCACTCTTTTAAGCCAGGAAATTTGGATGACAGCTACTTCACCAACCGACTAGAAGAGATCCAGATTTGTACCCATTTCAAAGAAAGATGACCCAACAGAATCCTCAAGTAACAGAATAATAGCATTAATATCACACCTAAGTCAAGTTTGGGGAAAGATCATCTACAGTGGTTGGAGCAGTATATTGAGAGGGAGCGGCCAGAGATTCAGGCCAGGTTCAGAAGCGATGTGGAGCAAGGGATATCATTGCTAATATCAGTTGGATCTTGGCTAAAAGCAGAGAATACCAGAAAAATGTTTCTTTGTGTTTTATTGAAGGAACCCTAGTAGCATAATGGTTATACATTAATCTTCTGACTTCTAGGTCAGCAGTTCGAAACCACCAGCTACTCTGCAGGAGAAAGATGAGGCTTTCTGTTCCTGTAACGAGTTACAGTCTCTGACACCCACAGGTGCCTTTCTACTCTGTACTCTGGGGACTCTCTGGCTTGAAATTGACTCGATAGCAGGAAAAGAGGTGTTTAATTAACTGTGCAAAGGCATCCTACTGTGTGATCACAACACTATGAATAGTCTTGGGAAAAGTGGGAATTTCAGAACATCTGATTGTGCTCGTGGAGAACTTGTACATGGATGGAGAGGCAGTTGTGTGAACAGAAGGGAATACTGCACAATTTAAAATCAGGAAAGGTGTGTGTCAAGGCTGTATCCTCTCACCATTTTTAGTCAATCTGTTTGCTGAGCAAATAATCAGAGACGCTGGATTATATGAAGAAGAATGCAGCATCAGGATTGGAGGAAGGTTTATTAACAACCTACAACACAGAGCTGACAAAACCTTGCTTGCTGAAAGTGAGGAGGCCTTGAGACACTGGGTGATGAAGCTCGAGGATTGCAGCCTTCAGTGCAGATTACACCTTAATGTCAAGAAGAACCAAATCCTCACTACTGACCAATAAGTAACATAATGATAAATGGAGAAAAGGTTGATGTTGTCAAGGATTTTTGTCTTGCTTGGACCCACAATCAATGCTCATGGAAACAGCAGTCAAGAGATTAAATGATTGATTGCATGTGTAACTCTGCTGCACAAGATCTCTTTAAATTGTCAAATTGAAAAGCAAGAAAGTAACTTTGAGGACTAAGGTGTGCCTGAACCAAGCCATAGTATTTTCAGTTGCCTGACAGGTGTGTGAAAGTGGGACATTGAATAAGGAATACTGAACAAGAATCAATGAATTTGAATTATGGTGCTAGTGAAGAATATTGAAAGTATTATGGACTGCCAAAAGAATAAATGATTCCATCTTGTAAGAAGTACAGCCAGAACGGATAGCACAGGACCGGGAAGTGTTTCCTTCTGTTGGACATAGAATTACTATAAGTAAGAACCGACCCGATGGACCTAACCACAACCAGGAATACATTACCAAAAGTCCGGGTCAGTAACCAGTTTAGTAATCAGTTTAGAATATAATCATTGGTTCGCTGCAACACTTTTCCTCAGCCAGCAGCCAAGTCTCTTCAATTCCCAGCTTCTCAGCCATGTGATTTCTTGGCCTCTGCCTCTGTGGGCCAAGAAGCCTTCCTGCTCATTGCCTTCACAATCCCATAGTTCTGGCACTGCGTTTCTGTTCTGTTTGACGGTTCCCATGCCTCAGCCTCTGGTCTACGCTTGGCTTCCGGGCTTGTCCTTCATCCTAGTCTCCATGCCTCTTGGCCTCTGCCACATCAGACACAGATTTCAAACACACTCTCTGATGGTCCTGGAACTTCTCTCTGTGTCTGAGATGGCTCTTATACACACATGGCTTCGGTGGAGGTGCGTTTGTGTGTGTGGGGGTGGTGGTGGTGGTGGTGGTGGTGTGTGTGTCTCATTTAGCAAACCAGATCCCCAAGGAACAAAGGGTACGACTTTGTCACACTTTGTTAAAGTCAGGATTTAATCCCACTGTAAACCTGTCCATAACATAGCTTAGAACTCCTTTCAAAATGGGATTCCAGCCATAGGCATAGAATCCAGAATGACAATCCACCACCTAAGGAATTATGCCAAGAAGGACCATATTAATTGACTACATCTAATCCATTTAGTATCATGTTGCTTATTGAGATGTAGTCAATTAATATGACCCTTTAAAAAATTAATTAAATCATTTTATTGGGGGCTTATACAACTCTTATCACAATCCACACCTCCATCCATTGTGTGAAGCACTTTTTTACATTTGTTTCCCTCATCATTCTCAAAACATTTGCTTTCTGCTTGAGCCCTTGGTATCAGTTCCTCATTTTTATCCCTCCCTCCTCATTCCCCCTGCCCCGATGAACCCTTGATAATTTATAATTATTATTTTGTCATATCTTACACTGTCCCAACATTGCCCTTCACCCACTTCTCCGCTGTCCGTCCCCCAGGGAGGAGGTTCTATGTAGATCCTTGTAACCTGTTCCCCTTTCTCCCTCACCTTCCCTCCACGCTCCCGGATATGACCCTCCTTACCATAATTCCTTATATGACGTAGTACAGTCCCGAACTCTGTGCTTGTGTTATAATCCCATTTCTCTGTGACAGGCTTAGGGCGATGTGCATATTTCAGACTACTAGAAGGTGTGATTTAACATCATATCTCTGCTTTCCTTGAGGGTATGGTCAGTTAAAAGACAAAAATCGCCTCCATCAAAACTGTTCCTCGGTGTAGAAAAGCCATTTCAGACTGAGAGAGAAATCCCAGGACCACCAGAAGCGCGTGTACCAGATCGCTGTGTGAAGTGGCGGAGGCTGAGCCGAGAGGCACTGGAGATGGTGGGCCAGAGACTCCGCCTGGCAACGCTGAGGTTATGGGGCTCCTTCTCATCATCTGAGCAGAGACTATGGGACTGTGAGTCCTAGTGACAGATGAGTTGGCTTCCTGGCCAACAGAGGCAAAGTCAAGGGACTATGTGACTGTGAGGCTGAGGACAGGAGAGGCTCGGCTGCTGCCTGAGGAGAGGTGTTGCTGTGGACCAGTGACTGCCTCCTTACTGCTTACTGATCCTGACGTGTGGTAACCTAGTCACCTCTTTAATAAACTCCATAATTGTGAGTCTTGTCTGTGAGATCTCTGTGGCCTTTGAATCCAGCATAGGTTTATGGTGCTGTGGGAGGCATAGTTATTGTCAGCATAGGAAAAGAAGGCTGGGACTTGGAGGCCTGTCTGACCTCTGCCTAGTGGCAATATGGATGACAAAGGAGGTCAGATATGGTCAGTAATGGAGAATTTATCGAAGTTGTCAAGAAGTTTATTTTACTTAGATCCACAACCAACAACCATGGAAGCAGCAGTTGGACATCCACGTGCTGCAGACGACCCCTCTAAAGTGTTGAAAAACCGAGGATCACTTTGAGAAGGAAGGAGTGCCTGCTCCTTGCTTACCTCATAGGCCTGTGAACGCTGGGAGTGACTCAGAGGGCTGAAGATGAGTTATGTTGCTGGTGAAGGACACGGAACGTACCCTGGACGCCGGGAGAACACACACATTCCCTCTGGAAGACATACTGCCAGAATGCTCTTTAGAAGTGAGGCCCACTAGAGGGTCTCACCTATTTTGGACATGTTATCAGGAAGGACATCCTACTTAGTCGTGAGGAGGGTCAATGAAAAAGAGGTCGACCGTCAACGAGATGAACTGACACAGTAGCTGCAACAGTGGATTCAAACATGGCAGTGACGGTAAGGCTGACTCAAGACCACGACGGTGTTTCGTTCCGTTGTACGTAGGTTGCTATGACTCAGAACTGATTTGATGGTCTTTACCAACAGCAACCCCCACTCCACTGTACAATTCTTCTGTTTTCATTTCAGTGTCTAGAGCAGTGTTGACAAAACATTTAAGAGATTTTTTTTTAATTATTCAGAGTATGTAATTAACTTGAATACTCTGGTTCTCAACCTTTCTGAATAAGAGAAGTTTATTCTAACATGTTTTTAAGAGGTGATAAATTAAACAACTCCCCTAAATCTTGAGTTTAGCAGGAGTTTGTCATTTAAAGGAAAATGAGTCAGTCAGAGAATAGCTGTTTTAAATTTTAAAAGAAAAATAGCTGAAGTCCTTATTCCACAAAGGCTAGGTAAAAATCTTCCCAATCATCTAATTTGCATATCAAAGCTGGTAAACTTCTTCATTTTTAACTTTATAGACATTAGCAAAGGAATAAGCAGGTAAAGTCAGATGATCAAGACTGAGGGAGTAGACTGCAGGACATAGGGATAACTCCAGGCAGGGGTAAGAGAATTCCTGCCCAAGTCCTTCCCTGCCTGCTTTAGTCCACAAATATGTGTGTGGTTGCAATTGAACTTCTCTGAGGCCCTGTTCCCTTCCAGACACTGATAAAAAATGTGACCATTTAGCTACTCATGGAAATCTCAGAGTATGTGAAACTTAGCAACCAGGAGAGGATGCCAGGGAAATCACCCAGCAACCATCAGAAAGTTAAAAACAAAGCAACCCAGTAACCACAACATAACCCAGACATACTAGGGACCCAAGCAGAGGATCAGTGTTTAATGTCATGTCCAGTTAAGGAGTACATAAGACTTGCACGCTTACGCGTATTACATGGATGCCTCCCATGTTCCCCTGGGTCTAAGTGGAGTAACACAGGGTTCCTGCCTTCACAGAAATAATTTTAGGCCCGGTAGTACAATGTGTGAAATCCATCTGCAAAGTGTTATAGCTGCACAGAAGAACTGGGGTATTAAGGTTCTGGTGTGTAATTGGACATGTCTTTGGATGTTCAAGTGGAACTATTCAATTGGCAGTTGAATTTATAGATCAGAGGCTGGAACAGATGATCAGAATATATGTGTGTGGGGGGGGTCTGTGTGTACATATATATGAATATATACTAGTGATAAAAGTAGTGGTTTATGAGGAATACATGAGAATATAATTAAAATGAGAAGAGCAGAGATTTAATGCAGAGCTCTGGGGAAACTAACCTTAAAGGGAAACCACAAAAGCGGAAGTTGGAAGTATATGGAAGGCACTCTAACAAGACTAAGATAAGTGTATTACTGAGAGAACTTGTGTTCCACCATCCACTGATAATAGAGGCATGTTTAAACGTTTCTTCATGGGAATAAATCCATATATATATGTGTATGTATATATATATATATGTATGTATGTATGTGT
>NW_022107431.1:96183167-96203590 GCF_000313985.2 Echinops telfairi | reverse complement strand
TTTAGGAACTAGAGGAAAGTTGTATTTCTCATCATTGTTACATCGCACCCTGACTGGCTCATCTCCTCCCCGAGACCACAAAAGGGTTTTAAAGAGTTCATGGAAGAATGGTGGTTAAAACTAATGGGATTTCCCCACACTATTTGAAACCACCTCATAGGGCTTCCAGGCTTTGAAATGCCTTGGACCATTGACTGTGATCTACTTCAATCCTGTTTTTCAGGTGGACTCAGAAGGGATTCTTCCACCTCTCCTGCAACCTACATTACAAAAGAACCACTCACAGAACAGTTGCTTCCATTTCTTATTTACTGTGCACTTCTCATAAACCTCTATTCTTTCTGTTGTTCAAACATTGAGAAAAACACTATGTCTAACTGAGAACTATGTCTACTTCTATGATGATTGTTTTCCAACTGGAGAAATATGAAACTGACAACGGAATGCCAGAAATCTCATGTCACTTTTAAGGAAGTGCTTGAACTTTGTAGCAGAAGTGCTGGGAATATTGACTCTCGGTGCTTTTCTTTGATTTAATGTATTTCTCATTTCTGTGCTTTTTTTGTTATATTTTAAACTTTATATTATTTACATATTAGTGAGGTCAATCTGTTATTTTAGTGGCTCGATGCTGTATTATTTTCTTTTTTACAGAAGAAGATCCCAAATGGCACATAGCCTGTTTAAGATTTTATGTTTTTCAGAGCGTACAGCTGTCAGTCCAGGAAGCTGAGTTTCTGAAGCATCGTCCTCGAGGTAACTATCAGAAGTGGCCTTTGTTGCCCACAGGTGACTTGCTCCAGATGCCGTCATCAGGTTCCTGTGTTGCTGAACAGTATACCTTATTAAACATGCACATCTGGTGCTAAATTCTACCCATTTTCAATTTCTCAAGCAACATGTGGACAAAAATTATATTTACTTTAAATATCACAAGCTGTGTATTCATGTTGACAGGAAATATTAGGATTAAATCTCATCAGTAGAATATTTGCTTTTTATTTGACTTAAGAATTCATTTAAATACTCTTATTTCATAGAGCCTTGGCCTCTTAGAACAAGGAAATCTATCCTATGGTACACTCTAAAATCGAACTATTAGACTTTAAAAGTTCACCAAACACTAACTGAATGTTAACACAACTCTCATATAATTGTGGAGCAGAATAAAATAGCCTCAGACTGGAAGGTCATGTTATTCAAATCTTATCTCATTATATTTGAAGAGCCGACAAAACAATTTCCAGCTAATGCTTAATATAAGAATTCCTTATACTTAAAAAAAAATGTCTGACTTCAGCTTCAATCCATTTGTCGTTAGTTGAACCTTTAGTTCCACTGTAAGCACATCTCTTCCCCTTTCAACTGACAACCCTTCAGATTTTGTAGGAAAACCATGATAAACCTTCCAAGGTCAACTTCATTGTAAAGGGCAGTGCTATTCCTTGGAACAATATCTTTCCTTTTTCTTTTCAGTTGTAAGTTCTGTATTGCCATATGTTAGTGATATGTGTGTGCTAAAACTTTTCATGTTTTGTTTATGATGAAAGTATACTCTAGTATCAAACAATTGGTTTATGTAAACTAACTTGTATAATAACTGATTCTTAATTACCAGTACCTCTAGGTGGAGAAAACACGCTACGAAATCTAGAAGGATAGAAATGAGAGGACTGAAATAGCTGGCGAAGATGTCAAAGTAGGAGTAGTTTAGAAATATTCTCCTCTTGGGAATTTCAGAGAAGAAAATAAATTAGAAAAAGGAATTTATAACTATTAGTGGAAATGATCATTTCATTAAAAATAAGGCAAGCTTATGTCAAAGGAAGAGTGATTAGATGAGATCTAATAGTTGTACAGGAAAATAAAAATATTGCAATAACAGAGTTGTACAAGTGGGTGTATCCAGTTTTTAATTCAGAAAGAAAGGGCGCTAATGGGATTGAAGCTATCACAGAGAATATGATGTCGTAGGTTTCAGAGATGAGATTTATATCAGAATTTAAAATCTTTCGTAATCCATCAGTGGTGGATGGGAGTGGGGATCAAGAAGCTGAGGTAAAGGGCATCGTTCGTTAAAAGAAGGTCTTGGAGGAAACACAATCTGCTGAACAAGAAAGGATTCCAAAGGCAGAAGGTTTTATACCCATGTAAAGTTGTATTGTAAAGTGGTCTAGTTCGAAAAAGTGAAAGCTGGAAGCGGTCTTTAGAACTTCTATTTCAACTGCCTCATTTTTGGATGACAGCATTAAGCCTCAGCGAAACTATGCATCGCTAGAGCTGTAACTTAATGGGAAAACCCTGTTCCCAGTCGAAACAATTTACATTACATAAAGCCACCTAAATGGGCAACGGACTAGAAGAGATCCATCTTTAAGTCCATCCCAAGAAAGGTGACCCAAAGCAGGCAGACATGATGTGACTTTATGTAATATAAATTTCTTTATTGTTTGAAATGATCAAACTATCATTATATCACAGACAGATACAATTTTACTAGAGAGAATTAAAAAATGATACTAGAAGTACATCCACAGGGAAATGCCAGAAATTCAAGCTGCACTTAAAGGAGGACATGGAACAAGGACTCTCCAATATCAGATGGATCTCACCTGAAATCAGAGAATACCAGAGAGATGTTTACCTCTGCTATATCGACTATGCAAACACATTTGACTGTGTGGATCATAACAAACGATGGCTAATATTGGGAAGAATGGGAATTACAGAACACTTGATCATGCTCATGTGAAACCTGTACATCGACCCAGAGACAGTCATTTGAACAGAACAACTGAATACTGTATGGTTTTAAATCCGGAAAGGCATGTGTCAGTTTGTATCATTTCACCACACACATTCGATCTGTGTGCTAAACAAATCATCTGAAATTTGGACTATGTCAAGAAGATTATGGCATCAGGTTTGGACGAAGATTCATTAACAACCTGCTATGTGCAGGTAACACAACCTGCTTTATGAAAGAGGGGGACGTGAAGCACCTACTGATAAAGACCAACGGCTTCCATATGGATTACATAGCAACATAACGAAAACACAAAAGTCACATGAACCAATAAGCAGCATCATAATGAATGGAGAATGGATTCACGTTTTCAGTGATTTCATTTTATCTGAATTCACAATCAACAACCCTGGAAACTGCCATCAAAAAATAAAATGAAATATGCATTAGGCAACTAAAACATGCCGCATGGCTGATCCAAGCCATGTGCTTGTCGGTTGCCTTATTTGCATGTGAAAACTAAATAATAAATAAGGAAGAATGAAAAGGAGTTGATACCTTTATACAAGAGGTACAGCCAGAAGCTCCTTGGGGGCACGGTTCACCCCATTCACTGGGACACATTATCAGGGAGGACTCGTTGTTGGAAAAGGACATCACTCTTGGTAAAGTAGATGGTCAGCAAAAAAGAGGAAGACCCTAAGCAGCTGGTTTGACGTAGTGGATGCCACAATGGCTTCAGACATTGAAAGGGTTGCTGAATGGCGCGGGATTGGGACGCGTTTTGTTCTGTTGTCAATAGGGTCCTTACGAGCCTAACCCCACTTGATGGTACCCGACAACAGGAGCTACACCATGGACTCTCATGAATAATTCTAGTGTCTTATTATAACATGTAAAAGTGCTTCTGAGTCAGCACTTAAGTATATTAAAATGAACATCTTCGTCATTACCATGTTTAGTGTATGTATACATGAAAAGAAAACTGGCAGCCAGCCCCGTTAAAAGACCTGAATTATCTTCTTAAGAGTCAGAGAACCAGGTTCTAGATCAAACTTCTAGACTCACTTGATTTTTTCCCTAGCCTCCATGACTATTAGAGTTCTTGGTGGGAAATTATTATTGACTGATTTTTGTTCTCCTCTTTTTCATCGGTTTTGTTTTTGTGTCGGTAGTCCTTATTATTTCCTTCTTTCTCATTTTGAGGTTTTCTTTGTGGTTACCCCGAGATTTACTTCCATCTTCCCAGGTTTAAAACAGTCTGTCTTGATGCTGCCTTAATTTCCTGTCCATATGGAAGTTCTATAATTACAGGAGTTCAACCCCCTTCTTTTTTTTTCCTTCCGTTTTTAAGTAGTCATTTATAAACTGATGTATCCACTTTTGTACTTCCTATTTTCAGTCTTGTCGCTTTCTTTTATTTTAAAAGATTCTTTATCTGAGTTGGTTTCTGGGTTCTGTTGTCATATATTCTAATTTCATGTTATTGTTTGATGTTTTTGGTTCTTTGTCTCAAGGAATCCCTTCAGTGTTTTTTATAAGGTTGGTCTGGTTTTTATAGTTTCCCTTAATTTATTTTTAATTTGGGAATAGTCTCATTTTGCCCTCATGTTTGGGGGGACAATTATGCTGGACACATAATTCTTGGTTGCCTTTTTTTTTTCTTTCAGTTTTTTCTACATTACCCCACTGTCTTCTTGTCTATATAGTTTCTGCCAAGAAATCTCTGCCAAACGCTTAGTCTTATTAGTTGTCTTTTGTTGGCCATGAGTTTTGGGGTTTTTGTGGGTAACGTTTCGTATTTCTCAAGCTGCTCTCAGGATTCTTTCTATGTCTTTAGTCCTGGAAAGTTTGATTAGGATACTCTTAGTGATTTTATTTTGGTATATATACATCCTAGTTGGGTTTCTTTTCAATTTCCTGGATATCTTCTTTTATAACATTAGAAAAGTTTTATGCCAATAAATATTAAAAATATTTTTCTGTGATTTTTTTGGGTCTCTTCCTGTATAGGCATTCTGAACACATGTAAATTATTTTTTCTCGATGCTTCACAAAACTCTATTGTTCTAAATTTTTATTTATTCTTTTATATTATTCCTACAAAAAAATTGGTGCCAAAGGATTTGTCCTCTACCGCATTGATTCTGCCTTCCGTTAACTTAATTCTACTCCTTTTTATTCTAATGCTTAAATCTATCTCTGAAATGTTAGTGCAAAATTCCTGGATTTCTAGTTGCTATTTTTGCATGGTTTCCATTCGTTTATTTATTTTGTCACTTTGTTTCTGTAATGTTTTCCTGAACTATTCTATAGTTTTGTCTGTGTTTTACTTCTTTTTCTCTGTCTCTGGGTGAGTGGGGTAGTGAAGAGGCCTGTGAAGCCAGATTTCTCTTCTTTACTGTTGTAGGGTGACTAAGTTTAGGCTAGGTGGATGTGGTAGTTAGATTTTATGTCAATTTTAATTTGTATGAAAGTGTTGGGGTGGACACCAACCTGTCAGTGATGCCTCCTTGGGGGCTGTGGCATTCTTTCTCGTAAGGGCGAAACTGGGAACTTTTCCTGTCTTTGTCCCTCGCCCTCCTGCTCTTCTCCCTGTGCCTGCATCCAGGGGCGTCCCCAGGGGGCACCTGACTCTGAGAGCTGTTGATGTCCTGCCATGTCTCACCAACCTTGGATCTATGCAGCTCTGCCTGCATCCGCCTGTGGACTTCCTGGTTCCGGCTTCCCCTTCCTTCATGGGCCGGCAGCTACCTGAGTCTGAAGAGGGTTCCATCTAGCATTGGGCTCATGGACTTAAGTTGGACTGGGCTGGGCTACCGTCTCAATGTGATTACTTTTTGATATAAAGCTCTTTCCTTTGCATGTATGAGTGTCACTGGTTTTGTTCTCTAGATAGTGCAGTATAACACACATGTACTTAAGAATAATATAAGAGTAAACTATTATAGAATATACACTAGCTTTTTGTTATTTTGTCTTTTCATTATTTTTCTACCCTGAAATTACCTTCACTCACGTATGATTGGTATGTGCTACAGTATTTTTGAAGAGCCCTTTCAAGCATCTTGCTCAAAGGCTTTTCTAAATAGATTAGAGAAAAGTGACTGTAAGTTAATCGAGTGTCACACTCGGACCTGCTCTGTTGGTAGCATTAGGCTGTACTTTAGGCAGGCCCTCCACTGCTCATTATGCCCTTGATTCATGATAACAACTAGGAAAGCCCTCCACTGAGACCCTGTGCTACAGTCATCCAGTTCTGACAAACGCACAGTATTGAAATAAATGAAATTAGGTGAAATTAGTTTAACTTCCTGGTTATTTCATTCATGTGTTTATTCTCTTATTGGCATCGAATTAAGAATTGCTGATACAACCTGTAAGCACGCTGCCTTTGAGGTGATTGCACCTCACGGCAGCCCCATGTGTGTCAGAATAGAACTGGATTCCACAGGATTTCTCAGGAATCCTCTTTCAGAAGTGGGTCACCAGGACTTCCTCCAATTTCCAACCTTTCACCTGGCAATAGGGCAAGTTAACCATTACAGCCATCCAGCGATACTCATGAGAATACACTGGGGTCTCTAAATGATCCTTCCGAGTCATGGTAAGCTTTGATTCTAGTTTTGAAAGCACCCACCCTGAAGGCCAAAAATAACTTGCAGAAGCCCTCATTGTTCTTGTTGTGTTTGGGGTGAAGTTACAGCATTTGATGATCTTCACACATTTGTAGTACTTTTGAATTTTCTGAAGGGGTAAGTTTAGGAAGGACTTTGGCATCTGCTTATAAATTCATTTTACAATTGGTGAGCTGATCTTCGTAGTGGCATAGCACTTTGTCCTTATTGTGAAAGAATACACTCACTCTGTAAAATACATTTAAAATAGAGAAATCAAACCAAAAAAATTTCAACAACAAAAGTAGAGAAATCAAACCCAAAGGAGAAAATTAAATCCTCCCCCAGTTGTGTCACTTGAAGATAATCATTTGGATTGTACTCGTCTACCATTCTGTCTTTCCTTGTGTTTTGTATTAAATATGGAACATGCTAGATGAACTGTTTTATGGTTTCCTTCCCACTTACAATATGTCTCATGTTGGCAGGTGTGGGTGTTGTGGGTCACTGAATCGATTCTGACTCATAGCAGCCTGGTGGAGGGCACCTGCCCGGAGGCTCCCCAAGGCTGTCCGTTTCATGGCAGCAGGTGGCGAGGTCTTTTCTCCGGAGGTTTGGATTCTCATCACTTTGGTCACAGCTAATCGCTTAATGATTGCTCCACTAGGCTTCCTTTCTAGTGTTGTCAAAATATTTAAATATGACAGACATATGGGAAACAACAATATGTGCTCTGGATTTAGACTGCTTGAGTCCAGTATTTAACCTCTCTATGCTTTGATATTTTTTAATCTGTAAAAAGGAAAATAATTTAACTGCTTGATAAGATAGGCTAGTGAGGATTAAGTGACATAATACACATCATGTTCTTGGAAGAGTAGTTAGCATATTTTTAATTTGGTATATTTATACAATTATGTAAACACATCATAATGTATTGAATCAATTCTCTAAAGTACATTTAGTTTTTTTCTAGTGTAAGTTTTCATCACCAGCTTGTTTGAAAAAATAGACCAACAGAAATTGCCTACAAGTCACATTAATAAATATTTATGAGAACATAGAATTAGTCATTATTTTCGGATTGAAGGGACAAGATTAATTCAAGACCCCCTTCCTCTGTCTAGTTTAGTAGGTTAGTTCTTTGTTGCCAGCCCATTGGTTTAACATGTTATGTAGAAGCTAAGAATAATGCCTTGTACTATTCCAGCAGGAGAATTCACCAAACAAACACTTCAGCAAAGAAAACTTAAAGAAATTAAATTTCTAAAAGAAATGGCATAAAAATCTTTATCAAATTTTATATGTGCCCTAAAAAACCTAGTAATAAATGCATGATTACAACTCATGGAGGGACATTTATAGACTGCTGCAAGGAAAGAAAAGCAGAATATACATTCTTTGGAAATTGTACTCAGAAAATTTACCAAATTAGACCATATTTTAACCCATAAAGCAACCTTAATAAACTTAAACACATTCAGGTTACACAAAGTATGTTCTCTAATCAAAATGGAATTAAATTAGAAATTGATATCAGAAAGATCTGTAAATAAATCTGCAAATCTTTGGAAAGTGATTTTGAAAGTAGAGTCTTGGATGAAAGGGTGATGACTGGGTAATATGGCCTGTTTTAAGCTCCCCAGGAATGCTAAGTGAAGCTAGAGACGACATCTTCCTTTTCTAAGGTCATTCAGCACTTTCTTAGCACGTCTAGGAAAACCTAGCTGACTGCCTTAGTTTTGTCCTCAGCAATTACATGTTCCTGAGAGGCCAAGTTCTTTCATTGGTTGCTTCAGGTCACAGCAATTATGGGAAGATTTATCTTGTAATTAAGAATAAAATGAAACTTAATTTCAGTAGGGCATTACATTGTACTGTATTATAAATTATACTTTTCCTTAAGAAATTATGAAATAAAAGTTTGGCATAAACTAGAACGATATGCTTGATTTTTAAAATTACATAATTAAAAGGTAATTAGAGGAATAGGTAATAATTTGGCTAATTGCAGTGCACAAATGATTGTTTCCATAGTGCAAATTGCTTTCCATCTTCATCAGTGATCTAAAATATTTACTAAACATCTAGCAGTATTTTAAACATTAGATCATTTTATGTGGCAATGAATTACATTTGCTTGGTGGGCCTCCAGTGGCCAGCTTGTGAGCTGTATCAAGGAAGAGAACAGGAGATCAGTTAGTCATAGCTGTAAGGGTCTATAACAGTGGTTCTCAACCTTCCTAGTGCCGTGACCCGTTAATTCGGTTCCTCATGTTGTGGTGACCTCCACAACCATAAAATTATTTTTGCTGCTACTTCATAACTGTAATAACTGCTACTTCATAACTGTTATGAATCGGGAGACGCCTGTGAAAGGGTCGTTCAACCCCCCCAAGCGGTCGTGACCCACAGGTTGAGAACCTCTGGTCTATACGGCTTTCTAGGACTCAGCTAAGCAGGTTGAGTTTGCAAGCCTGACTCCTAGGAGGATTAGGTAAGGAGAGCTGTAGGTTGTTGAGATTCATTTTGTTGAGTGTGTTGATAATGCTTTTGTGTCTAAAAGAATTCTCTGAGTCCGAGTTTTCTAGTATTTAAAGAGGAAATAGTAGTGCTGTGATAGTTAAGATTTGTGTCAGTTTGGCTGTGCTGATGTTCATAGTCATTCAACAGTAATCCCCCATGATGTGATCTAAGACCATGTAATCAGCTCCATGATGTGAGCTGACATAATGTAATCCACTCTGTGAGCAGCCAGTGGCTGTTCAGGAATACAGCATCCCTTGATTAAGTCACAGTCTTGTTGCACTTAGAAGAGAGACTGACTTCCTTCCCTTTAAACAGACTCAGCGGAAAAGGTTCCCTTCTGCTGGGTCTGGATACATCATGTGGTTTATCAACTTCCTGTCATATTGCCTACCCAACCCAGGTGCCATCAGCTGACTACTGACCTTGGCTTCATTCGACTTTGTATCTACCAGCCTATGGTCTCTCTGTTTCCTGGTTTGTCAGCTGCTGCAGCTACACTAGTCTGGAGAAGCTTCCCGTTTACCATCTGACTCATGGACTTGAACCACTTCTACAACCCTAGGAGCTGCTTCTTGTATGAATTTCTTTCTCTCTAGATATCCACATGTAAATGTCACTGGCTTTGCTTCTCCAGAGAACCCAGCCCAACACAAGTATTTGCCTTGTGAGACTTGTCAGGATATGAACAGTAATAAAGCTCTTAGCATAACACCAGGTCGGGCTCCAAAAGCTGGTTTTTTAAAAAAATTTTGCATCGGAGCTTTTCTATACAGCTTTATTTGGGGACTTCTGAAGACCCGAAAACAACAATATACCATATATATAGTTATTATATATTATATATATATATCAAAGCCATTGACATAAATAAATTTATATCATGGAAATGCCCACACACTTGTAGAAATGGGCACCTTCTCTCTGAATTTATGTAGGATCCAAATTTGTGGACCAGCTGTGAACCTGAAGGCTTCTCTTGACTCTCACAGCTTCAGGGGCGGATGAAACCTATGTTGGCAGGAACACAAGTTGATATTTACTGCAGGAGCAGCAAGTCAGACTTGTGGCTGGAGAAGTAGGTGAATTCAACATGAGCAGGTCAGGTGGCAGGTAAGATGGCAAGCTATGATGGCTCCTGAACTTGGTAAGCAATATAGCAGGGTATGGACTCAAGTCCAAAGAAACAGAGTTTGATGAGTCAGATGCAGGATCCAGACCCAGAAGAAAGCAAGCCAACTTTCCCACAATGTCCACATACCTAGGAAGTAGGCCACACTCTGAGGAAACATTCTTTCAGTTGGATCCAGGCTACGGCCTGAGTAAGGGGGTTGTATTCCACTTAATCTTACAACTGAGTAGTTTCCCTTAGCAGATCCCATTTGGAGTTGATGCCACTGTGCTAAATTACTTGATGGGGGCTTACGAGGCCTTAATTACCAAACCACTGGGAACGCTGGCTCAGCCAAGTTTACACAAACTTAAATATCACAGTGCCCTTGAGTTAGTTTTAACTCACAGCAACACTATTTGCAAGAGAACGAGACACTGCTGTTGCAGCGCCATCCTCACCAATGTTATGTTTGAGTCCAGTGTTTCAGCTCGTCCAGGGTCTTCCTCTTCTTGATGACCCTCCCAAGCATGATCTCTTTTTCCAGGGACTGCTTTCTCCTAATAATAAGTCCAACCTATGTGAGATAAGGTTTGTCATTCTTGTTTCTAAGGAGCTTTTTGGCTGAACTTCTTCCAAAACAGCTTTGTTTGTTCTTTTAATACTTTCTGCCAACACAATAATTCAAAGACATCCGTTTTTCTGTGTTCTTCCGTACTAATTGTCCAACCATCACACGTGTATGAGGTAATTGAAAAGATATCTCAGTTCTGGCACAAAACTCAGGCCCACAAAATGACATCCTTGCTCTTGAACACTATAAAAGGTCATGTTCAGAAAATGCACCTAATGCAATATGTTCTTTGATTTCTTGACTGTTGCTTCCAACAGCATTTATTGTGGATCCAAGCAAGATGAAATTCTTGACAACTTTGATTTTTTCTCCACTTATCATGTTGTTGACTATTGGTCCAGTTGTGAGGATTTTTGTTTTCTTTATATTGAGTTGCAATCCATACTGAAGGCTGAAGTCTTTGAAGTTCACTAGTACGTTCTTCAAGCCCTTCTAGCTTTCAGTAAAAAAGCTGTGTTTTTTGCATATTAAAGGTTGTTAATGTGTCTTCTTATAATCCTGATGTTGCATTCTTCTTCACATAGTCTAGCTTCTTGGATTATTTTCTTAGGATACAGATTGAATAAATTTGGTGAAAAGATACAACCTTTGCACACACTATTCTTGATTTTAAAGCATGAGGTATACCCTAGTTCTGTTCAAATTACTGCCTCTTTGTCCCTGTTCATGTCCATGAACTCATTGAAGTATTCTGGAATTCCCATTATTCTCAAAATAATCCCATAGTTTGCTTTGATCCACACAGTTAAATGCCTTTGCATAGTCAATAAAACACAAGTAAATATTTTTCGCTTTCAACCCCAATCCATCCGACATCAGCAAGGATATCCCTTGTGCCAAATTCTCCTGCATCTGGCTTGAATTTCTGGCAGCTCACTGTTGATGTACTGCTGCAACCGATTCTGAGTTATCTTCAGCAAGCTTAACTTGCATGGTATAATAATGACATTGTTTGATAATTTCCACATTTAGTTGGGTCACCTTTCTCTGGAATGTGGCACACATATGGATCTCTTACTGTCAGTGGCCAGGTAACTATCACATTTATTGCCATAGACTAGCGAGTGCTTTCTGTGTTTCATCAGCGTGTGGAAACATTTCAACTTGTAGTCTGTTAATTACAGGAACCCTGATTTTCACTAACATCTTCAGTGTAGCTTGGACGACTTCCTCAAATACCATTGGTTCTTGATCATATGCTACCTTTTGAAATGGTTGAATGTGGGCTGCGGGGGCAAAGTTATTTGCTCCTTAAGCAATTGGGACAGGACCACCACTTTCCACAGTGCAGGCAAGGCCTGTGGGAAATGCTGACAACTGAACTTGGGAGACGATGATACACTGGCTGGTCTGATTCTCAGTCTGAAATAAAGTGGACACTCGCCCTCCTGTTCCCTGGAAAAGGTGCTGAAACGCAGCAATCTGCAAAATGTCCGTGACTCCCTGTTCCCAACTTTATCCTTCCTTCCCCCTGTCTGTGAGCAACTTGGTTAATGTATTAATGTTTCATTCTTCTGATAATTGTCAACTATCCCTTTGTGTGGAAACCTGTCACATGATGCAGGCTAAGTGACAGGCAGTATGTATGAACCTGCATTGAATAAAGTTCCCGATCCAGGGGTGTCTGTTGCTTCACGAGTCCCCCACACTCCAACTGTATCTTTGATCTATCAGTTTTCTCACTGCAGATCATGCCCCTCTCGAACCAGTTTGATTTTTAAGATAAGAGCTCGCCTTGATTAATCTTACAGTGGCCAATTCTTTTTGATATGGTGACTCTATATATTCCTTCTGTCTTCTTTTGAGACTTACTACATTGGTTAATTTTGCTCATGGAATCCTTCAGTATTGCATTTTGAGGCGGAATTTCGTTTTTGCAGCTTGAGATATACTTAGCTTGTTCTTCTTCTTCTTTTCTTTTTTTTTGGGGGGGGGGCTTTCTAATGCTAAGACTTAAACCATTTTATTATAATATTTTGTCTTCTCAAGCTGTCCTTTGAAGTTTTCTGTTTAATTTTTTTTAAACTTCAACATTTCTTTCATATGCTTTAGCAGCTCTTTATTCAAGAGCCAGTTTTAGAGTCTCTTTCTGATATCGACTTTGGACTTTCTTTCCTTTTGAATGACCTTTTGTTTTCTTCATGTTTTATGTTCGTGGAGCCATCCCACAGCTCATCTGGTCTTCTGTCATTAGTGTCCAATCTGCCACATCTGCTCTTGAAATGGTCTCTACATTCAGGTGGGATATACTCAAGACTGCATTTCAGCTTTTGTGTACTTGTTTTAATATTCTTCAGCTTCACCTGAACTGACCTATGAGTAGCTCATTGTCTGTCCCACAGCAGCCCCTCCTCTTGTTTTGGTGATGGTACTGAGCTTCCCCGTGTTCTCTTCCCACAGGTATTGTCGATTTGATTTCTGTGTATTCCATGGTGAAGTACATGTATCTAGTTGTGAAGTGTCAGCCAATCAGTTCTGACTCATAGCAACCCAGTGCACAACATAAAGAAAAGCTGCCCAGCCCAGCAGCCACTGGGTCTTGTCGAGAGCCGCCTTCTTCTTTCTTTCTGCTCCTCCGCTTTACAGCATCTCCAGGCCTTGATCTCTCTTGACAATGTGTCCAAACCACATGACATGAAGTCTTGCCATCCTTGCCTTTCCAGAGCATTCTAGCTGCACTTCTTCTAAACAGATCCATTTGTTCTTTTGGAAGTCCATGGTCTTTTCCACATTCTGCACTCACACTGTAATTCAAATATATCGGTTTTTCTTCAAACTTTCTTATTCCGTGCCCAACTTTGACATGCATATGAGGCTACTGAAAACCCTGTGGCTTGGGTCAGGCGCATCTTATTATTCAATGTAATATCCTTCCCTTTCAATACTTAAAGGAGATACTGTGTAGCAGATTTACCCAATGCAACATGTCTTTTGATCTTTTGACTGCTGTTTCCATGAACATTGATTGTGGGTCCAAGCAAGATGAAATCCTTGACAACTTCAATCCTTTCTCCATTTGTCATGATGTTACCTATTGGTCTAGTGGTGAGGATGTTGGTTTACTTTACATTGAGTTGTAATCCATATGGAAGGCTGTAATCGTTGATCTTCATCAGCAAGTCTTCCTCACTTTCAGCAAGCAAGATTGTGTCATCTGCATATTTCAGTTTGTTATTAACCTTTCTCCGTCCCTAATGCCACATTCTTTTTTAATATAATTAAGATTCTCTGATGTTCTGCTCAGCATACAGATTGAGTAAGTAAGGTGGGGAGGATACAACCCTGACACACACCTTTCTTGTTTTTTAAACCATGATGTCCTATTTGCACAACTCTGGATCTCTTGGACCAGATCCAGATTCCACATGAGCACAATGAAATGTTTCAGAATTTCTGTTCTTCTCAGTGTTATCCATAGCTTTCATTGACCCATTCATTCAAATGTCTTTGTATAGTCAATAAGACACAACTAAACATCTTTCTGGTGTTCTCTGCTCTCGGCCAAGATCCATCTGACATCAGTAATGATATCCTCTGTTCCATGTCCTCTTCTGAAAGTAACCTGAACCTCTGGCACCTCCTTATCAACCTACTGCTGCAACTGCTGTTAAATGATCTTCAGCAATGTTTACTTGCATGTGATATTAATGATATTATTGTATAACTTAAGAATTCTGCTGGCTCACCTTTCTTTAGAGTGGGTATAAATGTGGATCTCTTCCAGCCAGTTGGACAGGTCTTCCACATTTCCTGGCATAGACCAGTGAGTGCTTCCTGTGCTTCCTCAGCGTGCTGAATCATTTCAATTGGTATTCCATCAATTCCAGAAGTCCTGTTTTTGGCTAACATTTTCAGTGCAGCCTGACCTTCTTCCTTCAGTACTATTTGTTCTTGCTCATATGCTGCTTTTTTCAAAGGGTGGAATATCTACCAGTTCTTTCTGGTATAGCCACTCTGTGTATTCTCTGTGTGTAGTGACTATTTATGTTGGGAAAAAAGGGGTTTGCTAGGAAGAAGTCATTGGTGTTGCAAAATTCTACCATATGATCTCCAGTATCATTTCTATCACTAAGGTTATATTTTACAACTACTGTTTCTTCGTCTTTGCTTCCAATTTTTGAATTCCAGCTTCAATAATTATTAATGTGTCTTTATTGCATGTTGGATGAATTCTTTTTAGGCATATAGATATTATAATATCATATCAGATATTACATATCATTCTTTGTAGGCATATGATGTTATCAAGCATGAAATGTTTTTCTTAATGATGAATGTGATGCCATTCTTGAATTTATCATTTGTGGTACAGTAAATCATATGGTGGTCCAACTCAAAATTGCCAATTGCTGTCCACTCTAGCTCACTAATGCCTACTATATTGATCTTTATGTATTGCATTTAATTTTTGATGACTCCCAATTTTCCTAGGTTAATACTTCCTATATTCCACTTTCTCATTATTAGTAGATGTTGGCAGCTATTCCTTCAAATTTTGAGTTGTGCTCCACCAGTAAATGAAGGTCTGAACAGAATTATTTTATTATTACGGCTGACTTTACTTTGAGAGGGCATCTCTGCCTCAGTTATAGTTTTTGTGCCTTCTGACCTGAAGGACTCATCTCCTGATACTGTGTCTGACTGAGTTCCTTTGCTATTTACAATGTTTCCTGTGGCTGATTCCTCATAAATTGACCGTCTCTTCCTTCTTTCTAGTCTATTCTTAATCTGGAAACTCCAATAAAACCTATTCGTCATGGTGATCCTGCTGGTATTTGAACTACCAGTCAGATAGCTTCTTGCATGGCAGCAACACACAAGCAATCGCAGTAAGGTGAACTGAGCACTGAGTGGTGGATGGCAAATATTGGTGGGGCTAAAGTATTGATATGATACTCATCTGCTTTTCGGGTAATGTGGGAATTGGAGCAGGCCTGCATCTGTAGGGAGTGCTCACAACAGGGAAGAAGAGGCTCCACTCTACGAAACAGCCTTACACATCTACAACTGGAAGGTGGGGCCATCATCTGTAATAAACTACCTGCCAGTGAGATCAGGCAGACTCATAGTGACTTTCCCCTAATAACAAGCAGAAATTACACGTCACATCTATGGAGAAATACTTATAAAGTTGATTTGAATCCCAATAGCTTTTTTTTAAGGATTCCTCCATAGATTCAGAGTGTAATTTCTGCTCGATATTAGGGTTTATCTTTTTTGTGTTTTTGTTTTTGCATGGTTGTCATTTTCTGAATTTCTACTTCTTTTGCTCTCCATACATTACTTGTAACTGTGTCACAGAATGTATTCAATTGAGGTGATGTAATTTACTGCTGAATCACAGAATTTAGTACTGAAAAGGCTCATCTCGACTTCTAAAATGGGTTTGCAGACTCCTGAGTTGCCCCGAGTGGTGCTGGTACTGAGGCTAGCACAGCAGAAGTAGAAGTGCGAGGGTGAGTAAAGGCACAAGACTCCATGTACCAGCCACCCTTTCTCATCTTTAAATAACATCCATTCACTCTGTTTCATTTTGGGGAAAATTTCTAACACAAATAAGAGTTATCTTACTTATAAAATGTTAGAAAGCAAGAGGATTCGTATAACTGTTGGTGCATACAGTGGAAAAATAACTCTTTGAAGTTACACTTAGGCTATAGTGGTTGTAGGACTGGTAATTAGTTCTTGTGACTTAGACTAGGGACATGGTCCCTTACAACATGTCACCTTTTAAAAAGTAAGGAAGAGCGAAGACCAAGAAAAAGAAAATAAGGAATGGGAGGCAGTCACAACGTACATCTGACGTCACAGCGCTAGCGCATTGCAAGAGATTATCTTCACATAAAGGAAAGAGAAGCAACAGACCATCAGCATCTTGATGGTGGAGCTGCCCGCTGGAATGAAACAATATGAAAACAAGCGTGACAGAGCAGCCAGCGTTCCCCTTCACTGGTTGTACTGGAAGATTTGTATTGTACTGACAACTAAGACACCTAGGAAACCACGCCTAGAAATGGACGGGCACCCGGTACCGCATTTGTTTCATGGCAAATCCTCAGGCTAATAGTACAGAGCACCGCAAAGGAGGGCGTTTCAGCTTATTGCCGGGTGCCGTGTCAGCTCATAGCAACCCTATGTACAACAGAATAAAACATGGCCGATCCTGCGCCAAACTCACAATGTTTGCCAAACGTGAGCCCCTTGAGGCAGTCACTGAAACACCCACCTCATCGAGGTCCTTCCGCTCTTTCATGCCAGCCTTCTCCAGGAACGGATCCCTCCTGTAACGTGGCCAAAGTGCATAAGCTGGGCATCACTCTCCTCCCTGCCAAGGGTCATTCTGGGCCGGCTTCTTTCTTGTTTCGTCTTCTGACAGTCCATGGCACCTGCACGATTCTTCACTAACACCGTAGTCCACAGGCATCGAGTCTTCTCACTCTGCCTTGTTCATTGTCCTGCTTTCACGTGCTTATGAGGCGATCATCAACACTGTGGCTTGGGCTAGGCACTCTAGTGACATAGTTGCTTGTTACCACTCTGGAGAAGTTCTTGCAGGAGATGTGGCCCAATGCAGTCGTTTAAGTCACCTTTTTAATGACATCACCTGGTTTTCATTTATAACATTGATAGTAAATAAAAATTTCCTGAAAGGTTGCTCCTTATTCAGATGCATGTAGAGGAATTCCCCCCCAGTCGCCATCAACCATATGCCATGCCCTTCTTTTTCCTGGATCAGTCTGTGGTCCTAGGCTTTCATTTTATTCTAGCTGGTGGGCTCCCCTCAAAATGCGACACGATTTCTCCCTATAAATTTTGATTTTTGGTTCATCTCTTACAACAGGCAAGGTCTCTGTTATTTCAACACCTCCAGCACAATCTCAGTCACCCACTAAAGCCCCCTTTAATAAACATTTTTGCCATCAAATTGACTTTCATTTATACTGAGTCTGTGTGACCAAGTAGAACTGCTCTATAGGATTTTCTTGACTTTCATGTTTATGGAAGCAAACTGGCAGACCTTTGTCCCCCAGAGCCACTGGGTAGCTGTGAGTCACCAGCCTTTGGCTAGCAGCCAAGCATTTAACCATTGCTCTACCAGGCTCCTTTCAATAAACATACAAGTGAAGTAAAAGAGGGGTTGCTTCTCCCCATCCCCTGTTCTATGATGACTGCTGTCCCTACACTTTTCCTATGTACAAATTCTAGTGTAGTCAAAGAGAAGAAATCCATCCCTTACATCTAGTAAGTCAGTGGAAAGGAGGTTAAAAGAGAGACATACAGCATAATCGCCTGCATAGAGAGAAAAATAGTCAACTGAAAGAAAGCTCAACCATTGAAGAATTTTGAGTTACCAAGACTAGCAAAGTTCTCTTGCTTCCTACCGGGTCACATTATCTGTGCAGGTATCGCCACATTATCACTTAGAGGGTAGGATTACAGGTGGGAACCAGAACATTTAGTAAGCAACCTCTTTGGGGCCAAACTGTCCTTCATCTTCCCTTTGGAAGTTTGCAGATGACTATTGCTAACCTTCCTTATAGAGCAGTCCTTCTCAACCTTCCTAATGCCGCGACCCTTACATACAGTTCCTCATGTTGTGGGGACCCCCAACCATAAAATTATTGCTACTTCATAACTGTAATTTTGCTACTGTTATGAATCAGGTGACCCCTGTGAAGGGGTCATTCGACCCCCAAAGGGGTTGGAACCCACAGGTTGATAACCGCTGTTCTAGAATATTCTTCATTCAGTGCTGTTTAAAGTTTCTCTCATAGGGAATGTGAGGTTTTTTAAAAAGGAGACAAAATAAAGACAAAAGGCAATCATGCTGTTAGAAATAAATATTAAGAATAATGTACTTTTGGTTATTTTAGTAGTATGATTTAACAAAAGTGATGGTAGACCAGTTGAATAGAAACCTATTACTCTGATTTCACAGACGTATGAAAGAATCACTGAAACATAAAATTTGTGCATGCACCATGAAACTGCCTTTCTGTAGTTAAATACAATTTCAGGTTTTCAGCAAAGAATTTGTAAAGAATAAAATGAAAATAAAAGTTGGGAAAATAGCATCAGACTAGATGGAAAATATGAAATTGATTATCTCAAGGTCCAAAATAATTCTGTTCCTTATAAAGAACTAGAGATGTGTTAGATTTCAGATTTATTATATTTCTCCAAAAATGTTCCTTCAGTGGAAGAATACCACATGGAGACGTATCTTTTGGTGCATAAGCCCTGTAATGTGGGCCTATACCAGAGTCCAGGGAGATCACCTGGTGCAGTTCTCTGAGTCCAGTTGGATGATTTCTCAAATTGTTTTAGCTAAGTCGTTCTTGTCCATTTTTGTTTGCTCTTTCTTTTATGTAGAAGAAAACGACAAACAAGACATAAAGACCTATTTCTCTGTTTGAGTTTTAGCGTTTCAAAGAAAATGTATTCCAAATATTGCATATTGCAGACACAGCTTTAGGCTGTTTGATTTTAGTCACATAATATTAATGTGAAATAAAATATCATAGTGGGTTATTTCACAACAGACATTAATTTATTTTAACAGATCTTAAGATACAGGTCAGGTCTAAGGGAAGAATGGTCACAACTGAAAGTATTGGAAGAGGAGCATCTTAGAAGAAAATATTGGTTGTGAGCATCTAACTATCACGTCACCAAGTGGAAAAGGGAGTCTGAGTCCTTAGGTGTGAAGTTTTCCAATAACACTGAGCATCCACCGCTCTCTGTTTTGAGATTCATTTCAGGATGCCATTACATGTGTACTTTACTTGACGCATTGATCTGATTCAGTACTTGCCACGGAAACTTCTGTGATCATTAGTTGTGAGGGTTGCCTACCAGGAGAAAACGAACCTTACCTAGCACAGACTATGACATCCCACGTTGGGGTCAGGGTCACATTTAGAACATTACTCCGGGGGAGAACAGCCGCCAGAAAGTCTTTCTTGCTGTCGTGATCTGTGCATCGGGAATAAGTAAAACCTGACCTGCTCCCTGACTACGACTGGTAGTCCCAGAGCTCCAAGTGCGTGGGGACATGTACGAATGGACCTGGAGAAATCAAACCCTAAACTCCACCCAAATCTCAGCTGCCCCTGAGATGCCCCTGGAGTACGCTAGCCCCAGAGTTGTTTGAGAACCCTATAAATAAACAGGCATGGTTCCGCCAATCTCTGAGGCCAAATGTGCAGCTCAGCCCTTAGAAGCACTTTGTAGATCCTATCTGCTGGATATAATGGAGCTTCCAGCCATGTGACCACCAGACGGGACCTAGATAGGTCAGAAGACACACTAATTCCTAATAGGTGTCGTATGTCTCCGAGAGACTTAGATATTATAACTTTTAAGATTTTATGTTTTTTATCTCTTATTTGGGGCTGAGTGGCAGTGTTTGTTGGGGAGACATTTGTCATTAATAAACGTGACTGGGAATTTCTGAATAGATCTAATTCAATTCCCTGACAAATAGGTGGTGACTTATCTCTACATTTCTACCAAGTTCTGTGCTTCACAAACAATTTGATGATCTCTCGGAATTTATGTCCCCATGCTTAGTCATTCTGTTTGTGGAGCAAATAAATCAAGAAGCCAGACTATAGAAAGAAGACACGGAGCAGCTGCTGGTTTTGATCCACTGACCTTGCAGTTAGCAGTCCAACACACACCCAGTCCACCACTAGAGCTCCTCATATGAAACAGTGGATATATCAAAAATAGCTGATGTTTTCAATAAATTTATTTAATGCCTTTCAGCATCTATTCATGTAATCA
>NW_022107431.1:96159887-96182278 GCF_000313985.2 Echinops telfairi | reverse complement strand
AAAAACCCAAAAACAAACAAACAAAAAAAGAAATATTGTATTTATTGATACAAATGATTGGTTTTTAGTCAAATGAACTTCATTTGTAATAAAAAAAATAAACCTTCTTTCTCATACTGTAATTTTCTTTTATAGTTCTAGTCTATGGGGTCCTTATTGCCCCCTTTTCAGAAAAAAACAATTTCACTCAGCACCCACCCCAACTCAACCCCCAGAAATGAAAACCCTTTTGTATTCTAGCTCATAATCCAGATAACGTGTTGGTAATGGCTTTTGCAGCCCCTTTGGATTGTTCCAGGGTCCCTGGTTGTGTAATGGGTTAAGCACTGTGCTTACCTGTCCCTTTGTCATACCATGGTAGCTTGTGTGCACTTTTGATACTGGAATATCCCTGGTATTCAAACAACAGCTGGATCACGCAGGGTAAACAGGTTTCAGCAGAGCTTCCAGACTAAGAACAGACTAGGAGAAAAGAATAGGCTATAGGCATCTGAGGAGTAAGCCGCTGAAACCCTTATGAATAGCCGCAAACCATGTCAAAGTACTGAAAACATGAATAGCAGGGGTCACTGTTAGATCTAGTGCTGAAAGCGCCCCCTCAGGTCGGAAGGCACTGACTGAGGAAGAGCCGCCTTTTCAAAGTAGAGTCAACCAGAATGGGAAGAATTAAAACTTTGGGGCCTTCCCTTGCTGCTGGGACATGACTCAAGATGAGAAGAAACAGCTGTAAGGAGCTATTAATAATTGCAACTTGGAATGTACTTTGGGTGTGCTCTGCCCAAGTCACGGTCTTTTCCAACAAATGCCTCATATGCATAGGGAAGCTGGATCTTGAATAAGGAAAGCGAAAGAAAAACAACATATTTGGTTTTTGATGGTGCTGGTGAAGAATACTGGAAGTACCATGGACTGCCGAAAGCACAAATGAATCTGTCTTGGAAGAAGTACAGCCAGAGTGCTTCTTAGAAGTACTGATGACAAGACTTGGTCTCACTTACTTTGGACATGTTATCAAGAGAGACGAGTCCTTGGAAAAGGACATCAAAGTAGAAGGGCAGCCAAAAAAGAGATTGTCAATGAGATGCATTAACTTCAGTGGCTGCAAAAAAAAATGGGCTGAACTATAACAATTAGGAAGATGGCACAGGACTGGGTGGTGTTTAGTTCTTTTGTGCATAGATAGGGTCACTGTGAGTTGGAACCAACTAGATAACACCTAAAACAACAATACCTTTGGTTTTGTCTTGTCTCCTTCGCATGTTAATGGTGGGAATTTGGGGAGCACCCTATATGTTTTCCAGGTGCATACTCTCCTTTAATCAAGTTCATAGGGAGTTTCTCTCCTTTGTTGTTGTTGCTAAGTGCCGTCTATCAATTCTGACTGAAGGCAATCCTATGAAACACCTCTCTGTCCTACACCATCCTCATAATTCTATACCCATTGTTGCAGCCACTGTGTCAACCCATCTCATTGAGGTACTGCTCTGTACCCCTAGATTCCTATCATCTTTGCCTGGTTAATCACTTGTTTCCTTCCCTATCTCTTTTCCAACCATGGTCTGGGGACTTTTTCTCATTTGATTTTTCTACATACCAAAGGCCAATAGTCATTATCATTTACGAGCCTTTTAATCGTTATATAAAGTTGTTAAAATGGCCTTTAACCTTAAATTCATCTGGCCTGATATTAATATTGTCACTTTGTTATCTCTTCATTTGCATTTGCTAGTTGTTTACAGTTGAGTTTTGAAATTTAACACAGCTAAATAGTATCTGTTTTTTAATGAATGAAACCAGCCCCTTTATAGTAATGTAATGATTGTCATACTTCATTTTTTCCTTCCATCTTCCCTTATGTATACTTATTTACCATGTATTTCTTTTTTGCCTATTTAAATTTTTTGCTGGTTTGATCAACTATTTCCTACTCAATTTTCTCATTACGTTTCTTACATTCAATGCTTTCTTCTCTTCTTTGTGTGCTGTTATTTTTCACGTAGATGGGTATTTGTACAATTTTCTTTGGTTCAGAGCTTCGGAAATTGATCAGAAGATGCTGAGGGTTGGGTCCCTTTCTCATCACTATTGCTGTACAATCTATAGTTCCTGCCTTTCCTTCTAGACCAGCTCTTTCTTCACATCACGGTTTTCGTCTATTATTAGTTCAATAATTTATTTACCTTAGGAATTTCCACTGTGTGCTCTGTCTACTAAGTAGGTCCTGAAATTCTCTTATGTTTTCCCTGATGATTTATCCATGGTACGGGGACGGAGTCCCTGGGTGCTGTAAAGTGCGCAGCTTGGAGTTAGATATACTTGAGGAAAGAGGACTGACAATCTATTCGTGAAAACCCTGTGGAGCACAGTTCTACTTTGACCCATGGGGTCTCCGGAGCCAGAGTTGTTTTGAGGGCACCGGGTAGGATTTTCTCTATGGTAAACAGGTCTCTGGGGAGGCAAGTACTTTCAAGTATTCTGCTTTCTGATTCTTGCCCTCAATTCTCAATAAAAGTCACAGGCTCTTGCCTAGGGCCAGGCTAAATGGCCTCCCATTAAATCCATCCTCTGAGATGCCTTACATCCAAGGCCATCCTAATACCAAACTATCCATTGATTGGTCTCAATGGCAGTTTGGCTCAAATTGGCATGCAGCCTAGACTAGGAGTAGACATCACTTACCATTCTTCTAGATTCCTTTTAGCTTACCAGACTTTAGTTTTAGCAGGGAAGAACAAAGAGATGTTTGTATTTTAATCCCTTCTTTTTTAATGCTGTAGCTTAATGATTTTTATCTCTCTTTTGTTTGACCACTGGTAATATATGCTAATGATGTTTTGTTGTCTTGAACTAGCAGTGGCCTCTGAGAAAAGGGGTTCTGATATCCCATTATTGCCACTGGTAATGGTTTAATTTAACTACTTTAAATGAAAGTCATCATTTTTTGGCACTTGGCCTCCAGCACTGAATTGATTTTTATCAAATAACTTTCCATCACCAGCCATTACACTTAATTATCTAAGATAATAATTTGCACACAGTTCATCTTGGAAATTTCCTGAAGAAATTAAATTGCTAAGAAGCATAATGTATGCTATAGATATACAGATAGTTTGAAAGGTGTATCTGTAGCTGTAGATATACTAGGGCTACCAAATTTAGTCAACAAGAACAACAACAAAAGAACAGGACATTCAGTTAAATTTGAACTTCAGATAAATAATGAATTTTTAAGGTAATTTGGGATATGCTTACACTGAAATATTATGTTATTTATCTGAAATTCAAATTTAACTAAAATGTCCTGGATTATATCTGGCAACCCTAAAATATGTATAAATATATATATCCAAACATATAGGGGGCTTCAAAAGGTATATTCTGTTATTTTTAAATTCAAGAACCTTTTGAAGCTCCTCATTTATGTAGGTCTAGTGTGTGTATCTGTGTGTGCCCACACACACATGCACAGGCCTATGTAATGTGTGTGTGTTGCTGTATGTGGGAAGGAAAGTTGGTGGCTGGGCTTCTTGATTTGGACATGTGTAATGTAAAAGTCGCTGTGGTCATTTGCGACAGCAGTTCTGAACTGTGCGGGAGATGAACTGCATGGCAGCAAGAACTCTTTTGGCGTCATCTTTGTCATCTGTCGCGGTGCTCGCCTTAGTTTGCATTGAATGTTTTATAGGGGAATCAACAAATGGCCTCTTTATAAATCTTAGAGCCCAAACCAGGCCTATCAAGGAATGATATATTTTCTATTAAAATCAAAGTGTAAACTCTCTTGATAACCTATACATCACATTTGTTTTAATTATTGATGTTTCATTGCAAGAAGAATATGCCTGGCAAGAATTTCCAAGTTAGAGTTCTGTGCAAGGGCACTTGCTCATCTAGCTTGTCCTCCCCCAGTCCCTGTCGCTCTGAGCTCGGGTACGTCCTGATCCCACCCAAAGCCATTGCGATGGGGTCATTTCTGACCCACAGCCATGCTAAATCTTTTATATATATATTGTGAAATATTTGTTTCTAATAACAAATAAATGAAATTTTGTCTTGAAGCATGGTGTAGCATGGGTAACAGTCTTCACACTGGAAACTCGTATGTGGGCGGACCTGCTTGGAGACGGATAGAGGAGTGGTGTCTCAGTTCCTCAGACCATCAGAAATATGTGTTTTCGATAGTCTTAGGTGACCCCTGTGAGAGGGTCGTTTGACCCCCAAAGGGGTCATGAGTTACAGGTTGAGACCGCTGTAAAAAGATCAGCCATGAAAAACCTTATGAAGCACAGCTCTACCCTGGCACATGTAGGGTTGCCACGAGTTGGAATTTATTTGATGGTAATTGTTTTAACTTGTTTGTGATGTTAAACTTCAATGAGGATTTTGCCCATGGCATGTTCTTTAAATGAAGACTTGTTTTGGTCTTGGGAAAATGAAAGTAGCTTTGGGCAGCGAATCCAAGTCTTGATTCCTGAAACTTGGATCAAGCCTTGATCCAAGTCTTGATTCCTGAGATTCCTAGCCACAGTACTCCCACCTCCAGCCAGCATGACTAACTCAGGGATTGCTCCTCAGAGACAAAGACTGGTATATGGAAACTAGGGCCGCGGGCTCTGACAGACTCTAAACCTGCCACAGGGTCCTCAGGGTTTGCCAGGGGAAGGAGGGCAAGATGGCTTCCCTCAGTCTCCCGAAGGAGATGGTAAAGGCTACAAGATAAAGGAAAAATCCTCCCTTCAGGAGCAGTTCTGCGATCCTAGAGATCTGGAGAAAAACTCCGTTTGGAAAGGTCCAACCCCAACGCAGCCATCTGCCCCACCCCCAGCGGCTTTTTCTGAAGCTCCCATGTGCCTCCTCTTTGGCAGTCTGCATGCCTCAGTCACTTCTGAGAAGACGGTGGTTTGATGAAGAGCCCTCTGTCTTCCATAGCTGATCCCCCACAATCTAGCTTGGCACCTTCCTTCTTCCCACTCTCAATTAGATCGATGGTTTTATCAAATTGCTTCTGATCAATCTGTGGCCCCTGCTCAGTCCTGGCATCAAAGGGGTCTCAGACAGGCCACTTCTTGGTGTCCTCCACAGTTCGCTGGACAAACTCAGCATAGATCTGGTTGTGCAGCACTGGCCCTGGTTAAAGAACACACCTGGATGGGCGGGCTCCATAGCCAAGCCCAGGTCAGCATCCGCACACAGGATACATGGGCTTTTGCCCCCAAGAGCCAGTGTGACTCTCTTCAGACTGCTTCGAGAAGCAGCTTCTTTAACTAGCTTCCCAACCTCTGTGGACCCAGTGAATGCTGGCTTGTCGATCTGAGGGTGAGAAGAAATTGCAGCTCCCACTGTGGGCCCCAAACCTGTCACGGTGTTCACCACACCTGGAGAAAACCCAACCTCTTGGATCAGAGAGCCAGGATGCAGGGCGGCCAGGGGAGTCTGCTCAGCCGGCTTCCCCACCACGTTGTCCACACAGCAGAGGGTGGGCGCCAGCTTCCACATCAGCATCAACAGGGCAAGTTCCCAGGAGTGATGGCTCCGCGCACACTGATGCGTTCATGCCTGGGGAAACGCACGACGTTGTCATCTGTAGGGATGGTCCTACCCTGTATCTTGTCCGCCCACCCTGCAAAGTACCGGGGGTCTTTATGCAGCCCTCCAGGTGGATGAAAAAGGCGTGAAGGCAGGGCTTCCCCGTGTCCATCGTTTCCAGGGGCTTAGCTCCTTCTTCCACTTCACTTATCGTCTCGACATTTGGAGGGTTTTATGTGGCAAACTTCTTTCCACTTTTGGATTCATGCCATACATTGTTGATAAATAGCTTGGTGAACTTGACCTCCAGGTTGGGATGTGGCGCGGCAAGGGGAAGTTTTCTTGTCTGGCTGTCTGTTCTCTACAGTCCCGTTGGTGGTGGCCATGACTCCGGGCTTGTTTACAGTCCTGCGCCTCTGGCCTGGTGGGTGCGCCGCCGACTCACCAGTGACAGGCACGCACAGCTTCAAGTAGCGCCCCCATGGCCCTGCCCCGCCCCCCCTCCTCCGGCCCGAGGGGCGATTCTAAATCTCTATGAAAATGGACAGTCCCCTCTTTCCCCTGAGGAGCAGCTGGTGAGTTTGAAAGCTTAACTTTTTGTGCCACCAAAGCTCCATGCCCTAATTAGGCTCCTTAATTTGCATAAAGATATCATCTACGTTTGAACTCACTGAATCTCCATACTGGTAACATAGGATAGTAAACTACAAAGTATTACTACTAGGACTCTAGTCCTATATGCATGGGTTTACTCACAATAAAACAAATTTAACATGTCTTTGAAATCACCACTTTGCAGTTATTAATACCATAAAAACTATAGGTTCACTGTGAGTTGGAATCCACTGCTTGGCAGTGAGCTTGGTTTTCATTTTTTACAGATGGCTTAAGACAATTGTCTTAACAATAAACAAGCCCTGGTAGTGTAGTGAATGGTGACTTGGGCTTCGTGAGGTCAGCAGTTTAAAACAGTTAACTGCTCCATGGGAGAAAGATGAGGCTTTTTGCTCCCATAAAGATTTACAGCCCCCAGAAAAACAAGGAACAGATCTACCCTGCCCTATAGGATCACTATGAGTCGGAATCAACTCAGTAGCAGTAAATTTGGATTTTTTGGTTATTCTTATTAGGGTGCATTCAAAAAACAGAAAGCTTTTTGTGCCATGGAAAAGAATAATTTTGAAATCATAGCTAATATCAAAATGTTAAGAAAATTTAAATCGACATCTTCCCCAATCATTGAAATTTTGCAACAAATTTAGGAATGCCCCCACCCACAGGACAATTGTTTTCTGATAGTTTGGGGTGGCTGTGACTTGGAATTGACTCGATGGTAGTGGGCTTGGATTTGGAATTGGAGGAAGCTTCTTAAGGATGATTACAAATCCTCAAAGATGAGCAGAGACAAGGAAGACTGTCAGCCATGCTCAATGAAGAAACCATAGCTAAAGTCTATAGACTGATGGAAGAAGCCCATAAAATGACAACTGCTAAAGTTGGCATCTCTTATGCTTTGGCATTTTTCATTTTAAGCAAACATCTTGGCCTGAGCAACCTTGAAGGGTGTCAAAATTGTTGAAAACAGTGCTGGCTCAAAGAGCTGAGCTTTCCATTGGTCTTTTAAGCAAGATTAAAGTGAATGAAGACATTTTTATGAAATGAATTTTAATCAGGGTTGAGTCTAGGATTTAGCGTTAGTATTCAGAAAACACAATCAAATCAAAATAGTGACTTCCCAGGGGATCTGCTGGGCCAGTTATATTCAAGGGCTGTTCAGAACAGTGCTTCTCAACCCCTTTGGAGGGGTCGCCTAAGACTATTGAAAAACACATTTCCTATGGTCTTAGGAAAGGAGACAATGCTCTTCCATCCATCTCCAGGTGGGTCTGCCCACATGCAGATACACTCACATACAAGTACCCGGTGTGAAAACGGTTATGCATACTACACCATGCTTCAAGACAAAATTTCATTTATTTATCATTATAAATAAATATTTCACAATATACAATTACATATTTGTTTTTGTCATTAATCACTGTGCTTTAATTATGTTCAATTTGTAACAATGAAAATACATCCTGCCTATCAGATATTTACATGATGATTCATAACAATAGCAAACTTACAGTTATGAAGTAGCAACAAAAATAATTTTATGGTTGGGGGGGTCACCACAACATGAAAGGGTCGCAGCATTAGGAAGGTTGAGAACCACTGGTTCAGAAGGTGATGGCAACTGTCTTGGGGGATTCCAAAGAGTACTTGATAGAGTTTCTTGAAGGACACATTATGATCACAGGGGCTTATTAAGAAGAAGTTTAAGAAACTGAAAACTGCAGGAATGTTGAAAACAAGGAAATCCCCCCACCTCAAGCCCACCCACCCCACCCCCCAGCTCCCCCGCAGGACAATGCACTTGGCCCTTCGTGGAGAGTAGTAACACCTGTCCTCTGCAAATTTCATTAGCAAATTTAATCTCATCTGCCTTCTAATTCTGATCTTGCCTCCTTCCATTTTTTTTTGTCCCGCACTTGAAGAACATTTAGAAGGAACCCAATTTAAGTCACTCACAGATGTGAAAACTGCTGGATTACTTTCGGAACTGTATAGAACTAGATGGAGGGTATGTTAAGATGCAGTGTCTTTACTTTTTGGTATGTTTATTTAGAAAAGGTTTCTATGATTTTATAGCAATACTTTTTAACTTACGCACATGTAAGATCTGCATTCCAGTTTCTGGCTTTAGCTCTCAAATATTTCTTATCCCAAGTATTTTTGTAAATAATAATATTTATGGAGGAATTTCCTAGGGAGAAGTAGTCTACCCAATTATTTAGGTATTCAGAAATTTTATCTTAGAAACAAATCAGATCATTATTATTGTTGGAGCTCATTTTTTTGAACTCTTGAGTTTTGGCACTCTTGGATTATGCTTAGGTTTATGTTGGCCAGCAATGAAGGGAAAAAAGTAAGAAAAATTAATTAATATTTTAGATTTACTTTCCTATGACAAAAGTAAAAGACAAACTTATTTTTAGTTGATTCTGACTCACAGCTAGCCTATTGGACAGAGTGCAACTGCTCCATTTGGTACAGAAATGGACTGCCATGGCTTTCTCCCTCAGACCAGTGGTAGATTTGAACTACCAACCTTTTAGTTAATGCTCAGCCATTGTATCACCAGAGCTCTGTAGCATACACACAGAGCCTGTTAAGTATTTTACTGGAAGCCAGTTTTAAGCTGTACGATCAGAAACAATCCCATTCTGTGAGTTTCGACAAATCGTTTTGTATCCACTACCACAAAAAGGAAGACTATAGTCACAACATTCCAACAATTACTTCTTGCAGTCAAAACCACCGGTGCTCCTTGGGAGAAAGACGAGGCTTTCTACTCCCATGCAGTCATGGTCTTGGAGCTATTTACAAACAAAGTTGCTATCCATAGTCATGTACAAGCCTTTCTAGGACATATCCCCTTATTCCCTTGAGAAAAAGAAAGAGGTATGGAATGATTATGTCATATGGTAGGTATTTGCTTACCTTGTTAAGAAAATTTCACACAGCTTCCAAAATGGTTGTCCCATTTTATATTCATGCCAGCACTTACTCCCTAGCCTTACTAATACTTGGGGTACTCATTCTCTGAGTACTCTGAGTAACTGCCCCCCACCCCATTTATTTCATAGGCTTCTTTACCAGCTTCCTTGATGTGTCTATTGAACATTTTTACCTTTGACTTGCATTCAAAATTTTACTGGCTGCTTGCTTTCTTATGGAGTGTTAAGGGTTCTTTACACACTCTGGATAACAGGACTCTGTCTTTATATGATTTGCAAATGCTCAGCTTTTCATCTCATCTGCGACTTTTCTCTTCATTTTCTTGATGGTGTTTTTAAAAAAAAATTTTTTTAATTGAAATTGGGTAAAGGTGACAGAACATTCACCAGTTCATACACATTTTATTTCATCTCACTGATTTAGTTCCCTCGATGTAACACATCCCTCTTCCTCTTTTCAGCCCACTTTCTCCCCGTGTTTCCTATTTCCATGCCTTCTTTCCTAACCCTTCTGAAGTTTGTCCCTGGGTAAAAACCGCCCTTTTCATCTCAAATGGCTGATGATGGTAAGGTGTGCATACCTCCCGGATGCATTTGTTTCCCTCATCGACCTGTGCATTATTTGGTTGAAAATGGAGCCACAGAAGATAGTTCCGTTTCAGTCCTGAAGGATGACAGCTGGCCATTCCTGACAAATTTCATCAGTCTCTATCCAATCAGTAAACCCAGTGTTTTCTATGATTCAGAGCTTTGTTTCAAAATGTTCTCCGAGTCTATTTCAAAAACAAGAAACCCTCACTGTCATCGAATGAATTCCTACTCATAGCAACCTTTTAGGGCAGAGGGGAGCTGCTCCTGTGGGTTCGGAGGCAGAAATCTGTAAGTAGCAGAAAGCCCCATCTTCTGTGGAGTGGCTGGTGGGTTTGAACTGCTCACTTGGTGGTTTGTAGCCTAGTGCATAACCCACTATGCCAGGCTCCTTGCCCCACTCTATCTCTTCCTGCCAGAGTCAATTCCTACTCATAACAACCCTCTAGGTCAGAGCAGACCTGCCTCTGTGGGTTTTCAAGACCATAACTCTGTATGGGAGTAGAAAGCCTCACTTTTCTCCCAAGGAGCACCCGGTGGTTTTGAAATGCTGACCATGCTGTGTAACCATTGAAGCCCAGTGTGTAAACACTTCGCCACCAGGGCTCCCCCTCTATCTAGGACCTTCTAGTATGATCTTTTCAGAGCAGTTGGTAGTGGTAGCTAGGCACCATCGAGTTCTTCTGGTCTCAGGATCATGGAGACTGATGTTCACATAGTCCATTCATTCTTTGGATTATTTGTTTCCACGTGTCTTGATTTTTGTCATTCTTTTCTCTGGAGAGGGAGAAACCAAGTGTTGTTCCTTAGGGGCTCACCAGCTTCAAACACCCCAGTTGTTGCTCAGTAAAGTAGGGTGTGGAGCATTGTCTTTGTGGATTATGTCCATTCACCTTGAGGTCCCCTGAGACTATAGTCTTAATCTTAATGGGTGTCTCTTGAAGAGTTGCTTTAATTTGACCCAGTCTAATTGACCAGTGTGTTCTTTTAGGGACAGTGCTATATCTAAGAGAATTGTGCCCAACCCAAAGTTTCAAAGGTTTTCTGTTATGTTTCCTGTCAGAAATGTTGTAATTTCAGGTTCCACGTTTAGAGCCATGATTAATTTTGAGCAAATTTCCGTATATGGTATGAGGTATCAATGAAAGGATCTTTGATTGTTCATTTGTTTTGCTTGTTGATCAACCATTTGTTGATAAGACTATCATCTATTGTCTATAAATGCATTTGTAATTTTATTGTGTATTATGTATACATGTGGGGGGGTCTATTTCTGGATTCTATTTAGTTCCAGTGGTCAATTTGTTTTTTGACACAAATTCCACATGGTGGTGACTACGGCAGCTTGGTAATGATGAGACTTGAAATCAGCGAGTGCTGGTTCTTCACTGTTGTTCTTCCCTCTCACAGGCGGTTTGAACTATTCTAGTTCTTTGCATTTTCATGTCAACTTTAGAATCAGCTTGTCAATTCCTATAAAATCCTGCTGTATTTTGATTGAGATTGCATTGAATCTATAGATCTAGTTTCAAAATGAGTTATAAATTTTGATGATCCCTATTGCAATGTCTGCTGCCATCTGAAAAATGATGCTACTGTTGATTACTTTTTATTCAGTGGTACCATACACCCAATGCTGATAATGAAATTTAAACATAGACTCTTGCTCTCTTAGACTCTAGACTCTTAGACTCTCTAAGACTGTCTTAACCCAAATAGTATGCCATTAGATACTAAAATGTTTTCATCCAACTAAGATTATTACATTCTCTCCTCTGAGTTATATGAGCAATTTATATTTTGAATTAATATTTAGGAATGGTGATCGACACTTGTTGAATTATAAGAGAATACTAATTCTCAATTGAGAACCAAACCAAAAATCCTGACTCATTGCCACCCCATAGGACAGGAGGGAACTGCCCCGGTAGGTTTCTGAGACTATAATCTTTCTTTCTTTTCCTTTTTTTTTTAGATGATAATCTTTATGGAAGTAGAAAGCCTTGTCTTTCTCCCACAGAGTCACTAGTGATTTCGGACTGCTGACCTTACAGGTTAACAGCCCAATGCATAACCACGACACCATAAGACAAGTATACAGAAATGTCAAAGGGAAACATCGAAAAGGTAATGGCAAGCAGTTTGACCTGGGCAAGTGTAGATTCAAGACTTTGGCAGTGAAGCAAAAATAGGACAGGCAAAGTTGGTTTAATATCAAAAGGGAAAGTTGTTTGATTGATACTCTATATCTAGTCTCCATGGGGCCGATTTTTATTTAAATCAATCCGATGTGTGTCAGAACAGAACCGCGCTCCATAAGGCTTTCGATGATTTCTTTATTAGAAGTAGATCAGTAGGTTTTCCTTCCTGGGTGCTTCTGAGTAACTCTTTGTACCAGCAGGAACCTCAGTGACACCATATTTAGAAGCTTTCAAGTATACGCCAGAAATGGATAATTGTCACAATAATGGTTCCCCCTCCTTCTTTAGTAGTAAAATCTTAGCTAGTACACAGTCCCCCAGCTAAAAGCTACATTTCCCAGTCCCTTACAGTGGCTATTTGGTTAACTTCTGATTCATGAGAGCTACATGATCCATAAACAGGGGTTTACTCCTAAAGAGAAAAGTAAATCATTTTCTCTTTCTCCCTGTTGATCTGCTGCCAGAATTTTAGAAGAGGTAGTGTATTACGGAGATGGACGTATCACTCCAGAGCAGTGAAACAAGATGAAAACTGCCCAAGACCTGCCCACTCGGGACCACAGCTCATTCCAGCTGTGAACCAGGTATTGTTGGTTGGTGCTGTCAAGCGAGTTCTGACTCCCAGCAAAACAGAACACGACCGATCCGGAGACAGTTTTCATAATTGTCGTTAAGTTTGAGCCCATTGTTACAGCCACTACGTCACTCCATCTCCTGGCAGTCTTCAGCTTTTTGTGGACCCTCCACTTTACCCAGCATGATCTCCTTCTCCAGGAACAGGTCTCTCCTGACAACATGTCCAAAGTACATGCGATGAAGTCCCACCACCCTCACTTATAAGGTAGATAGATTTGTTTGTTCTTACAGTCCATGGTACTTTCAATATTCTTTGCCAGGACAATAATTCCAATGCATCAATTCTTCTTCCTTCTTCGTGAACTGCGCACTTCCAGATTATGTTGTAGGTGTGCAGAGAGATAAGTTTCTGACATGTTTGGGCCTTGTAAATCTGGGTCTCTTTGAAGGCTGTCAAGAAAAGGGACAATAATTGCTCTGTGGGAAGTTGGTTAACAATTGTTTAAAGTTTTTCTTGTTTTTAATCTTCAAATATTTGCATTTATGAGCCAATATTTGGTATAGAATCACAAACATTACAAAAATGGTATCCTTAGTTAAGTGAGTAACCCAAGGAGTCAAATGATAAATAATATTCTCCTGATTTCAGAGAGAAGGGACATACAAGGGTGCTTCAAAAACACTTTTGAGAATATTCCATTATCTTTCAATTCATTTTTTCCATGAATTTTTCAAAGCCTCTCTTATCTTCAAATAAATGTGGTGAAATTGATGAAATGTGGAATTTCCACTTAGTAACTGTTTATTATTCTGTAAATTATTTATCTCTTGACTCTATTGTGTACATTTTAATGAGATAATTTCTAAAGTTCAAAGTCATAGCTACAAAATTAATGATCATCTCTGAGCCCTCCCTCCCTAATCAAGATACAAGGACTATCAACTCTGCAGTAAACTATGACTTATTACTTGCACATGTTTGCTGTGCATTGGTCATAGCTGTGGTATAGCTGCTACTCTGGGCCATTCACAGCCAGATCTCTCAGTAGATTTGGTTGACAGGCAGCCACCATGGACCAAATATATGTCTTTTAATTCTAACTTGTATGCTTTACTCCCTATCACAAGGATCCCAAACCAAAATGTTCTAAGCTTCCCACAGAGCAATTATTGTCCCGCAGTGAGATAGTTAAGGTTTATTGTGCCAACCGGGCCAATAAACACATGTGGGATTAATTGAAGGGCAGAGAGAGAAATGACTTGGTGAGCCTCGCCTTGCTAGTTTTTTGGTCTCTTGTTCTCTGATGGTCAGACTAGTGTGTGGCTGCCTTAGCTAGTTTGTTGTCTCAGCTGGCAAGGCTCACTTCCTGCAAGACATCCCCAAGGAGAAGCCACATGGACCTACCCTGATGCAGCCCTGGGTGCTGGAGAAGCCGCCTGGAGACCCCTGCCAGCGCTGAGATGCTTACAAGCTCACCGATTCGACTTTCCTCTTGGATTCTGCGTTATTGCATGTGTTTTGTGAGTTTGAGAAGGACTTTGTGGATTGGTGTCAGACATATGGGCTAATGTCAGATTCAAGGGCTTGGACCGGACTGGGTTGGGATGCTTTCTTAGCGTACACTTACCTTTTATATAAAACTCTCCCTTACACGTATGAGTTTCTGTGGATTTGTTTCTCTAGTCTACCCATATTGACACTCTTAGCTTAGCTTAGGCAAGGAATACAAAAGAGACCAGCTTATTGGCTGTCCAGCTAAATATAAACTGTCAGCAATGAAAGAAGCCGCTGCCCTCAGTTCCCGGGGATTTCTATCTGCCATGAAGAGTGAGCCTCCCTCCTCCACCCCACTGCAAGCTCTTCTAAATTTTCAAGAAAACGACTAGTTTGGATTTTTATTTGGAACACCCTAATTTCTTAACTGTCAGTTCAATTTCAAAATCAAAACCAAAGCCAAGTTCAGGTTTAATAAAATGTGCCGGTGGCCGCCGGATTGCTGCCACAGATAAGCCATCCACTTTCACAGAGCCTGACTCTTCTTCGCTGGGACGGCTGCCGCGTTAGGAAAACACGGGCTCTGCCCGTGCGTCCCGTCAGCACCGGCCCTGACCCGTGTCGATCGGTGTGCCCCGACCGCTGCTTGCTGCATACGTGGTGCTCAGATTTTCATTTCAGATTTTGATGATAATAAACTGTGCAGACAGAAGATGCTTCAATGCTACTCCTACCTGGAGCTAATACTGTGGGCTTTTTCTCCACTGAGTCTAGCAAAGAAGACGTCGTAACAAATGTTCCTGTTTACTTAATGTGTAATGCCAAATGCGCCAAAGCTGAGCGCATTCAAAAAATCCCAAACAACAATTCACTTCTTTTTCTCAACAGACCAGCCAGGAGTGAGCTTGTTGCGACAGATCTGCTCTGTCGTGGCTTGCTCTGCTGGCAGCGTCTAAATGGATTAAATGAGTCACGAGTCAAAGAAATCTCAGAGGCAGCTTTAATTTCCTGACAGAAAGAATTGTTAACTGAGTCAAACATCAGTAATTTTTTTCTTGGCTCCTCTTAGAAACTTATGTTCTTAGCTATATTTTTGTGGACGTGCACTTTAATATTAAAATTACACTCCTGCTGTATTCTTCAGGGGGAGAATTTGAGTATTCAGTCTTCAAGGTTAATGATTTGCTTGTTCTTTATGATTACTCTCATAAAAGTACCATCTTGCTTCTGAAACTTGTAAAGCATCTTTTCTTTATCGTTTGCTTCTACCAGAACTCAGCCACAGTTAATATTTTCTGGTTTGGTGAGCCCAGGGAGTTCCCAATTTTCCATTTTGAGTTTCTCATTTCTGGTACACATAATCAAAAAGCACATGCAATCTGTCAAAATTTGACTTTCTGGAGAAACCAGATTCAGTCAAATAATGCTATGTATGCTATGTTTCATGTAAAAATGCCCACACATGACCCTGCAGCTGAGATGTATGTGCAGAGAGTGGGGAATGAAGTCATTCTTTTCTCTGCTGAGGAGGGCATCTAGGCTATTGGAATTGTTACTACAGTCCCATCCCAGAAGCTTAAGCTGCACTGGGCTGCTCTGTTCAGAAAAAGGCCCTCTTCCGCTAGCATACTTCTTTTTTCGGAGGTTATCAGCAGCTATCTGGTGTTTAGTTTGTCGAAAGCTCCAGAGTTCTGGAAACAGAAATTGTTGATTTGAGACTATGAGAATCAAAAAAGTATTATACTCAAACTCACAAAACCAAACTAACTAAGTAGATAAACCAACCTCACTGCCATCAAGTGAATGCTGGCTCATAAGGACCCACTGCGGGTTTCTGAGACTGTAACTGTTCACAGGAGTAGAAAGCCCAGTCTTTCTCCTGCGGAGCGGCTTTGGTGGTGGGTTCTAACTTCAGACCATGTGGACCAAGCCCAGTATATAACCACTATATCACCAGGCTTCCAAAAGTGTTATAAGACAATGGTAAAATGGCCAGTCTAATTTTAAGAATATCTTTGCTCTTCAAATTAGCAAGATGGATATGATGGGCATCACTGTAGCAAGATGGATATTATTGTCATCATTGGTGATAAATAAAATATAGCTTCAATAGTCAGATTAAGTTCAAATATAAAGATTCGGACTCTCAAGAGTTTCTGGAAAGTAGAAATGACCTACTGATCTCTCAGGATCCTTAGAAGGGTACCTGTGACCAGTTTCCAGTTCCTGGTAAAGCATTATCTCTCCAGCTGGGTGTTCCATTTTCATTGGCTATTTCTTTTACTTACTGTGATGCCTAGTTTTTGCTGCAGAGGTATAGATTTGAAATTTTTTTTGGAGGGGGGGGGAGGTGGACATTCTCTTTTGCCTGCAAATAGGGTATCTCCAATCTTTCAATTTTGGAATTAAGTATAACAAGTCTAAACCTTGATATACTTGCTTTTATTTTGGACTGTTAAAAAGTATAGAAAATCAATGACACTACCAATTAAATTAAATATGATAGAACTGTAGATCCTAGATCCTTCTCCAGATATTCCTCTTTTCCCTCTCGCCATCCCTAGAGGTAACCAATGTTCTGATATTTAATATAATATTATATATAGTGTCTCAAAATATTCTGGCAGTTTTTACCCATTTTTATTCAGTGAAACTGTGAGAGCCAGAACTCAATGGGACTGCATTTTAAAAAAAGATCTTTCACATTTTATTTGATGGGATGCAATTTTATTTCTTTTCTACCACTCTTTAGTTATGTGAAATATTTTTTTTCCTTCTCTCACAGGTTCCTGCCTTCCTCAGATCCTGGATGTTGCAGGTTTTACGGTGCTATGTAAATATGGTGTCTTTCTGGGAGACTTTTATAGATTGACATTTCACTCATTCTTCCCCCAAAGATAAAGAGAATATATTTCTGGAGATTTTAAAAATTCTTATTTTGAGTGCTGAAGGAGTTTTTAAAAATTTTAAACAAGTGTATGTTTTGAAGGAAATGCATTGGCCAATATTGATGAAAATTTTTTTCAATGTGCATTCCTTACAACCATCAAGATAAGTTCTTGACCAAATAAATGAATACACACACACACACACACACACACAAAGAGGGCACCCCCGTAAAAATGGGGAAAAAAAGCTCCACTGGGCAGAACTTTCATAGTAGCATTTTTGCCCCCTAGGGAAACATCAAGCAACTCACTCTGAGTTAGTGCATCCAGTGGTGGCACCTGGGAAGGTTCTCTGTGGTCACAGTGAATTTTTTTGTAAAAGCAGTTTCACTTGAACCTCATTTTTTTTGTGTTGTCCTATTTAAGAGAACAGTGTGGGGCTGTGAAATTTTGTTTCCTGCTCACAAAAAATGTGGCAGAAACTGTTGGGCTGTTACCTCAGCTTACAAGGACAGCACTATGGGAAAACCTCAAGTGTATGAATGGTATTCTCATTTCAAAAAAGGTGAAATGTTGATTGATGACAAACCTTGTTCTGAACGTTCGTCAACTTTCCAAAAAGACAAAAATATCAACAAAATGTGTGTGATATTTGATGGGGAAGTTCTCTGGACTATCTTGGAGCTTGGTTCAGTGAATTTTCATGGAAGATTTGGGAATGAGAAGGGTCATTGCAAAGTTTGTGCCTCAGGTTCGGACTGGCCAGGAAAAAGAGTATCAAGTAGAAACACGCCATGCTTTCAAAGAACCACTCCAAAGTGACCCAGATTTTTTCCAAAGTAATTACTCATGACTAGACATGGTGCTATTCTTACAACCCCATAAGCAAACATCAATCAAGCCAGTGGAAGATGTCACCTCATCAAAAAAAGTTCATTACATGAAATCAAAGATCAAGAAATTGCTCATTTGTTTTTTTGATGTGATGGGGATACTGCATTTGGAGTTCATTCTACCAGGCTAGACTGTTAATCAAGCTTTCTACTTAGAGATTCTGAAAAGATTGCTTAATGGTGTGGGACAAAAAAGGTCTGATTTGTGGCAGATGGGACTGGTTTTGCCACCACGATAATGCATCTGCTCATGCAGCCATCTCAGTGCGCCAGTTTTTTGGCAAAAGACAGCATGCCTCTTTTGCCCCATGCACCTTACTCACTTGACCTTGCTCCTTGTGACTTTTTTTTTTATTTGCATGAATGAAGAGGGACAGGAAAGGACAGCAATTTGATGATGTAGAAGAGGTAAAGCAAAAAATGAGGGCGGTGCTGTTAGTCATCCAAACAGACGAGTTTGAAAAATGTTTCCAGGAATGAAATCACAGATTTGACAGAAGTATTAAGTGTAATGGAGAGTACTTTAAAGGTGATAAGGTTGTTTTATTAAAAAAAAAATTAAATACATAGCTTTGAAAAATCCATTTGGGGGGCAGTACCCTCTCCTATATACAAGGAGCGATGTACAACAGTATTTATTGGAGCATTGTTGTAATAGTATTCTATGCTGCCACTCATGAAAGCTATCAGATAATCAACTGAGCTAATGGTCAGAAAAAAATAAAAGAAGCGTGGCAAAAGAAAAGAGAAAGTCTGCAAGTGGGAAGTTAGAAGATTGTTGCTTTCCCTGCACCGTTTGATTTGTAACCAAGGCCATGGTCTCTAATCAAAAAGAAAATCCTCCAGGAGGTAGAGTAACAAAGAGAAGTAGCGTCCGAGATATGGACTAGGAGGTATCAAAGACCAAGACAGGATTTTCAGGAGACAGTAAAGAAAATGGAGGGGAAGCTATTCAGTGGGTGGCCTTAAAACAGTCTTTATAACTTTCAAAAGAAGTAGGGAAGTACAACCTCGAAGTGGAATCTGGCCGATGGCCTGATTTTAAAAGAAGGTTTTATGGGAACTCAGCCATGCTGTCTACAACTGCATATACACTTCAGCAGCAAGGTTTAAAAGTTTCAACAAAGACTTATGGTGGGTGAAAGGACTCTCTAGCTCTTTTAAAAAATGCTTACCAATCTCTGTAGTATGAAATTATAACTAAAATTTAAGAATTCTATCTGCCAGCAAAAGGAGGGAAAAACAACAGCAACAACAATCCCTCATCCCAAATGAAGAAAACAGAAAGAGGAAAGAATCCCAAATTTAAAACATATAGAAAGATTGTAGAAAATGCAAGCACATTAATAATAATAAATATGTATAGATTATTTTTCTCAGTGCTTGAGTTGGAGAAGAAAAACATTCCTGAGACAGGTTGTTTATAAGAGGCTTTCCCAATACAATGTATCATAAAAACATGGGAAACATTGGAAAGGAAAAAAATGTACCAGCCAAAAGTGCTCTCTAAAATATTCAATAAACCCCCAGCTATAACAATATTTCCCCCCCCAAAATCATTCATTGGGAGTTAATACAGATATCATACCATTCCATAGCTCAATCGCATTAAGCAATATTGTACAATTGCTACCACAATCACTTTCAAAACATTCTTTTTTTTCCCTGAACTCCTTGACATCAACTCCCTTTTACATACACACCCCAATAACAAGAATTTTTTTGCAATGTGGGAAATGAATGAAATATCATTGAACAATATATATAAGAAATAGGGGACCTAATTTGCCGTGTAAGCTTTCACCAAAACAACATGCAATAAAATAAAAATCTGCTTAACCATGGAAAGTACATTTAAAAAATTACTTGGGAATTTGAAAAGGTTCTCCCTAAAAATCTATTGGGTTTAAGAATAAATAAAACAGAACATAGAACTTGCCTGATTGAAGGTTTTTTTGATATGTCAAAGTAGCATGCAATAATTAACATATGCAGTTAATTTGACAACCAAGAACAAAAATAGACAAGTGAGCAAAGATACAAATAGTTTTGGCTATATCTATCAGGTTAATATTTATGAGAGGAATCATAAAAAGCATAGTCATCCTAATCTATTTTGTGGTGCTAAGGAATTGGTTGCTTTCTTGTATGCAATCATAGTGACAAAGACGAGTAAGCTGTGATGGAGGCACACCACAGTTTTAAAAAAATCATTTCATTGGAGGCTCTTACAGATCATAACATTCCATACATCAATTGGGTCAAGCATGTTTGTGCATATGTTGCCTCCTCCACCCCCCTCTGCCCCTGTGAATACTAGATGGATTTTATAGTATTATATTATTAAATATCTTACACTGTCAAAAAAAACAGAACATAGACTATTGTGAAAGAAATTCAGATGAGACAACTGCATATTAATATCTATAGGATGAATTAAACATCGTTCTCAAAGGAAAATATATAACCCTAGATTTATCACACATCAATGAGATAAAAAAATTCACCTTGCAATTAGAAAAAAGAAAAAAGAAAAGTTACGGGGAAAAGATAAAAGGAGTTAATAAATGATATAAACTGGTATTACTGAAGTGCAAAAATTAATTTATCAATGGAACCAAAATTAGTCTTTTTGGGAAGATCATGAAAACAACTACAAAAGCAATCAAGACTGATAAAAATCAACAGAAAATTTAAATCAGCAACATTAGTAATGAAAAAGGAGCAAAATTATAGAACAATAGCAACTGCTAAGATATGATTATAATGTTTATTTTTTTTGTCAATAATTTGATAAATTAGGTGAAATTTAGAAATTTCTAGAAAACACTCAATAAAATAGATCTGATTTTCCAGGAAAATACACATTACCAAAGTTTATTTTTAAAAGTTTTTGAAATAACTGAATAAACATGCCACCATAGAAGAAATTAAAAAGGCAGGCAAAGTTTTAATTTTAAAAATGTCCATTTAGTTTTATGATTGAATTCTAGAAAATCTACGAAGTTTAGATAAGCTTTGTGTTTATGAATTATCCTGGAGCATAGAAAATGATGACAAATTTCCCACCTTATTTTACATGAATTGCTAGTCCTCATACTCTAACCTGACAAGGAGAGTAACAAAGAAAAGGAAAACTAAAGCCAATATCAGTTATGAATATAGATATAAATCCTAAATAAAAAATAAAATGATGATGTGTGTTAAAAGAAAAACACATCATGGCAAAATAGGACTTCACTCAGTAATTCATGGATGACTTGCAATTTAAAGATCCACTAATGTATGACACAGACACACCTGAAATGTCATTGCAGCGATTGGTTTCTCTCTATCTAACAAAGAAAAGTGAAAAAAATTAAAAATGTGAGAAACAATTAGCCCAAAGGACTAATGGGCCACTTTAGCCCTAGCCTTCACGGCCCTACCCTCTGACACCAGAGGGACTAGATGGTTCCTGGTTACCACTGCTGATTGCTTTTAAAGAGATTGTAATAGGACGCCTAAATGGAATAGGAGAAAAATATGGAACAAAACTCAAAATCATAAAAAGTCCAGGTCTAAAAAGACCCTGGAGACAATGGCCCTTAAACACCCTTCCAGCCTGGAACTGAACTCACCCCCATGACTCACAGAGAGACCCAGAAGGTGAGCAATAACACCAGGAGGTGACCCCTCCCCAGAGCAATCAACCAAAGGCTGGACGGGATCGAAGAGAAGGCAAACGAAAACAAACTCAAGGAAGAAGTGGGAAGAGTAAGTACCAGTACATTGTAGGGATTGCAATCAATGTCCTAAGAAATGTATACGAATCGTTGAATGAGTAAAGTTTGCTGTGTAAATCTACACCCAAATCACGATAAAACATTTTTAAAAAGTATTAAAAAGCAAAGGTGTCACTTTGATGATTGAGAACTGCTGGCTCAAGCCATTGTATTATCAACCACCTCATATGTACGCAAAAGGTGAACAAGGGAAAAAGAAATACTGACAAAGAATGGACTCACTCAAATTGTAGTATTTGAGAACTATTGTATATACCATACACTGCCAGAAGAACAAACAGATCTGCCTTGGCAAAAGGGTGGGCCCTTGCTGGACTCAAGACCAAGAACCAGAGGCCAATGAGCTAGATGAAGGGTCCAGAGCAGCAACAAGGGAAGAAGCACTCCACACATCTGCTTAGAGACGAAGAAGGTCAGATTCCTCAAGGAAAGGTCAGGAGGGCAGTGACCTTCCTGAAGGGTTGCACTCCACCCTAAGCTCACGCTGCATTAGCTGCTTACAGTAGATCTCATCATGGAGTTGATTACATTAGGTTAGACGTCTCTGGGGAGTCCTCAATGGCCAAACTATTTAGAATTGTGGCCCAGTTAAATTGACACAAAACATACCTGCCATAGGTGTATTTATACATACTCACATGTAAAGATCTCAAGAGTTTATTGTTAAGTGAATTAACATAAAAAATATTAATGTAGAAAAGTAAAATCAACAAAAATAATGAGCTCATTTAAGAACATAGACAAAGCGGGGAGGGAGGGGAAAAATGAGGACCTAATGCCAGGGGTTTAAGTGGAGAGAAAATGTTTTGAGAATGATGTACAAATGCGCTGTACACAATTGATGTGTATGGATTGCGATGACAGTTGTATGAGCCC
>NW_022107431.1:96150292-96157136 GCF_000313985.2 Echinops telfairi | reverse complement strand
CTTTATGTCACCACAAATGTATTACAGTATATGGTAGTCATAAGTTATAAATAAATTTGGAAGCTGGGTAGAATATTAATAGATGGTTTCTTAAGGTATTACTCTATCTCCAGCACTAAAAATCAGTCATTGAAGTGATAATGTGTTGTCCTGAGTTTCCAAAGATGACTCACAATGAGTGAATCATACATGTGCGTGGCTGTTTAATTCGATGGGAGGCTTGTACTAAGTCACCTTTGCTGCTCAAGTGTTCTCTGTGGTCATGGACATGCACCTTGTAAGTGGGTTCATATAGATGACATCTAGTCAGTGTCTGAGGAACCGAGTGCGTCTTTGGGGAATACAACCTGATATATGAATCAACCTCCCAAATCTAGGCTCATTAGCACTAGATTCAAAAACAGCTGAGCCCAACTAATGTGGAAATCTGTCTTATTTTATTTTTGTGTTAGAATAGAAATACAGACACAGAACAGAATATACGAGTCATCTAGAAATGATAAGGGATAAAGCCTTATCAAAGAACGCACTGCTAACATCTTTTTGTCTCCATCCCTGCCCCCAGGCATTCTGACAAGCGGAGGACACATTATTCATACAATTTTGAGTCTAGCTTAAAAAAAAACAAATTTTAATTACACTAGTTTTTGTATTCTTTATTAAAAAACAACATATAAAAAAGAAAAAAAATGATCCATAATCCAATCATACAGAAATAGATATTATTAAGCTTTTGGATTGTGGTGCCTTCCCCCACCCCCATTTCCAATTGTGACATTAAAACACATATCTGGTTATGAAAAATTCCCCAAAATACTGATGTATTTTACATATTCTAAACTTCATATCCTTCCTCTGAGATAATTTAGACATATATATATATATTTTTGTTTTAAAACTTTTTCTTTATGCTTAGCAAATTCTGTCAATGATACAAAGATAAATATTTAATATCACCATTGCTGTAAGGAGAAACAAAGAAGAAACGTGATTCATGCACCAGGAGACAAGACTTTGGTGACTAAGAGAGGCATCGAGGGATGGGATGGGAAAGGGGAGAGGGAAGGGACGGGGTGGCAGGGAGGGAAAAAAGGAAGGTTTAACAGGATATTGCTATTGATTTCAGTTTTTGAGATTGGCTGTGTAGTACATATATAGTGTATTTCTTTTAAAAACAAAAAAACAAAACCCTCCCGATTCCTTATCCTTCAAAGCTAATAGTGGTTTGAGTAGCTTAAAAAAAGAGAGAAAGAAAAGTACAGGTAGATCGAAATGCACATGCAGTCTTTAGTGACAAAAAAATTCAGCTCAAACAAACAGACAGACACAAAATTTTCTCCTTACATGAGTTTGCTTGCTGCTTTTAACTTCCTAGGTCTGGTTTCTCTTGTTTTAGTTTGTGATTAATTGTCGCAACCCTGTGAGTTCTTATAGAATGCAGATTCCAGACCTGCATTTGCTTTTCTTGGAGCTTGTGTAAGAGAGTCAGAATTTTAGATCTGCTCATGGCATCATCTTCTCAGACGTGCCTCAGTATTTATGTTTTCAAATTTCTTCAAAGCGTTGTGTCCAGTGTGCCCACAGCTAAAGTGTTTAATAAAACCAAGACACTATGTTGGTAATTTAAAATAATCTTAGAAATTCCAGAGTCACGGTGGTTTACCCTGACTGGTGGGTAACCCTAGTTTGTATTCAGTAGAGTTTCTAATTAAAATTATTTATTCATATGCTGTCATTTTTACTCTCCATAATAATTTGTGAGTGGTGTGTGTGTGTGTGTGTGTGTGTGTGTGTGTGTGTGTGTGTAGGGAGGCAGAGAATGAGCTAGAGCTGTTTAAACGTTGTCAGGCAAAGGTGCTTTATATTTAGGGAGAGAGTGAATCTGACCTCCTTTGTTTTGGGAGAAAAACACTTTTAACTCATTTATTTATATTGATGCAGGGTCAACTGCATCAATTTTTTTCTGATACAATTTCTTACCACTTAGGCTTGTAAGCCTTGAAACTTTGACTCTGAAGGCAGATGCCATCTGGTTATTTGCCCTTCACAACTCCTAAGCTTGAAGATTTGTGAGTTAAAAATAACAAGTTGGTCAAATTTACATAAAGGCCAGGAAGCCTATGGGAAGAACAGGAAAGAGCGCCGGATGCTTTGAGCGTCAAGGTCACTACAGCAGTTCTGGAGGTGCTCTTGTCGAAGGCCAGCGGTCAGTACGCACCCCCAGAAGACTCTGAGAGAAAGCCTTAGGGATAAGGCTGGAACTCTTGCTGCCACTTCTTACCACTGGGAACCACGATACAAGATCACAGCTTGTGTGTAGGAATGTAACCATCATAAATTAGTTCAGGGTATGTGTTCTGCATTTGTCCACAATTAAACTTCAATCCTGCCCCTAACAAACCGTGTGGACTATAACTAACTATAGATAGCCTTGAGAAGCATGGGAATTCATTCCGGAACACTTCCTTGTGCTGGTATATAACCTGGATATGGATCTAGAGGCAATCATATGAATGGAACAAGGGAATACTACGTGGTTTAAAACCCAGAATAGTGTGTGTCAGGGTTGTATCCTTTCACTAAACTTATTCAGTCTGTATGCTGAGCAAATTATCAGAGAAGGTGGATTATATGAAGAAGAATTGGAGGAAGGCTTTCTACATCGTATGCTCCAAGGGAGGAGGACACTAAGCACTTGCTGATGAAGATCGAGGATCTCAGTGTTCAGTGTGGATTACAACTCGGTGTAATGAAGACCAAAATCCTCACAACTGGACCAATAGGTAACATGATAAATGGGGGAAAGGTTGAAGTTGTCAAGGATTTTGTCTTGCTTGGATCCACAATCAATGCTCATGGAAGCAGCAGTCAAGAGATCCAAAGACACTTTGCATTAGGTAAATCAGCTGCACAAGACCTCTTTTGAGTGTTGGAAAATAACGATGTTACTTTGACAACTAAGGTGGGTCTCAGACAAGCCATCGTATTTTCAATCGCCTCATAGGCATGTGAGAGTTGGGCATTGGATAAGGAAGGCACTAGAAGAATCGATGCAATTGAATTGTGGTGCTGGCGAAGCAGTATATTGAACATACCACGAACTGCCAAAGAACACACACATCTGCTTTAGAAGAAGTCCAGCCAGGATGCTCCTTAGAAGTAACGAGGGCAAGACTTTGTCTCCTGTACTTTGGACATGTTATTCGGAGAGCGTCATCCCAGGAGAAGGACATCAGGCTTGGTAAAGCAGAGGGCCAGCAAAAAGAGGAAGACCCTTGACAAGATGGATTGGCACAGGGGCTGCAACGATCGGCTGAAGCACAGTATCCATTGTGAGGATGGTGCCAGTCTCGCCAATGTTTCCTTCTGCTGTGCATGGGGTCGCTATGGCCTCTACAACACAGAGCAACAACAACAGCCCCTCCATGGTTTTCTCTCAGCATCTAATTGGAAGGGTGGTGGTTTAAACCCACCTGGCAGCACCTTGAATGAAAGGCCTGACGGTCTTCTTCCATAAGGATTATAGCCAAGAAAATCTCATGAACCGGCAATCTACTCTGTAACACAGGGGAACCAGGAATCAGAATCAACTCCATGGTCATTTTTTCTTCTGTCACTGACGAGGTGTAACTGAGGAGCTGAGGCGTGCCACACTGGGGCACAACCATATACTGACCAGCCAGGCAAGAGGCTGCTGCTTCCCTTCCCGTGTGGAGCAAACTTTCAGAGCAGCAGCGGTGGCACAAGCACCGGCCAGTAGAAGTTTTATTGAAGGTGCATATCTAAAATGTGGGGTTTCCTCTTGAAGAATAAAAGAACGTAAAATCACTAATACGGAAACACCTCGACGTACAAGTGAAGCCATAAAATCTCATCTTGGTTTGTTTCTGGCAGGTGAGCCTCTGGGAGTGGAAACTCCATCTTCCAGAGTGACACACCAAAGTTGGTCGAGAAAGTGCTCTCTAGTATGTTAATATGGTTTTCTTTTCTCAGGGTAAAACTGAGTAACAATAGGCATAAGACTAACAAGGAGGGAAGAAGGGCATTCTTGTATAAGAGTACAGGGAGGGGCTCAGCCAGATTTTGGACATCAGAAATTTCCTGTGTCCTAGGCTTGTAAATGGAAGCCCTGGTTACATGTTGGGGTGTTGATTTGCACCTCTAAATCAGCAGCTCAAAGCCACCAGAGAAAGATGAAGCTTTCTACTATCGTAAAGAATGACAGTCTTGGAAGCCCACAGGGGCAGTTCTATGCTGTCCTATAGGGTTGCTGTAAGTTGGCATTGACTACAAGCAGTGAATTTAGTGTTTGGAAGCTTGTAAAGCAGTACGGCTCTGTTCATCATATTTTACACCTCCATGCCACTGACAGTAAGAGTGGAAAAGAGTTAAACTATTAGACTGGCTATTGTTTAATTATGTCTAAACAGATTGAAAAGCGCTATTCGCACTAATACATTAAGGCCGCACCTGTGGCTTTAACTTGTTTGCTCATGCTGATGACGTCGCATTTTCAACTGACTCTTGGTCACCTGGTCACCTCCCCTCATAGCCCCCTTCTTCCCAATACCTTCTATTTTCCCGTTCCTCAATAACTTCCATCCATCCAAGTCCAGAAAACAACGGGCTGTTTTCCTAGCTTCAGCTTTTCCCTTCTCCTTACCCTCTATCGGCCAGGAATTATTGAGTCTCATCGAATTTATCTTCTAACGTCTTTTAGCTTCATTGCCTTTGTTTATCCCAATGTCTGCAGGATTCTAGACCCTTATTCTCGCATCCCTAGACTACTACAATAGTTCCAAGATCTTCGTTATGATAGTTCTCTCCTGATCATGCTGCCAGATGTGACTTTTGTAGATCACAGTAAGATCATGTCACCATCCGTGCATAGTCTTTGTGTGTTCACAAGAGAGCCAACATAGTCATTGCCCTCTCTCACTTCTCCTCCAGCCACATGCTACTAACTACTCAAGGCTTCCTGAATATCACATTCATCTTCATTTCCTCTTGCTATTTCAACTGTAATACACTTTTTCTTTTTCTACGAACAAAAAAAAATGTGTGTGTGTGTGTATAGGGTTTCACTGTACTTGGTTCATCAGTTAACATCCATGAATATGCCAGTACACTCAAGAAATCAAAAGGCATATTGCAGTGGGAAAACTTGAGGCAAGGGACTTATTTAAAGTGGAACAAAGCAAAAACTTTTCCTCCCCCCTACAAGTTTTTTAAAAAAATTCTCTTTTCTTCATGGTTCAAAATAAAGTTTAACCTTATATGATAAGTTTACTAATCCCCTGATTGTGAATTAATTATTTCTACTTTTATTCTCCTGTTGTGCTTTTAAAAATACTTTTATTCCCTTGATTCGAGCACTTCTATCATTTGGATTTCTATGCTTTATGCTGGATACACATCTGTATCCATCAGTAGGCTGAGACCAGGGACTGTGTCCTGTTGATCACTGTCCTCGTTCCCCAGCACAAGATCTGGTCCATCAGGGCCTATGGGAAAACAGCCAATACTGTTGGCAGCGTTTTACTTTTACTTAGTTCATGATCAGTGCCCATAGGAGAAAAGTCTGAGTTGAAAGTAGAATTCTAAGACCACTGAAAATGTACCCTGCATGCAAATTAATCATTTCTTAATTCATTGGCTTTCCTTTCTAGAACTCAAATCCAGTCTGATTTAAAAAAAAATTTTTCATTCGAATAATATTTAGGTTCCAGCCACTTCCTCATTTTTTAAATAAGACAAACAATCACGTTCTGGATATCAGGCACTCTCTCCGTCCAGTTCCTGTGAATGGGCTTCTGTTCCAGGCTAGAGAAGCACTGGCGACCTGCGTCCCGTGAGGTTAACCAACGGTTTTTGACATCGTTTAAAATCTGCTTTACAGCTGTACAAAAAAACAGAGTGAGAGGTGAACTATTTTTTAAGTTATACATGGGTTTTAAATTGTTCATGAGAAATAGAAAAGTCTTGTCAGAGAAAATTATATTACTCTGATCACTTGCAACCAGAGCTGAATTATAATCTCATATGAAGCCTGTCCCACAAAACAAACGTTTTCTCACATATTATATGAGATTACAATTCAGCTCTGGGTGTCATTGTAGTGAAATGTGGATTGATAGCTACAGTTCATTTTCCAATAGAGAAATGTCAGAATTTAAGTGGGCCCTGAAGGGCTATATGAAACTGTGTCTTGCAAAAGAAAAAGTACTGAGTGGGTGGAGTAAAAGAGAGACTTGCTTTCTAGTTTCAACATGTTGGTTGTTGTAAAAATATAAAGGATACATTTGCCAATTCAATGCTTTTTACACGTACAATTCAATAAAACCAATTATATCGATCAAGTTGTAAAACCATCACTAATATCTGTTGCCAAATTTTTCATAAACAAAACTTCTACACCACTTAAACAGTGATACTCCACTTCCCCCATTTCTCCCACTGACGGCTACCACTCTAATCTGTATATCTTCACCTATTCTATGTACTTAATGTCAGTGAAATAAAAATATTCATCCTTTTGTGATTCAGGATTCACATAGCATAATGTTTTCAAGGCCCATCCACGCTGTGTCATGTATTAGGGCTTCATTTCTCTTGATGAAAGGGGAGTACTTTATTTTATCCATTCATCTGTGGACACGTGGGTTAGCTCCACCTTTGGCTATTGTGAATAGTGCTGCAATGAGCATTGGCAGATGAGGGGCTTCAATGGAATTTTCTCACAAATTATTTGAAGACCCTTCTTGTATTTATCTGCTTTGCTGTTTTCAACTTTCTTGGTTATATACCTAAGAGTAGAATTTCTGGATAATATGATAGTTTTATA
>NW_022107431.1:96144905-96149876 GCF_000313985.2 Echinops telfairi | reverse complement strand
TATATATATATATATATATATATATATATATATATATATATGTATATATTTTAATAGTCAAATGAATACTTCCATAATTTTTAAACCAGTGGTATATTGGCTTCCACAAATGAAAACGTGAAAGCATTTAAAATTTCCCATTCCTTGCTTTATTGGTTTGGATAAAAAAAGTTAAGGAGTTAGCACGATTTTAATTCAACACACACAAACCAATTCTAATTTTAATTAAACCCAACAAGGATTATGGAAGTCTGAAATATACAAAATGTTTTACATGGTGCTGAAAAGCGTGCAAACCTATTATAGGGATTTTATGAAAGAAAAAGAAAATGAAAAATCATGTAGGAGTCATTTAGAAATCTTCTAGGGATACTTAAATGTCAGTTATCATCATTACCAAACAGGCACCTTGTTTTCTAAGAACTCACAATCTACCAGAGGATACCAAGGGCTCGTGGTCATTGAGTTTATTCTGATCACAGTGACCGTACTCGGCAGAGTAGGACTACTCCCTAGGGTTTCCAAACCTGTAAGTCTTGAAAGGAGAAGAAAGCCTCATCTTTCTTTCTTAGAGTGACCAGTGGTTTTGAACCACCAAACTTTCCATTTGCAGCATAACGTGTAACCTCCTATACTACTAAGGTTCACTTATAAATATCTAAGTAATCAATATTAGGAATGCTGAACTAAGTATATAAATTTTGGTAGAGAATCACAAGGGAGAACAAAATTAATTTAGATAAATCTGGAAGGAATTAGAGGAGGTAAAATATAGACTCTTAGAAATCACATTAAAATGTATATTGATGTTTTCAGTGTTTTTCTCACCTAGTTATTTTCAGGTCATCTCATCAATATCAGGTTTACAATCAAGAGACACAAATGATTACTTGTCTAAATTACTTTTATAAATCTGCCCAGTTGTTTGCCCTGGGGTGTTTCTTCTCAGAAGAGGAGGCCAGTTAAAATTTTAAACATGCATGCGTGCGCCTTCTGAAAATGTATTTCTAGGCAACGGGTGCATCTCTGAGGGAAGACGACAGTCATGTTTCTTTTTATACGTTTAAAATTGTTTTAAAAGATCAACTGGAAATACTTTTAGGCCCAGAACTCACTTCCATGTGGTGCACTTGTGCTCTGCGGCTTAGGTTAGTAGAGATACTCAAACGTAGTTGCCTCGTTGTTAGAAGCAGATCAAATATATTTTATGTCTTGTTCACAGAAAACTGTTTAGAGGACACCGGAGAATTTAAGAATATCATTCACACAAACCACCTGCTCTTTCAAAAAACCACCACACATTTTATTTTTTTTAAAAAAGCCCTTGTCAAACCTGTGCTCTCCACTAAAGAATTCATCTCAACCTCTACGAGATATTAAAACGTCAATGTCACCTGCTCCTTCTAGTCCACCTAAGGCTGAACATACAAAAACCATCTACTTATGGTAATAATTCACATGTTTCCATGCTTAGATGTTTTAAGCGCTTTCTCTATAATATGTTTAATTTTTACTGCAACCCTTTAAGGCTGACGTTGTTGTTTATGATTGTTCCCTTTTACAGAGTGACTGAACTGGGAAGGTCAAGGCTCCATGGACTATAGGCTGAATCACACTACTGTATTTTCTTTCAAATGGTGATTATTCTTAGATTTTGTTTTTCCTACGGCCTAAATCATTCTCTGAATGTTAGTTAGCCACTTGGAGAGTCTCAGTTTTCTGTCTGGGCCATTATGTTAAGTAAAGTACAGTAGATACATTCTGGCAAAGTGGATTTCCCTAAAGTAAAACAAACTGTTGTTTTAAAATATGAGTGTCATGTTTCTAAAGACATGTTTATATAATTCTCAATATGTAATGATAAATGTTTCAATAAAGAGGAGGTTAAAATGGCCAAGTTCACTTGGAACCAACAAGCATCATTACTTACTGTCTCACAATGACATACGAGGGGTGCCCCCCCTCCCCAACCCTAACTGTGTTGGGCAGAGCGGTACTTTCTAGTACGCGTTTTTCCTGCTAGGTGAGCAGGGAGCAACTCTCTCTGAGTTTGTGCAGCCAGTGGTGTTGCCTGGGAAAGTTCTCTATGGTCGCAGTGAATTTTTTCGGACAAGCAGTTTTTCTCGGGGCAATTTAAGAGAACAGCACGTGGCTTTGAAGTTTTGTTTCCTGCTCGGGAAAAATGCTGCAGAAATTGTTGAGATGTTGAACACAGCTTACAAGGACAGTGCTATGGAAAAAACTCAAGTGTACAAGTGGTTTTCTCATTTCAAAAAAAGGTGCAATGTCGATTGATGACAAACCTCATTCTGGACATCTGTCAACTTCCCGAATGGATGAAACTGTCGACTCACACTCCATTTGGAGTTCGTTCCCCCAGATCAGACTGTTTATCAAGCTCTCTATTGAGAGGTTCTGAAATGACTGCTTCACAGCCTGTGGCAAAAAGGCCCGCTTTGTGGCCGACGGGGGACTGGTTTTGCCAAACGACAGTGCGCCTGCTCACGCAGCCATCTCAGTGAGCCAGATTTTGCCTCTCTTGCCCCATACACCTTACTCACCCGACCTCTTTCCATATGACTTCTTTTTGTTTTTGTGAATGAAGAGGGACATGGAAGGACCGTGATTTGACGGTGTAGAAGAGGTGAAGAAAAAAAATGAGGGAGGTGCTGTCAGCCATCTAAACAGATGAGTTTGAAAAATGCTTCCAAGAATGGAATCTCAGATTTGAGAAAAGTATTACATGTAATGGAGGGTACTTTGAAGGTGATAAGGTTGTTTTGTTAAAAATCTAAACACATAGTTTTGAAAAAATAATTTTCATTTTCGGGGGGTACCCCCTTGTATTTTTTCTTTGTAGAAGCCTTTTGAGTCTTGCATGGCCACTTAGTGTCCAGTTATTCTTGCTGGGTCAGGCTCAAGACATCATAAATATCCCGGCCTGGGCTGTGCTCCTGACCACTTCCACAACTGAGTTCTCAGAGCTGTGGGACCCATCTCCGTATTGGCTGGCATTTACAGCGTCAGGTGGACCATGATTTCTGCCAGGTTCATTCATTCATCTAACAAACTTTACTGAGAACTGTAACAGATTGAAGAATTGTTCTCAGGTTTTCCCTCTACAAGTATTGCATATTCATACCGTTGGCCTGGGCTCACGTGGACAGAGTGTACGCCACTGCTCTATGGTTTGAGGTTTTGTCAGATGACTTGCTGTAGCCAGTAGGATGTTAGTAGATGTGGTTTAAGGCAGAAATGGCTTGCAAAGCTTTGACTTGTGTTTCTACGTCTGTCTTTTGCCATAAGAAAAATATGCTTTCAGTAGCATCTGCTCCAAGATGGATGGGAGACTCCTTTATCTCCTTTAAATCTCCTTAGGTTTTTTACTTCGAATGATGAAAAGAAAGTACAAATTGAATTCATATGCAAATCTAAGTACAAATGTATAGCTAAAAAATAATAGAAACTTTATTAAACAAAAAATATCAGTATGTGAAACTATTGTTTCTTGACATATCCACCTAGGTCTGCACGCCCGAGAGAAGCACTTCCATCTCTTCAACCTTTAGAACTCAGTGCTCTTCTATGTATACCACATCAAAAGAAAAAAAATATCACCCTGAGGGATTCAAATCATTAGTTTCCCTTTCAAAGTTCCCTGAGTTTGGAGAACAAAAAGTCCGAAGGGGTAGTATGGGGGTGTAGGGTGGATGGAGTAAGGTTTCCTAATGAAATTCTTATAGAATAGCCCTTACTATTTTCCAAGAAGGAGCAAGTGAATTGTTATGATGGGAAATAAAATTCCTCAGCATAACTTTCCTGAACTTTTTCTCACCAGTGCAGTTGTGTCCTTCAGGAAAATCTATGAAGATTGAATAAAATCTATGAAGATTCAAGATTACCACTTTGGAATCCCCCCCAAGCAGTTACCACAGCTCTAGGAACTAACCTTTCCGCTTTGCATTGACATGGCCCAGCAGATTTCCATAGAAGCTATTGTCTTGATCAGAGCTTCCTCTCTGGACAGACTGGTGAATTCCATCAACACCTCATGATCACATAAGTTGATGTGCTTCTTCCATGTGGGCTTTGTTGTTTCTCAGCTAAATGGCCGCTTGCTTATCTTCAAGCCTTTAACAGATACTTTATGTTTTGATAGCCGGGCACCATCAGCTTTCTTCACCACATTTGTTTATGCACCCATTTTGTCTTCAGTGATTGTGTCAGGAAATGAGCAGAGTCCAAAATCTTGATGAGGTCAAGAGGCTTGTTTAAAATTGAAAATGGCAAACCATATAAGATCCCAATTTCAATAACTATAGCATCAATGATAGTTCTCTGATTTCTCCCCTTTTCTGCATTATGTTCTTCCCACTCAATTCATCCTTTAGGTCTTGTTTACTTAAAATGCTTGAACCATCTAAAAACTATTGTTTTATGTGGGACAGAATGGTGATGTGAAATTGCTTGGTATGGTTCATCTATGTGTGGTATGGTCTTTGTAACTCCCATCCACTGTAGAGGTTTCTTAAGTCTAGAATTGGTCAGCTCTGCCATTCCACTGGGTACAAAAGTGAGCCGTCTTGGAACTACCCCAGAGTACCTTGAGGCAGGAGGCTGGTTGGCAGAGTAAGGTTCCCTTTGCACATTTATAAGTGCTGAAGGAGTTTTGTAACACGCATTGGGCAGGGCAGAGGCCAAGCGACCATGTAGCTGAGAAGGAAAGGATCAGAGAGAGATATGTCAGTCGGGATGATTGAGAAGAGGTGCTGCTATGGACAAAGACCGTATCCTAATGTTTTCTAATCCTGACTTGATGTAATCCGTTAATGTACCTCATACACTGTCATAACTGTGAGTGTTACCTGTGAGTTCTGTGTGGCCATTGAAATGGCTTACTGAACCAATCAGAAAAGTAGAGCCTTGCATGAGTGCTGGATGGTGTCAGAATAGGGTAAAGGAAATTGGAAG
>NW_022107431.1:96138999-96144581 GCF_000313985.2 Echinops telfairi | reverse complement strand
CTATGACATAAAAGTATCTTCCCCCTCCCCCAAGGGTACCCTGACAAGACTACGACAAGCCATTACTGAGGGAACTCTGCAGCCACCACTGAGTACAGAGACATATTTAAACATGTTCTGCTTTGCATAAATTATACAGATTTTGGAATAGGAATTGGAATCCTAGTTGTAATACTGTTTGATTAACCCTCATGTAACTTTACAGGATGCTTACAGAACTTGGTAATATAATGATAAAAGAGAGAGGCCTATTGGCCAATAAAACAGTCTTAAAGGTTCCCCTCAGTTTTTTAAACCACCAAATCTATTTTCTCATGGCACCCAAGAATTGTTGAGTCTCTCTGACAAACACTAACCAGACTCAAAAGAAAATAAGATGCGTAGAGGACCAGAGAGCCAGCCCCACCATGAGACACGGCATTCCCTCACTGACCCACAGTCCTCAGGGGGCAGCACTGGAGACACTGTGGAATGTAAGCCCGGTCTGCCCCATGCACAGTGGGGCAAAATGTGAAGGGTGTGCAACAGAGCAGCAAGGGGAGCAAAGTAACAAAGTCCCAGAGGAATCCTGAAAATAGACTTCTGACTTGGGGGACAGGGCTTGGCACCTCATCAGCTTGATCTGAAAACATACATCAGGGTCAGCAGACAGACCTGGAACTATCCTTTTTTTGGTTTTGTTTTTCTTTTTCTTTCACCCGATGTCTATAGGCAGGATGAACAATCCTGAAGAGAAAACAGTGGACCGGCGGTTCAGGGAGGACATGGGAAAGGAGGGACATGGAGGGAGAGTGGGGAGCCAATAAACTCAAAGATAAGGGAACAACAAGAGATCTAAAATTGATGGCAAGGAGGGCATATAATGCCTGCTGGTATTTAATCAAGTGCAATGTATTCAAGAGGGATTACTGAGAGCCGAATGGAAGGTGAGCATGATAGTGGAGGAGGGCGAAAGGAAATAGAGAAAAGAAATAGGAGGCAAAAGCTATGTATATATATTAACTTATAATGAAAGGGATAGAGGCCAATGGACATATATTTATATGTGAAATATTAGGATAGCATACAGACTTTGGGTCTCTACTCCAGGCCTCCCTTAACACAAGAATACTTTGTTCTTATATCCTGGCACTCTTTGATACTCACCTTCCTGACAGGATCACTGAAGACAAAATAGGTGCACAAGCAAATGTGGTGAGGAGAGTGGATGTTGTCCGGCTGTCAAAAGATATAGCATCTGGAGTCTTAAGCTTGAAGTTAAACAAGCAACCATCTAGCAGGGAAACAAAAAAGCCCACATGGAAGAAGCACACCAGCCTGTGTGATAATAAGGTGTCGACAGGATCAGGTATCAAAAGAACCACAACAAACAACTATATCAATCCAAATGAGGGGGCTGGAGTGGGGACCCAAAGCCCATGTGTAGACAATAGGATATCCTCCCACAGAAGGGTCATAAGGAAGGGATGATTCCACCAAGGTGTAGTACAGCACCAACAAATCTCACATCATTCCTGTAGTTCCTGAATACTTTCTCTCCTTCCCCTCACCCGCACACACACACTACCATGACCCAGCTCTACCTTATAGATCTCTGGCTTGACCAGAGAACACACACTTGTACAGATAAGAGCTCTCGACACATAGAATTCAAGACAGACATACCCCTTAGGTACAGTAGTGGGAGTATCAATACCATTAGGGGAGGGCAATGGCTGGGAGGGAGAAGGGGGAGAAAGGGGAAACACATCACAAGGTGGATATATAGCTCCCCTCCAAAGGGGTGAATAACAGAAATATGGGTGCAGGAAGACAATGGACAGTGTAAGATATGAAATAATAATAATATATAATTGATCAAGGATTCACAAGGGTGAGAGGGTTGGGGTGGAAGGGGAAAAAGAGTAGCTTATACCAAGGGCTCAAGTAAAAAATGTTGTGGAAAGGATGGCAACATATGTACAAGTATGATTAGACAATTGATGTATGGAATAAGCTGTAAGAGCCCCCAATAAAATGATTAAGAAAATAACATGCGAGCTAGAGAACAGTTTTTAATGTCATATGTGTGTGTGTGTGTAAATATAGATCTAAAGGACAACAAAGAAGAGGAAGGCCTCAGAGTGGAACTGACGCATGGCTACAACAATGGAGTCAGACATAATAACAATTGGGAGGTGGCACGATTGGCATGCTATTGGACTTAGGGTTGTTGAGTTGGGGTTGACTCCATGGCACCTAACAATAACAAAAACTGCTGACTTTTTTGAGCCCCCAATAAAATGTTAAAAAAAAAAAAAAAGAAAACATCAGGTGCTTAGCCTTGGGAAAAATATTTGCCAGACAAACAAGAACAAGGATGGGGGTGCTATTTTGAGCAATAGCACATTCCCGCTTAACAGTGTATAAAAGCTTGCTGGAAAATAAACTTGGGGCTGCAGTCTTGAATTGCAGTCCTTCTGACCCCAAAACAAACAAAAAAAACAACAACAAAAAAACTGCTGACTTTTTATAATAATACATTCTTTTCAAGTGACCATAATGTATATGCTAACTTTCCCAGATCTCTTTGTAGTTCTAGAAAATATAAGTTTATATTATATGTTATTAATATGCTTGAACCTTAGTTTAGCCACTTTGTCAATCCATCTTATTGGGTATCTTATATTGCATTTTAACTCTCAATATTTTTAAATAATGCATTTGTTTTCACCTTTTAATCATCACAAACAATCCTGTGAACTCTTTATATTCAGTTATTTATTCAGTAAGTTTTTATTTAGGATTTTTTTTTCTGGATTAGGTACTCTGTTACTAGGAATAAGGATAATATGCTAATACATTTTGCCTATCCTCAAGTAGGAAACTGTGCCAGGCTGGGTAGACTAGAGAAACAAATTCATAGCCACTCAGATATATAAGAGAGAGTTTTATATAAAGGGTAATTGTACATTAAGAAACTATCCCAACCCAGTCCAGTTCAAGCCCATAAGTCTGATATTAGCCCATATGTTCAATACCGATCTATAAAGTCCTTTTCAGACTCATGAAGTACATGCAATGATGCTGAGTGCAGGACGATCACAGGCCAATGGGTAGTCTTTGGATGCAGTGGCGCTGTAAGCATCTCAGCACTGGCAGGGGGCTCCACGTAGCTTCTCCAGCTAAGGGCACTAGCTTAGTTCCATGTGTCTTGTCAGTAGAGAGTCTTTCAAGGAATGAGCTGTGAGAGAGAAGTGTCTCTCACATCCAAGGAGGAAAATCCCAGAGTTCCCAGAATTCTCAGGAGAACGCCATGTCCACACAGAGGCCTCATTGGCTATAATCTAATGGACAGACTGGTCTCTACTCTCTCACTCTTAATCCTCTCAAGTCCCAAATTGACACCAGATTATGTAACTACCACAGAAACCTTAAAGGGGAGGTAGTTGGAGATATACTGTAGTGGTACTTCTATAGTTTGCGTATTTCCTAAGGAATCCAAATAATGGCTCACAGGCAAGTATAATCAACTATGATTTTACTTTAAGAAGAGGAACTATTACATTTGAATCTTCTGAATGAAAAGAAAAGGATTTTGCAGGGCCAGACAGTAAGAAGATGATGGAGCATCATGGGAACAGGTGCTTATATTTGTTTTCACATTTGTCTCCCTTACTAAACTGTCTAGAGTAGGGATCTCAAACTTTGTAATGTCCACTGCCCAGTCCAGGATAGTATAATGTTTGCTCTGTTTTCGGCTGCCATCGAGCGGGCCCTGAACTCATGGTGATCCGATGCACAACAGAGTAAAGCATCAGTCAGTCCTTTGCTGTCTCCCACGATCAGCTGGGGATGGGGCAGTTGTGATCCATGGTGTTTTCACTAACTTTCATAAGTATGCCACCAAGCCTTTCATGGTCTGTAAGCTTCACTGAAACCGATTTAGCATCATAGCACCATATGCACCATTGCTGACCGAAGGGTAGTGACCATGCTTGAGGTGTGAAGGCCGAATATCAAGCCCACGTTTCCTGTATGGCAGGTTCGACTACTGAATTACGAAAATCCGTTTCGTTTTTTTTTTTCCCAGTTAAAATAAGTTACCTGGTCTAAACAATTTGAGGGTGACCCAAAAATAGATCACCGTTTCTGAAACGTTGGTCAGCATAGGAATCCCGTGGGGTATTTGTTCCCAGGTACCACCCATAGAGACCCTGCTTCTTTGGGTCTAGACTAGAGTAATGGCCAGAAAGCTGCAATTTCCAGAAGCCCCACCCAGCCCTCTGACTCTGATGAGGGTGACCCGCAGAGGGCCAGGAAGGGGATTTGTGATGTCCTGATACTGATCAACTACCAGCGGCTCACAAACAAAGGTGCTTTGAGGTGCAGCCTGTGTCAGTCATCACAAAGCTCTTTCATCAGCCTTAACCTGTGCTGCTCAGACCTGTAAGTTAATAGAAAAATAACTCTAACTCTTGAAACGTAAAGGGTCTTCATGGTTTTTAGATATTACCGAGTTTTTAAGTTGTTGTGAAGCTGAAAAGTGCTTAGGGGTGGGTGGTGAGCTCCAGGATTAGTCAATTCTCTAAAAAAGTTTCTAGTGGCACAATATCTACTCTAAAAGATGAAAATTTCCACCCCAGGCATTTCCCCCTATATTTTGTAATCATGGGTGAGAATTTGTGCCAACTCTACTTTTAAAAGCCATTGATGAAACATTTCTAAGCCGACTTGAAAATAATGCTGACATGCCTTTAACACCCACTTGCTCTAATTTAACTGTTTGTCTCTCTCTCTTACCTACTCTTTATTTTCTTGAGCATTCCAACTGTTAGTATTAAATCTAATTTTTGGATGTCAGCCCATGTCAAAACAAGCCTTAATCCTTTTAACGTGAACCTATCAGCAGCTCAAAGCTGCCTTTTATCATGAGATATAGCCCCACATCCAACCCTGTGGCATGGAGTGTGATTACAAGCACTCACACTAGATCATTCCTATAATACTCCTCTCTGTAGACTGGAATTTGATATGCAGGTGGGACAGGATTGAACCCCACAGGAAGTGCTTTGGTTGCAAAAATATAAAAAGACTTTGTGACAAAGTGGTGTTGAAGATTGAATCTTGTCCCACCAAAATATATGTTAAAGTTCTAACTCTGAATATAGTCTTTGTTAGGAAATAGGGTCTTTGAAAAGATAATCCGTTAATAGGACATCCCAGAGTAGGGTGTGCCTAATCCCATTTGAGTGGTATCTTAAAAACACATGGAGAGTTAGAAGGGTGACCATGTGACCGTGGAGGCAGATGCCAGTTGTGGAGTATCACAGCTTTCTGAGAGCCATCAGAAGCCAGGAGAAAGACATGGAATGGATTATTCTCAGATCTCTCATAAGGAATCAACATGGACAATATTTCAATGTAGACTTCTAGCCTCTGAAACAATGAGGCAATAAATTTTGATAGTCCTAAAAAAATTAAGTCAGGCGTTTCTACTGTAGAATTATTGAAAAGGACATTGGTTATCATCTAGCCCTACCACTGTATTTTTTAAATCATTTTATTAGGGGCTCATACAACTCTTATCACAATCCATACAT
>NW_022107431.1:96135155-96137519 GCF_000313985.2 Echinops telfairi | reverse complement strand
TTTGTTGGCCCTTAGGAGTGTTTTCTGGTTGAGTCCGATGAAGGGTCAAGCCCTGGCCTCAAAGTCTATTTTTGGTGTTCCCTGGGGACTTCGTTGCTCTGTTCTCCTTGCTGTTCTGTTGCATACCCTTAGTGTTTTGCCTCTGTGTGGTGGGATCAGACTGGGCAGAATTCCCACACTGTGTCTCCAGTGTTATTCCCTGCAGGGCTATGGGTCAGTGAGGGATGCCGTCTCATAGTGGGGCCAGCCATATGGTCTTCTCTGTGGATTGGCTACTCTAAGTGGGAATATCGTCCTCAAGGCTTGGTGGGCCAAGATGTGCTCCACTCTCTCTTCCTTCTCCTCCATTTGCTCCCATGTGCTCTGATCAGACATGTCCCTCTCCCTGAGGTGCAGCTTCAGTGCTGTCCTCGAAATAAATTCTTCTGGGGGGAGTGGCAGGTGTCCACATAGTTGGGATTGGGGCCGACCCCTCGGACCTCTCCACTGGTTCCCTACTCCATGCGGGCATGTCGCATTCACATCGTGGAGCACCAGGTTGAAGTCTGGTGTCCATCATTCCCTGTGGAGATATAAACAATACCCTCCCCTTGGCTGGGTTTGAGCCCTGTTCCTCCACCACCAATTTCTTTTTTTTTTCCTTTCCCCCCTCTCCTTTTTAGTTGGCTACCACATGTATCCCTGGATTTCACTGTATTTTATAAATGAAAAATTTAGTTTAAGAAAGATGACAATACCATAGATTAATGGCAGAGGTGTTGATACCAGAAGACAAGTTTAACATCCAATGTCTAAACTATGTTAAATTGGAATTCTAAGCATTTACTTGAGTCTCTCCCCTGAGTGTTATGTGTTTTTTAAATTCACTATTGTTCTTTTTTATTCTACTTAGATGGTTTAATTTGGGGGTGTAAAATTATCACTTTGGTGCAGTGATTTTCTTGGTATGACTTCCTGACATAGTCTTTATAACTCCCAGCAAATGACTGGGTGGGAGCAGGCATCTCACTGTATTTCCTCTTCCCCGGGTAAGCTCTGGGTAAGAGAAGGTGGGGGAAGATGCTGATAGGATTAAATGATTCATTTGTGAGTGATTGTTAACCTGGTCAATTGTAAAAAACTTGGAACTACAATATGGGTATTGTATGATTTGCCATCGAACTAGTATAAAATGAGCCTCTTGGAAACAGGAATGGGGAGAGGGTTCCAATACCATCCAAAAAGAAGAGCTATTTGTGGAGCACATCTTTGGACCCCATGATCCCTGGACGCTGAACTTCTCCATCCAAGAGCCGAGAGCTGTGACACCAGAGACGTGCAAAGGAGTGACCGAGGAACAGAACCAAGAGCAAGAGAACAGGACAGAATGTTGGAATTCCTGGCTCACGGAGCAAGCAAAGCTGAGTTCCTTCAGGCAGGAAGTAGGTGTTTCCAGGCACTTAAGTAGACTTGCTAACCTAAGGACCTAGAACTGAGTAAGTTCAGGCCAAGGCTAAGGCTTATGGCAGAACAGACTACTCTGAGCATTTACTGCACTGGTGGGACTCACCTGTTCACATTAGTTTGGCGAACTGACACCTACTTTTTGGTTGAGTTTGCACACTGGTTGTTAAAATGGCACTTGTAATCAGGGTTCTCTCTAAGGTGAGTGGCTAGCAGCCACCCAATGTGAAAATCACAAATTTACATTCCTTATTCCTTTAAATGCTCATCTGCACAACAGCATATTCTAAGTGCTGGTAATAATTATTCTATAGGGAAAAAATTAGAACTATGCTTTTAATATTTATTTATTCATTTTATAAAACTTGTTATACTTTTGATGAAATACTACATCTGCATTCTCTTGCATTTGTTACTTCAGTAAACAAATATATAACATAAAGAGAAAAAGTACCAAAAATCAGAGTGACACACTATTATTTGTTTCAGCTTTGTGTAATGGCCCAAGTTCCTATGAGATATTTTGAGTGAATTGTGCAATTCCTGAAAGTGTTCAAAGAGCTAAAAATATTGCCAGAACAATTGCTGAAAGTTCAACAGAAACAGCAAGGCGTTTTTCAAAGACAAACATAATATGTCCAGGAGGGAAGTTGCCTGTTTCTAATATATCACACATAATGACTCTTGTCTGATTGGCCTACCTAGAGGAGTGGGATCCCATGCCTACAGTGAAAAGATGGCTAAGGATAAATCACACAGCCAACGTTGCTCAACCCAGGGACAGGGGAGCAACAAGTGATCCAAAATCAGTGGCAAAGAGGGGGTGAGAGGCCTGGTAGGGATTCAGCAAGGGCAATGTAACCGAGAGAAATTACTGAAACCCAAATGAAGGCTGAGCATGATAGTGGGACAAGAGGAAAG
>NW_022107431.1:96132874-96133930 GCF_000313985.2 Echinops telfairi | reverse complement strand
GAGAATGATGATGGCAACAAATGTACAAATGTGCTTGACACAATGGATATATGTATGGATTGTGATAAGAATTGCATAAGCCCCCAATAAAATGATTTTTTTTTTAAAGAAAAAGATAAATGAATTGAAGACACCTGTCAAGCAATAGGGAACTAACTTAAATAACAGCTTTATTGCTTTTGTCAGGTGTTATTGTTTTTCGTTAATATTTTAAAATTTTCTCATACCATAGTCCACTTTTGCATACCTCTTTTATTGTTCTTATTTAAGTATTAAGTGTATGAAATAATAAACTACCTTTTGGTATATCATGTTTTAACACTTAACATCGTCATTAGGGCAGCTCACCAGTTGTTAAATTATTTTAATTCCACCACTGATTTATTGGCAGCACCAAGGAGCTTTGTAACACTTGCCTAACCAGTGCAAAGGTCAAGGGACCATGTGGCTGACTGGCCAAGGACCTGAGAAAGATGTACCTGTGGGCACCACTAAGAAGAGACACTCCTGGTCTGAAGAGCTGTTTTCTGAGCAATTCTGGTTCTGAATTTTAATCTTTCTTTGCCCACTAAACACCATCATTGTAAATATGCAGTGAGCTCTGTGTGGCCATGGCGGCGAATCCCCAAGGCCAGCAGAGCTGTGGAGTGCTGTAGGAGGGACAGCTGTGCCAGCAGTGGTAACACGGTTGGAGGATGGCGACATATCCAACCTTCCCCTTAACGCAATCAGTCTCGCCCTGCTGTTGAATTTGATTCTTTTTCCCCTTTCTGCAGTCAGAGGAGGTCAGCTGTGGCCCCCATAGCATCCTTGTAGTTACTGTGCTTGAAAGTTGGCATTATTAGATTTTTTTTCTTTGATGCTTTCTGACCAGATACACCTCAAGGTGAAATGATAGTTTCATTGGCTAACTAAGTACTATGTGAAAGCAACTTGTGGTAAAGTACAAAAGTTATCTTTGTGATAGCAATACCCTAATTAAAAAATTCTGTCTGTTTATAACTAGAATTTTGGGAAAAGATTGTATCTTAATTAAATGACAGAAATGACAGTATA
>NW_022107431.1:96105390-96131662 GCF_000313985.2 Echinops telfairi | reverse complement strand
AGGACCCTCTGGACAGGTGCTGGGAAAAAGGCTCAAGATTGGAGTTCCTGAGAAGGAAGGAGTTAAAGGAAAGAACATTTTAGGATTAGATTGATCCCCAGGGATTTGGAAAGCAGTCAGAGTAGCTGAAGATGAAAGGAATGATTTGATTCTGGGCTGAATGATAAGTTTAGGAGGAAATTAGAGTGCAATTTTGTTCAGCTAGAAATAAGGATCCACAGCTGAAATTAGTAAAGCTAGTATTATTATCTCTTAAAATCATCACTTAAAAGTATTCCTAAAAGTATGTCAGTTGTGGATAGTCACCTTAGGGTACGGGTGTAAAATTAAAAACCTGGGCTGGAGGTGGGGGAGGGCAACAGCTGTGGCTAGCAGTTTTTAAAGCTGAAAGTTACAAAGCATGTCTTTCACGATACCTTTAAAATATCAGTCTTTCGAAGAAGGGAAAGGCAAAATAATGCTGTTAGGTTAGGCCCTGTTTATTTTGGCCTCACAAAAGCATCATGATATAATTTGTCACGTTTCTGCTGTTTGAGGAAGCTAGAAGCCGAGCACTGGCTTCTCTCACTCACTTCGTGCCTGCCGTCAGGAGAGACCTGTCACTATAGAATGACATCGCATTCTGGGAGCCAGGAGAGCCTGGCTGAGATGCATTTGCACAGTAGCTGCACTGATGGACTTGAACCTCCAGCCGTCTTGAGGATGACCCAGGACCTTGCAACGTTTTGTGCTGTTGCATATCGTAGTCAGAGTTGGCAACAACTGGCCACCAGGGATCTTTCTAGCCGTGTATCTAATAGGGTGCCTTGGTTTCTGCCATACGCTGCTGGAGTGGAAGGCCACATTGAACCAGGCTTCAAAGAGCATTCTGGTATTTTGGTATTTCCCTGGAATCATCTGTTAGACTTGACCCTGATTCTGTCACTGCCCTCAACCCAGGTTCAATAAAGTTGGCGTATAAACCAAGCCAATGGCTAAGTATATACACTAGTTAGAGTTTCCAGAAACACTGTTGTCTTTGCCGGGGAAATTCTGAATTGCCATTCCAATTCTTTGATGATATTAGAACCGCTCTGATTTTTATCTCTTGACCATTTTGAAGTTAATTTTTGGTCATTGCCCCTAATTTTTCAAATGCGTTTTTGTTACAGGTTTCCTTAACATCTTTACTACTACTTCCTCAGGATTGCACGCTCTTCCATTCCTAAATTATTGTGTTTTGATTCACTTTGTTTCTTTAATCAGGCTTATCTCAAGTTCATAAATTTCATAAATCTTTTCAGAGAAATGCCTCTGGCTTTGTTGACCCTCCTCTCCTTTGTATGTCTGGTCTTTATGTCAGACTTTCTGCTCTTGTCTTTATTGTTTTAGTATTTGTGTATTGCTCTTCTTTTTCTAATGATTACGTGAAATTATCAAGTGATTGAGTTTGCTTCTTTTCTAAATACAAGGGAACTTCCAAAATGTACGGAAAAATTCCATTTTCTTTTCATTCCCTTTTTCCATGAACGTTTTGAAGTCTCTTGTTCTAAGCATTTTGGGCTCTAACTTTTCTTTTAAGGGTCTTTCTCTACATCACAGGAGTTCTGGTGCATAGTATTTTTATTTAAAATCCTGGTGGCACAGTGGATAAGCATTGGGCTGCTATGAAAGGTTAGGGATTCAAACCCACTAGCCACTTTGTGAAACAAGCTGTGACAGTCTGTTTCTGTGGAGATTACAGCCTTGGAAACCAATGCGACAGTTTCACTTTGCCCTGTGGTCACTATGAGTTGAAATTAACAGGACAGTGAGGAGTTTTATTTTTACTAAAAAGATGAAAATATAAAATATGCAATTAGGATTCAACATTTTAAACCAATGGCTTGTTGAGAATTGTGCTTTTCTAAACTTAGACTTTACAAATTTTGTTGCTATTATTGTTGCTGTTGGATTTCTAACTTCATTACGCTTTAGCTGTCTTAGCTGCCATCACAAGAGCCACTGCTACAAGTGATGGTTTTAGAGAACTGACGTCTATTTTCTCCTATTCAAGAGCTGAGAAGTCTGAATTCTGGTCACAGCTCATGAGGAGGCCCTGCTTCATCTATTTCAGCATCTAGTCTGTGCTGGTATTCCTTGGCATTCCTGGGCTTGTAGATGCAGCTACCTTGTGTGTGCATTTACTTTCACATGGGATTTCCCTCCTGGGTAATCCTTTTCTGTTCTTTCTATAAACTCAGAATGATTAGGTTTAAGACGTACACTGGTATGACCTCATTAGCAAAACCAAAGCCCTATTTCTAAACAGGTTCCTATCTATAGATATAGGGGCTGGGATTCCAATACCATTTTGGAGGACACCGTTGAATCCATAACACTAGTCTAGAGCATGGTCAGTCTTTATTGTGCTTAAAAAAACAAATGCAAAAACATACTCTCTCGTTGTTTGGTTCAGAATTCTACAGATGCCCATCATTATTGTCTTTGAGTTGGCCTAACTCCAGGGGACCACCTTCAGAACAGCCAAGATCCTGTCGAGTCCTGCACCATCCCCGTGATCAGACTGTTGTCACTCACTGGGTTTTCACTGCAGAGTTCTTGGAAGTAGATGATCAGACTTTTCTTTCTGATATGTGTATTAGGGGAAGATGATTAGTTGCATACTTTAAAAACTATCTCCACATTGATTTTCTTGTTTATTGAATCCGTTAATTAATTATGGAGAGATGTATGAGCATGGCGTGGTCAATTTTTCCTTGGAGTTCTGTCAAGTCTTTCTTGATATATTTCAACGCTAAATTATTAGGTGCAAATTATAATAGTCTTTTATCACGATAGATTGACTTTCTTTATTGCTAACAATTGTTTTCACTTTATTCACCGATTGAATTATAACCAATTCCATTTGCTGTTGAGTCAGTTCCAACTCATGGCAGTGCCGTGTGGCTCAGAGGACAACTACTCCACAGGGTTCTCAATGGCTGATACTTTCGAAAGTAGATTTTAATTGTAGCCTATTTTCAGCCAGTATTTATCTACTGTTTTTCTTTCTTTTTTACTTATTTAATTTTTAATGTTGTACTACAAAAATTTTGAATAGGGATTGAACAATGATTAATCTTTTGTTTTTTATCTATAGTAATATGTACATATGTGTTTATAGAGAAGTGTATTTATGTGTGCTGATAAGTTTAAATTACCGGCATTATGGGTTTCACCATGTATTTCATTTTCAGCTAAATGTTTCAGCTATTCAAAATATAGATGTTTTCCTAAATGAATAGAATATCATTACTAAACTTATAAAGTTAAGAATGGTTCATTAATATGTTAAAAAAAATACCCACCCACCGCCATAGGGTAAATTCTGACTCATAAGTAGTATTCAAATTTTCCTTATTTATTTATTGCAGCTTTAAAAAAAATCAGCCCAGTCTCTAATTGAGGACAATGGTATGTGTTATGTCTCTTAATCCTCTGTTCACCTGCAACTGTTTCCTGTCTCACTGGCCTGCCTTTATCCCATCACACAAACCTGTAGAGGGAGTTGTTTGACAGAATGTGCCAGCTTGTACATGATCTGGCTGTTTATCATCCTAATCATGGTGTTATCTCAATTATTCCTGTAGTTCTTGTAAACCCTACAATCAATCTAAAGACTTGTGGAGATTCAAATGAACCATTTTAGTAAGAATACTTCACAAATGACTCTATATTTAATATTATATCTCATTAGGTGGCATATGAGAGGATTTCAAAAGGTCGTGAAAAACTTCCTTTTTTCCATGAGCTTTCTGAAGCCCCCTTGTACAAGACCAGTTTTCCCATTGTTTGTTTACAAGATTGAGACAGTGACCCTTTAAAGTAATACAGGATGTGAAATTGCCCTTTAAAGTAATACAAGATGTGCATATGCAGTTCCCTATGAGCCATTCATCTAATGGTTTAAGTATTCATTTATGATCCTTTGTCATTTTTCTTCTAACTTCTTGAGGTCTTAATTTCCAGCATGTCTTTTGTAAACTGCTTACAGTTGGACTGTATTTTTTTCTATCCAGTTCGACAAGCTATTTAATAATAGACTCATACTCTGGGAGAAAAATCAGATTACATAGGTTAGAATCCTGACAGAGTGTCTAGCTATGCATCCTTGAGCAAGTTTTTACCTCACTGTGGTTCCAGTCCCTTAGTTATAAAAGGAGAATAGTAATGATACTACATTATAAGGTGGTTGAGAGGAGTACATAAGTCGAGGGGTATGAGACATTTAGAGCAGTAGATGATGTGATATAAACTATTTGCAATTATTAGTGCGGTGCATTAAAATGTTTCACATTATGATTTTATATACCACATATACATACATGCACATATACACACTCATACCAGTATAAAAAAGCTTAACAGTTTTTTAGCTTACTATTAAGAAATGATCGGTATTATCATTATTTTGCATGCATTCTAACTTGTTCTCTGGTTGCATTAGGAATCTTTGTGGTGTGCAGCGTTCTGCTTTTTCTCTGTGCTGGGCTTCTGTAAATCTCTCTATCTCTATAGTTTGGGATAGTTTCCTGAATGTGAGAGTTGGCTTTTTTTTTTTTGTCTTTCATCAATTCTGGAAATGTTATTATCTCTTTGCATATTACATTTCCTCTTATGCTATTTTGTTGTCTCAATATGCTAACTAGGGAGAAATATGCTAATAATTTACAGTATTGGAAATGCAAAGGAGCCATTCTACTCTGCTGCCCTATCCTATGGGACAGCCTATGAGTCCCAATTGACTCAGTAGTAGTGAGTTAATATTGATTGACCATGTGTTGAGTTACTTTATTTCAGCTTCCCTCTCTTTTAACTTTCTTTTTATATTGCCAATTCTTCTTTTTTGTTTAAATTGTAAGTAATTTCTACATAGTCACATTATGATTAATTAATTTCCTATTGAATTGGATCTGCCATTCAAACTATCTTTTGACTTTTTATTTATTTATATTCTCCATTTTCGCTATTTTTCAGATCTCGTTGGTTGTTTTTGATAGCCTCTTGTTTTTTGTCATACATCAACTCGCCTCTTTTATTTCTTCAAAAATACTAAAGATGCTAATTGTATATTCTATCTCTGGTTTTCCAATGTCCATAGTTTTAAAAGATTTGCTCTATACTTGTTACTTATGTTGTCTCTTGTTATGATTGTTTGTTTCATTTGTGTGAATCATTTTTATTGTGATTTCATAAGCCTTGGATCTTTGTGGGAATTATTTGAGGTATGTATTTAAAGTACATTTTAAATAAAGATACTACCGGGGCACTACTAATCTGGAACCACTTTAATCTCAATTTTCACCTTTTTTTAGACTATCCTAGCTGGTGAAAATTGTAGTAGGAAAGATGAAAAATATGGCTGGTGACTAAGAGATCTTAAGGTCAAGTTTTTTCTTTCTACTTTTTTCAAAGAGAAGATTGTAGCAGGGATCTTTCCTGTGGTGGGTCTGGCTGGTTTTCTCGTTTCCCCACTGCAAATCTCACTCGCTGTCCCCGTGATCTGGCTTTCTGCGGGTGTTTCTGATCCCAACTTTTCCTGTTCTCTAGTCCCTGTAAGTTCCTCAAACACATGGCCTCTTCAAACCTAGACTCAAGGGTGTCACAACTGGCAGCTCTCCTAAGGGGTAGTGTCAGCTACAGGGCTCAGCCACCTTTCCCAGAGCCACACTTGTTCATTATTCGTCCCTCCTATTTTTATTTATGTACTTCCAGCTCAAAATCACGCTAACATTGTTTCACCTTATAGTTTTTGTTGTTCCTAAAGAGATTTCTCTACACATAATCTTGGGAACTAAAGCACAATGTTGCAATTTATAGAAAAGCAAGACCAGTTTGCCTCAAGAGAAGTAATCAGAATGCCTGAATTAAGGTAGATTTTCTGTTTCACTTTGATTCGGTTAAAAAAAAAAAATATATATATATATATAAAATCAAAATCATGGATTTCCTCTATTGCCTCACTTTATCTTTCATGATGTCATCTCTAGACTAAAATTATTTATTCTCTGGGCATGGTCACCAAATGGGTACCCAGTACTTGTAAACCTACATACGTCGTTGTCCACATCGATATGGAGAAAGGCAGTCCCTCCCAGAACCATCGGCGAGCTTCCTAAACTTTGACTGATAAACAACCACAGAACCAAACCCTATAGTCAGAGAAATATCATGCTCTGATATGTCCTCAGTTACTTACAGTCTGGTGTTGGCTCAAACCCACCAGCCAATGCTCAGGAGAAAGTTGAGGCTTTCCTGAGATTTATTTACAAGCTCGATGAGCCCAACAGTGGGCTCAAACATACTGCAGATGGTGCAGGGCTTTGTTCTGTGAAGTACACAGTGGTGAAGAGCTGGCACCCTGCGGCGGCAACAACATGAGTTGGAATTGACTCAATAGCATGTGGTTTGGGTTGGATATTCTTTTGTTTAATGACTGATTCTTCTCTGCAATCCCATTTGCCAAGTGAAAAAGTCACTTAATGGAATATAATATTTTCATTAACTTCAACAGAAAAACTATGATTCATTACATCCCACATGATGATAAACTGACAATTTTATGTAGCAATTGACCAATGTAAGAAAGTTTATGTAATTCTTTAAAATCCAACAATTATAAAGTAAACAACACAACATTAAAATAAGATGAGATGATAAGGACTTTCAAAAAATCTCTCTTTGTTCTGCACTGTTGTCTATCAACTTTTCAACATTTTGGGACTCAGGTAATCCTTCCTGAACTCAAATTGCCCATTAAAGTAAAAGTTGAACATAGACAAATGGTTTTAGGATAAAGCAAATACTAAGTAAAAGAATGCTTTGAAGCACATTGAACTAGCACATGTACACAGCACCCTAAGAGTTGTTGAACCTGTAAACCCTTTATCCTTCTCTTTCAGTGTTTATAAAAGTCAAAAGTTTTGGTTTGATCTAAACAATGTACGCAACTCAAATTAGATCCAGATGATACTGCCTAATTAGGAGGAAATGCTGCGTTTCCCAAATTGATGAGCATGTCTTTGAATTCATAACGGGAAAACTATAACTTCTATATTTTATTTACTGTATTTAGGGATGAGATAAAACCTCAAACAGGAAAAAGGGAGTATCTGAAAAATGATACCACTTTTCAAGAACTACTATAGCAAAAAGCAGAACATTTTATGGGCTTGTACTATAACAAAGAAGGTGGGGTTACTTAGATGAATTATGGTCCATCCTTGGATATGGGGGGTGGGATCAGTCTTCCCAAACTTCATTGCCATACATAAAAGACAAGTAAAAGAGATCAGCTTAATGACCTCTCCAGCCATTTTAATTGCAACTCTCTATAAAGCTTAATCTAAAAGGAGATTTTTTTCACTTTGATGAAGGAAAATTAGTCATTGCTTTTGTTTTCATTTTTGGTCAGTGTTGACACTTCTTCCACTACTCTCTATGTGCAGAGGGTCATTGAGTCAGAGCGGACTCAAAGACCTTTTTGATTAAGCAGAAGCAAGATTTGGGATCAGTGGAGGGAACAATTGATAGTTTATCCCTGTTCCTTTCCATACTGAGTGCTTTAGAGATATTGGAGAATAGTGTTTGAATCTAAGCACCCCTAGAGAGTACAGGCTGTAAACCTTTACAGAAGCAGAGCGCCCCACATTTCTGCATTAGAGCAGCTGGTACATCCAAACAGTTACCCTTTCAGTTAGCAGTGCCACGCATCCCCCACTAAGACACAATGCCTAGACGCCTAGTCTCATTCTTGACTTCTTACCCCTCTGCTCTGGATCCTCTTTTGTGCTGTCTTATGCTAGGCTTCCCATTCCTACTCTATTCCTATTTTTTTTAAAAGATAAGATCCTTTGTTGGCATATGGTTAATGATATATACTATAAAAATAATACAATTAAAATGTATCATTCAATGGTTTTCGGTATACGCATATAGTTGTACAACCATTACCATAATAAATATTCAAACATTTTAATCACCCCAAAAAGAAAGTCCCAACCCTTTAGCAGTCACTCCCTCTTTTCTACAACCCCCTCCCCAGGGGATGACGTAAGGGCTTTCTGTCTGCATAGCTTTCTTATTCTGGATATTTCATGCACATGGAATCGTGTCCTATGTCTTCCTTTGTGGTATTAGGTTTTCAAGGTTCATTCATGTTATAACACACATCAACACTTCATTTATTTTTATTATTGAAGAATAGGTCATTGTACAATGTTGTATTTATCCATCCAGAAGTTGACAGACATGCAGGTAATTTCCATTTTGACTATTATGAATAGTACTATAAGCATTAGTGGACACATTTTTGGGTTGATCTATTTCATTTCCCTTGGGCATTCCTGGCCTTTTAACCCATATATTTACATAATTTTCTCCCCATAAGTCTCTCAGGATTAAATGGAATTTATTCCTCTTGCTGGCAACCTCTGATGGCAAATCCCATCAAAAACTCAATCTTAGTCCCAGTCCAAACCCTAGACCTGCATCTCTTGGCTGGGTATACCTTGATCCACTAGTGCAAAGGCTTTCAACTGTGGGTCACAACCCCTTTTGGGGGTGTTAAATGACCCTTTCACAGGGCTTGCCTAAGACCATCAGAAAAATAAATATTTCACAATATATAATTACATATTGTCTTGTGGTTAATCACTATGCTTTAATTATGTTTCATTTGTAACAATGAAAATACATCCTGCATATCAGATATTTACATTGTGATTGATAACAGTAGCAAAATTATAGTTATGAAGTAGCAATGAGAATAACTTTATGATTGGGGGTCACCAGAACATGAGGAACTGTATTAAAGGGTCACAGCCTTAGGAAGGTTGAGAACCACTGCTCTAGTGCAAATGGTTCATTAAAAAACACAAAACACCAAAACCAAACTAACATTAAAAAACAACAGCTGCCTTTTGCTGACTCATCACCTAACCTGGAATGGAATTCTTAGCTGAAAAGTAAAGGAACAGAAGGGGGTTATGGGAAAATTTTAGGTCTAAATATCTTTCGAATCTGGACTTCGGAATACAGACGATAAATTGGTCAGCCCACCAACTGCTTGGTTGATGCTTGCAGTGTTGGGTGTATTTCATTTTTAACAGTTTCTTGTAGTACAATTTATATATAATAAATTCATTTGTGTTACGTGTACAAATTGATTATTTTATCACATATATAAAGTAGTACAACCAGAGCAGTGCCATCACCCTAAAACTTTCCTCACATCTATTTGCAGGTAATATCTATTCCTGCATGTTTGCAAGTAATCCATATTTCCTATCCCAGGCTTGGACAACCACTGGTATGATTTCTGTATCATGAATTTGCCTTTGGGGGGAGACTTCATATAAATGGTGTCACATAACTTAGTGTTTTTCGTCTGGCTTCTTTGACTCAGTGTCTTAGTTATGGAGTGTTCCTGTAATATACATGCCACAGGTGAGGGCTTCAGAAACAGGAATGTACTCTCTCACGATCTCAGTGGCTAGAAGTCCAAAGTCAGGGTGCAGGGTTGTTGTCTCTTTTCAATATTGGTGGGCCCAGTATTCCTTTGAGATTTCCATTTGACATGGCATCAGGTCTAGAAGCTTCTCAACACAGGGACCTCAGGTCCAAAGAATATGCTCGACTCTGAGCTCGTCTTTCTTGGTAAAAAGGAGATCCTTCCAATCTCTACTAGCTTGTTTAGTCTCTTTGTATCTTAAAAGAGATGGACTCAAAATGCAGCCTAATCCTACATATCCCATCCTTCCTGTCTCATTAACATAACTGCCTCCAATTCTACCTATTAAAGGTTACAGAGGTGAGGATTCACAGCACATAGGATAGTTACACCAAACCATATAATTACTGAGAATCATGACCCACACAAGTTGACGCATGTTTTTTGTAGGTCACAGTGCAACCTACACTACTTAACATAATTACTTAAGGTTCATCCATGCTATATCACAGTTTTTTTTCTTGTTAGACACAATCAAGTAGGTTCCAACTCATAGCAACCATGTGTACAGCAGAATGAAAGACTTCTTGGTCCCGCGTCATTCCCACAAGTGTTGTTATGGTTCAGCCCGTTGTTGCAGCCACTGTGTCAGTCCGTCTTGTCAAGGGCCGTCCGTTTTTGGCTGTCCCACTACTTTAAGAGGCTCATATGAGGTCCTTCTCCAAGCACTGATCTCTCCTGGCGATATGTCCACAATGCATCAGATGAAATCTCGCCATTCTTGCCTCTAAGGAGCATTCTGGCTGGACTCCTTTCAGGACAGATTTGTTTGTTCTCTTGGTAGTGCACAATATTTTCAATATTCATTGCCAACACCATAATTCAAATGCATCAATCCTTATTCAGTCGTCCTTAGTCAATGTCCAACGTTTACATACAGAGGAGGCCATTAAAAATGCCATGATCTGGATCAGGCACACCTGATTCCTCCAAGACACTTCTTTGCCTTTCAGAACGTGAGAGAAGCCTTGGGCAGTAGATTTACCCAGTGCAACGGTAACTCTCTGATCTCTTGATTGCTGGTTCCACGAGCATTGATCAAAATAGATGTCAGAAGAGACTCTGAAACATGTTCTTAATTGTAAAGTAGCTAAGGCAATGGAAGAAAGGATGAAGTAAAAGAGTGGAGCAGAACATTCCAAACATTATCTCGATAAGCAAAATAAAATATTACAGTGAAATGTGCAAACATCTAGAGTAAGAAAACCAAAAGGGAAGAATATATTCAGCATATCTTAAACTGAAAGGACTCAAGAAAAAAATTCAAGTCTCAAATTCCAACACTGAACGATTCAGTGGACAAAATAGTGAGTGATGCAGGACACATCAAAAGAATATGGAAAGAACACACAGTCACTGTACCCCAAAGAATAACTCAGCATTTGACCATATCAAGAGGTAACACATGAGCAAAAACCAATGGAACTGAAGGAAGAGGTTCGAAATGCACTGAAAGCATTAGCCAAAAACAAGGGTCCAGAAGCGGATGGAATATCAAATGAAAGGTTTTAACCATTTGAAGCACTGGAAGCACTCACTCGTCTATGCCAGGAACTTTGGAGACAGCTCCTTGGCCAACTGACTAGAACAGAACCATATTTGTACCCATTCCAAAGAACAATGACTTAGCAAAATGCTCAAATGATAGATCGATAGAAGGCCATCCCACAGCAGTTGCAGCAGTACATTGACAGGGAGCTGAATTCAGAAGAGAATGAGGAACAAGGGCTATCAGTGCTGGTGTCAGATGGATCTTTGCTGAAAGCAGAGAACACCAGAAATCTGTTTAGTTGTGTTTTATTGACTGTGCAAAGACATTGTACTGTGTGGATGATAACAAACTATGGAGAGTCTGGAGAAGAATAGGAATTCCCCAGCGCTTCCCATCAATGTCTTCAGTGCAGCTTGGCCTTCCTCCTTTGGTGCCGTTGGTCTTGATCTTATGTTACTATTGAAATGGCTGAATGGTCACCACTTCTCTTTGGTACAGTGACACTATCAGTTCTTTCCACCTCCTTTTGATGCTTCCTGCATCTTTCAATATTTGCCGATAGAATCTTTCAACGTTGCAACTTGAGGCTTGAATTTTTCTTCAGTTCTTTTGGTTTAAGAAATGCTGAGTGCGTTCTCACTTTTGGGTTTACTAATTCTAGGGCTGTACTTATTTCATTATAATATTTTACTTTCTCTCCTCAAGCTGCCCTTTGACATTATCTAAGTTCTTTTACTTACTGAACACTCATCGTGCTTATTCAAAGCTTGTACATAGAAAAATATGCAGTTTTAGGAACAGAACAAGGGAATACTGCATGGTTTAACACCAAGAAAGGTGTGTGTCATACTTGGATCTTCTCACCATATTTATTCAATATGTCTACTGAGCAAATAAGCAGAGAAGCTGGAGTGTATGAAGAATTTGATATCAAGATTGAAGGAAGGTTTATTAATAACATATGATATGCCGATGACAAACTTTGCTTACTTAAAAGTGAGGAGGAGTTGAAGCACTTGCTGAGGAAGATCAAGGATTGCAGCCATAAGTATGGATTACAACTCTATGTAAAGAAAACCAAAATCCCCACAACTGGACCGATAGGTAACATTATGATACACAGAGAAAAGATTGAAATGGTCAAGTCCTTTATCTTATTTGGATCAACAACCATAATCATGAAAATGACAGGTGCCTATTAATAAAAAAACCCATAAGGTCCATAAATGAATTTAAAATAGACTTTCTTATTCTTTTATTTTTAGGAAGATTTTCTCTTTGGGTAGGACTAAACTGCCACACTTCTTAAGCTAAAATCATTTTTCAGAATTGGAAATTATGGGAATTCTCTAATTGCAAGATTGAAAACTGAATTCCAAATAATGTCTCTAACTTGAAATTTAAAAAAATAATCTGTTTAATTTGTCTCTTTCAATTTGATAAAATGAAGTTATAAAATGAAATTTTAAAACTATTGAAATTACAAAGTTATAAAATGAAGTTTTATAACTATTGAAATATTGATAAAATGAAGTTATAAAATTAAAACTTACAGCAACACAATATTGTACTAAAAACTAAATATGATGGTGCTGAAATTTAGATCTCTTCAAATATCTTGGGACTAGTAACTCTAAATATAAACTCAAACTGTTTGGAAGTACCTACATTCAGAAACATCTGTTTTCCATTATGGAATGGAATAAAACTAAATTTTGTTCTCAATGTAGCAATTCAAACAATCTGTACTGAGTATTTCAAAGAGAAATACTAGGCCTAATACACCTTACATGTGAAAGATGTTAATTTTCCAAATCCAAATTTTAAAATTCTGTTTAGAAAATTTTCAACTAATATTTTTATTTCGAATTTAATACGCAAACCCCAAACCAAACTCAGGCCATCCAGTCAATGCTGAGTCATAGTGACCGCCTTTTCGGGTTTACGGGAGTAGAAAGCCTAGTCTGTCTCCTGAGGGCACTTTATGAATAATCGAACTAACCACGCCTGGTCATGAGCCATCACTCAATTGTTGGTATACAAGCGTTCATTTTTACAGCTATTTTTGTCCATCTTTCTCACTGAAGTTTCCCCTCATTTTCAATGACTTTCTGCTTTACCAAAAGAGATATCTATCTAATGATTGGTCTTCCTGACAACATGTTCTAAGTATGAAAGGCAAAGCGGAGACTAGCCGAAATAGGTACTCAGTCAGTGGAGAATGGGGAGTTTGCATTGATTTGGGGGAAGGGAAGGAACTGAAGTATGAAAATGCTTGGGACCACCAGCATCGACAACTACAGGTGCAAAGAGCAACATTGTGCCTTTTACATGCTTGCTTGTTAGCAGTTCATGGCTGTAGAAGTTCCCAACATTTCTCATTGACCATTCTTGACCAGATCAACCCATGGGTGCTCTTCTCCTGGGCCAAGAAAGCTGGATTTCAGCCTTTAAAGGAGACCACATCCCCTTCTGGCAAGGAGGTAAAAAATGTTCCCCGTGTTCCATGTAGCTAATTATCAGTGTTCACAAGGGAAAGAAGGTTTCACAGTTCTGATCCCTGCAGAAAGTTGGCTTGAGCCCTGCAATCTGTACTTTGATGACACTTTTTATCTCAGCATGGAGAGATGGAACTGGTACGCATTAGTCATACCGTTCTTCGTTTCACTTTAAACTGTAGTGTGCAACTCCATTACCTCCTATGACAGTGGGTTACATGGGTTGTCTAAATGTGATACCAAAAAAAGTGTTTTTTTACCTCCCCACTTATTCTAAATTTATCAGCCATTAATTCCACTAGATGACATTTGCTTCTTCCGCTGTATTATGGGCCACTCAGTTCTTTGAGAGTACAAACCCTCTGACAGGCTCTCCGACACTACATACTCACCATTTGCCATCTTCCTTCAAATATGTTAGCCCGGTTTGATTGACTTGGAGGAAATCTAGGATTCTTCTGTCTAGCTTGCTATCATCGTAGTGAAATTTTGCTCTCCTAGTCTTTTCTTGGAAATTTCATTGCCCCTGCAGATATGATTTCAAATGCACATTCATTATTAAGCATTTTCATGAGGTGGCCTATGTCACATTTAGTAGAATTAAGATGAATTTGTGTGAATAGTGTACTTAGGAATTTTTTTTTTTAATTCTAGTGTCTTGTGATGAAGACGGCAGACAATAATGTGCCCAGGAGCATCACTGCATCCAGGGAGTGGGTGACAGGATGCATGAAATGACTTTAGTTCTGCCACCATGCCTCCTCCTGCCAATTCTTCCACTCACTCTCTGATTTATGAAATTCATCTGTTGGAGCACAGATCTTTTGATCCCTATTCTGACTGACGCTCCCTCAGAGGCAGTTGTTATTTCAGCTACCGTCAGCCATTTCACTGAGCACAAATTGTGATGATGTATGCTGCCTCTTTGCTTTGAAATCCATCATGCTAAAATCTTGTTCTGCAGAATGCTAGAGTTCTAAGGGGGCGATCGCAAGGACCATTGCAGGATAGGTAAAGATTGGATGCGTGTGATTTCCACCACAGCGATTCTTCTCTTACCTGCTTCAGATATTGAGCTGCAATTTATAAAATTTCACGTGGGGAAAGGGCCTTCTAGTTAAACTTCTGTATGTACCTCTCTTACGCTTTCAGGTTTGGCTCCTTAGTATGCAGGCTTTGATGGAGATAAGGGAACCACTGGTGCTGCTAGGCTTACAGCTCATCTATAGGAGTTTATGCCAACAAAACGCGTCAGTGGATGCAGACAAACTCTCTCAGTAATACACTGGTCTTAGTTTCATTAGGCTGTCTTCAGAAAGGGAATATTTTGTGTCATGGAAAAAATTACTTTGAGGTCAGAGCTGACATCAAGTGTTCAACAAAACTCAAGTGGACATCCCAAATCATTGAAGCTTTGCAACAAGTTTACAGAAATGCTGCCCCAATCAAAAGCACTCAGGTTTTAGATGGATCAAGGATTTTATAGAAGATCCAAGAGACCTCAAAGATGAGCCAAGAAAAGGAAGACCGCCAGTCTCAACGAATGAAGAAACTGGTGGCAGTATCCTGAAGAAGAACCGTTGGTGTGATAAGGACTGAGGTGATGATCTCCATGTTTGGGTGTTTTCAATTTTAAGGCCCTATCTTGACCTCAGCAAACGTTGAATTCAATGAGTTCCAAAACAGTGTGTGAAGATCCAGCAGCTAAAAGAGCTGATCTTTCCATCAGCCTGTTAAGCAAGATCGAAGCGATTGCATGTCTTTTTCTGGGTTAGTTCTCCCCTGTGCTGCAGAGTCGCTGTGAGTCAGCACTCACTTGATTGAGTGCATCGTAACTCAAGGAGCTTTGGTGGCTTGGTGGGCCATGCATTGAGCTACCAGCCTCCCTGTGGGAGAAAGGTGAGGCATTGTGCTCCCATGAAGATGTGTTGCTCTAGACGCTCAAAGGGGTCGGTCTGTTCTGTCCTTTCATGTTACTATGAGTTAAAATCAACTGGAAGTTACTGAGTAATAGTAGGGACACAGTTTGCATTTTTAATCAGCTTCAGAGAGTAAACTTTAATCAGAAGAGGGACTTGTGCGGGGATCGGCTAGGTCAGTTAAATTCGAGGCAGAGGGGTCAACTCAGAAAGTTATGGTGACATCAGTAGAAGAATGGATGCCCATGCAACAGAATACAATCCATCCCTAAAACCCAGCATGAAGCATCTCATGACATTGAGCAGCCTGGAAACCATTGAAGCTAGTCAGTTATAAAAGGACAAATATTATATGAGTCCACTACTAAAAGATAAACACCAAGATAAAGGCAGGTGGCGGCTCCCAGGACATGAATTATTCTAATCTAATGCACTAAGCAACGAGCCTGCCTAGCATCCATGAAACAGATACCACCCCAGCAACGGTACATCTTCAAAACGTCTTCCACTGAGACCTCGCCTCAGCAAGGGCCAGTTTTTCAAAATCTGAGGAGAGGAAGATTATTCAATTGCTGTCATTCAAAATGGTGCTGTGGCCACCTCAGTCCAAAAGACACTGACCAGAGTGATAAAGAAATCTTGATGCTCAAGTCAAGATGGGGGCGGGGGAGAAGGGCCTGCCTCAGAGAAGGCAATTACATCTGTGTTGGTAGGAAACCGGGGAGGAGCAACTTCCCAATGGAGTGGAAAACACTTAATACTATGGATGTGGAATCCAAGGGGAGAATACACATGACACTAGGTTCTTAATTGGACACTTTTGACCTAGTTTCTATGTAGCCCTGGCAAACCAATCTGTACACGATATACTACTGAGAACTTAGACCAGGGGTCCTCAAACTTTTTAAACAGGGGGTCAGTTCACTGTCCCTCAGACCTATTGGAGGGCCGGATTATAGCTTAAAAAAAAAAAAAAAAAGCTATGAACAAATTCCTATGCACACTGCACATATCTTATTTTGAAGTAAAAAAACAAACGGGGCCTGGCAGGCCGGATAAATGTCCTTGGCGGGCAGCATGTGGCCCGCGGGCCATAGTTTGAGGACGCCTGCTTTAGACTGTTCTTTTGAGGTATACAACATCTTTCACAGGCCACACCAGAAGGACTTGATGTGGAAACTCCAATAAGAGATCTGGGCTTTACCTCAAAGTCACCTGTAGCCATTGAACTTGAGGCTGAAGCTCCCTGGCCTAGTGTGAGAAGAAGCAGATGACTACGAGCTGAAGGACATAGAACTGGTGGATGCTGGACTTTGGTTCGAACTTCTTGCCTTGAGGGTGCCCAATGAGTGGTGGCCCCGGAACTACCATACACTTACTAGTTTAATGCTCTCCTTGCTTCATTATGACATGCATTAATCTGGTAGGTGTAGCCCTGCTGCTGTGAATGAATATTATTGGAAGATTTGCATTATCACCAAACCCCATTGTTTGTGTAAAGAGTGTCCAGTCACTTAAGCGTTTAATCTGCACAAGTCAACTGTTCATGTATTGACGCTCATATAGCTGACCTACACTCATATAATTTCCTTTTCTCAGCAAGGTTTGAAATTCTATACCATTGGCTAAACTAATGACACTATCAGTGCATAGTGATTATGCATTGGAGTGCTAACTGCAAAGTCAGCAGTTCGAAACCAGCTCTGCAGGGGAAGATGAGGCTTCCTACTCCTGTGAAGATTTGCAGGCTCAGAAACTCACAGAGGCAGTTCTACGCTGCCATATAGAACCGCTATGAGTCAGCACTGACTTAACGGCAGTGGAAGTGACTCTCCAGGGGGAGGAGCGATAATGTTCTCTAGCATGAAATGACGATGAGGTCTCTAAGTGAACCAGAAACACGAATAAACCATGGATGCATGAATGAATTTGGAGATTGCACTTAATTTTAGCCCCAACCTAAGAACAATTAGTTCTTATGACATGGCCCTGCTTGAAGCTCAACCTCCTGAAGAGATTACTGAAGATAAGGGTGTGATAGCAAAGTGTGGCAAAGAAACAGGATGGTGGCTGGCTCTCAGAAAGAATAGCGTCTTGAGTTTTAAGGGCTTATTCAAACAAGCAGCCATCTAAGTGAGGCATCAACTAAGTCCACGAGGAAAAAGCACACCAGCTGGTGTGATCCAAGGATTACAAATAACATAATACAAATCTAAAAGGAAATGGCAGCAGAGTTTATATTGTGAACACCTGGTTTTCAGAAGGGTATGGATGACAGTGGAAGCCCCAAATCCATTTTCAGGGTCAACACATAGATTAAGCCTCTGGTGAATATCCTCCGATCATAGTTCAAGGATGTTAATATCTTGTTTATCAGAGAGAGAGTATTATAAAGTCAATTATACTGGATGTAGTTACGGTAGGTCAAAATGTAATATCTACCATTTTATCTCCCCTTTGACCCATTTTAAAGTTGTTTCAGTTAAAAAGAAAGTGTAGGGGGAAGACACATGGGTTTTCCCCTGGCGGAGCCCCTTGGACCATGGACCAGGCATGTGAATGGCCTTCCTAACATGCAGACTGCATTGGAAAGTGCATCATTGCAGATCTGGTTAGGTCAAAATGTAGCACCCTATCATTTGATCTCCCTATGATCCACTTAAATTTGTGCTTTTTTTTTTTAGGTTTTTAATCTGTTTTACTTCATTGTTCTTGTGAATTTTTAAGTATTTTTCCAGTATATTAAGTCCAGTATAGGTAAATCTACAGAGATAGTAAATAGTTTAATGTGTCCTTGGGGGCATATCAGGGGAGGCTGGGAGAAAATGTGGAGCTAATAATGATGAGTACAAGAATGAAGAAAATGTTCTAAAACTGATTGTGTTGATGATTGTACAACTCTTTTTGATGTGATCAAACTACCTAATTGAATGATATGAAAATTATATGCCAATAGAACTTTGGGGGGCAAAAAGAGAATGTAATGGTGACTATTTTAAGGATGGCAAGGGGTAATCTTGATATATTTTAAAATAGTTTCAACAATTTTATTGGCATATAATTCAAATATTATGCAATTCAATAGTTCAAACATATTAAAAAGAGTTGCGTGATCATCACTACAACCAATTGTACATTTTATTCTTTCTTGTACTCACTATTAATTGTTCGCCAGTTTCCCCAAACCTCCCCTGCAACAGTCCTACGAAACTATCACTCCAGTTACTCTCTATCGAGTCACCAATCCAGATTTCACACACAGAAAAGCAAACAAAATAAGAATAAAAAAACCCAACAATAATAAACTAAAACGCAGTATAACATCGATCGAAAAGAAAGCAGAAATTAATAGATACTTGAAAAGTTTTTCAACGGTCAAAAGGGAAAACAAATGATAAGGTGTTAAATTTTAACCTAACTTCGTCTTCATTAGTCCATTTTCAATGTACTGTATCTGCGAGCGAGCGAGTGAGGCTCTTCACATCGCTGGCCAATGAACAGAGAGGATTCACTGGGGCTTAATCCAGGCGGGGGACCTAACAAATAGATTTTGGCCTTGCACTATCATTCATAAAAAAACAAAACAAAAACCCAATTCACTGCCATTGAATCAATACTGATTCATAGCAACCTTCCTGTGGGTTTCTAAGACTGTAACTCGTTACAGGAGTAGAAAGCCCAGTTTTTCTCTTGTGGTTTCGAACTGCCAACCATGTGAATTGTAGCCCACTATGCCACCAGAGCTCCTAACTGTCATCCATAGCCTCCTACAGACAAGATGCTCAGAATTAAACTCTAATACTGTTCCCTCCACCAGTCTTAGATTTTTTTTTCTTTTTTTCTTTTTAAACATTTTATTAGGGGCTCATACAACTGCTATCGCAATCCATACACACATCAATTGTGTAAAGCGCATTTGCACATCATTCTCAAAACATGTTCTCTCCACAGTCTTAGATTTTTTCATTCACAGTCCTTGGATCCCACAAGCTGGTATGCTTCTTCCATGGGACTGAGCTGATACCTGGCTTAGATGGATTCTTGTTTTAAGACAAGCCATGAAGATTCAGCCACTATATAAAATTTGACTGCAGACCTATTGTGCAATATAGATACAAATGTTATCAAATATGACTCTTTGGTTATAAACAACAGAAACCAAATCTAGGTAATTTAAATTTTAAAAGTTTTGGCGTTGAATTATTTGATCCATCTTGCAGAACTAAAAGACTGAAAAAAATCAGGCTTGATAAAAATAAAAACCAGGAGATTATAGATATATGGGTAGCAGAAATCCTACTAGCTGTGCAATGTTTTTAGTACGCTATAGACACCATGGTGTAGCTGTCATTTTTTACGCTTGCTTCGGTCCTCTCAAAATTCAAATTTCAGAGTGTCTAATTGGCCACGTAATGGGAACATGCTTGATGTTCCAATAGTACAACATGCCATGGCGGAGGAGTAGTTCCCACAGGAAAATCCAGGTGTGACGGGGAAGAATCCGTGGGTAGACAAAAGGGGCAGATATCCATGGTGGAACTCACACAGCTCATAGGAAGAACAACGAGGGCAAGACTCACTTGAAAATGGACAAAGCACACGAACTGATAGCTCATAGATGATGCAATACAAAATGATATAGGAGCGGAAAATATTCAAGACTTATTTTTCGAATGCATTCCAAGTCATGCAAATGGCTGTGCCCAACAAGCACTTACCCTGAGGGTGTCCATATAAATGCATACAGCATGTTTTTGAGAGCAAAAAAAAAGGTCATTTTTAAAAGACACCTTCAAAATGCTTCTACCTTTTGACACATCAATCCTGTTCTTAATGGAAGTCATCTAAAAGTAGCAAAATAACAAGAGCCACAAAAAAACCCAACTATTTCCATGAAGATATTCATAGCAATGTCACAATATAATCAAGAAATAGAAAAAATAAAAACCCACCACATGTAAAAACAAGGAAACTGTCACATAAACTCAATGAAACAGTACATAAACATTCAAGAATTTTAACAATTATTAGACAACCTTTATAATATATTAGCAAGTAAAATAACATTACACTATGATTGTAATTTAGTAAAATATTCATGTCAACAATCTGCATAAATGAAAAGTTTGTGCTAAATTGATGGGGTATGACTAATGTTTTCCCTTTTGTGTTTTTCCTTAACATTTGTTGTCATTTGCCTTCATGATAAATAGCAACATTATTTAACATCAAACAAAAATGATAAACTAAATATTAAAATGCATGGTTCCAAAAGAAAGAAGAGAGATATAATTTTTAAATAAGCTGTACTGGAAATTACAGAGAAATTGTGAGAAGTAATCTTTCCTGTTGTGGTTTCTATTGTTGAACTAAAGATGCTTAAATATGAACTAGACTAAGAATAAGAATAATCATTTTTTAAAATTAGGGCAAAACAGGGAGGGTAGAGGGAGAGTGGGTAGGAAAGAGGGAACCGATTACAAGGAACTACATGTGACCTCCTCCCTGGGGGACGGACAACAGAAAAGTGGGTGAAGGGAGACGTCGGACAGGGCAAGATATGACAAAATAACAATTTATAAACTATCAAGGGCTCATGAGGGAGGGAGGGGAGCGGGGAGGGAGGGGAAAAATTAGGACCTAATGCCGGGGCTTTAAGTGGAGAGGAAATGTTTTGAGAATGATGAGGGCAATGAATGTACAAATGCGCTTTACACAATTGATGTATGTATGGATTGTGATAAGAGTTGCACGAGCCCCTAATAAAATGATTTTAAAAAATTAGATATAAACCTAAGGCTGGCATGAATCAAGGCACCTAACAGCTTTCTTCCCCTCCCCACTTTAAAACTCAAGATGAAAGGATTACAGATTCTTTTTAAATTTGTGCTATTAAATACTCCATGAGATGGAGAGATGAACAAAAACCATGGATTTGGGGATATTGAAAGCTTTAAGAAATTTCCAAGACTGCAAATAAGCCTTCTTTTTCTGGCTTCCTCAGACTCCTTGCATTATCCTGAGGAAGTCCCTGTAAAGTATTTTGCCCATTAAAAACAACACCAGCAACAACAACAACAGACACACCTTGCGGTGTAGGGTTCACATCAGTGCCCCTTTCCTCCTCTGCACAAGTACCACTCACAGGGCCTCGTATCATCCACGCGAGGCTCTCTTGCCAGGTGGCGGTGGTGGTCTTGTTAGGTGCTGCTGAGAATCAGCGCCAACTCACAGCAACCCACGCACACCAGGAGGAACCCTGCCCGATCCTGCGCATCCTCACAAGGGTCATGCCTGGGGCCTCGTTGCTAGGTTGAGCCCATGTGACGCTTACTGAGTCAGTCCATCTCCTGAAGAATCTTCCTCTTTCCCCTCCCCTCTATTTTCCCAAGCACGATGTCCCGTTCCAGGGACTAGTCCTCCCCTTTAATATGTCCAAAGTACATGAGACTAAATCCTCACTTTGGAGGAGCATCCTGCTGAACTCCTTCCAAGGCAGATTCATTTGCTCTCTGGCAGTGCCCAGGACTTTCAATATTCTTCACCAACACCATAATTCAAACGAATCATCTCTTCTGTGGTCTTTCTTATTCATTGTTCTTTCCAGGGAGCTTCCCTGAAGATTCAGAAATGAGATAATAGGTGAGAACTCTAGGGCATCTCTAGCCCTGGGCAGCCTTCCACCAGCCTTGAGTCTCCGTGCCCTACTGGTTTATATGGAGACGTGTGGATTAAGTTAGTCCTAGACATTGATCAGTTACGTGTTCTTTTTAGCGCTAGAGGAATTTCTAATTACCTTGGGGCTCCTATTGAGAGCCACATTCATTTTGATCACGAAGACATTTTTGTTCTCTCTAGGGACCATTTCAGTCCCCTTAAATTGTGCCTTCCCATTGTCCTCCTCTCGTTTTCGTTAGTCACTCTGAGCCTCACTTTGCTCCTGCAGTGTAGCCCGTCACAGCTCCTCAGGCTTCTTCCCTTAATCACACAAACCGCTCCTAAAACTGTGTCCGGGGACTATCAGAAAGACAGATGGCAAATGCACCTGCAATTCTCCTCACCGAGAATTCCTACAACTCCCTCTTCAATTACCACCTTGCTGAGTGCCTTTACCACTCCAGTTGTACACAATGAATAGTCTTATTTCAGGCGGTGTGGACTTGGTTGTGTGGCAGGAATATGAATGTTTCTGTTGTCATTCATTAATTGCAAGGCCTGTACTATTTCCCTGGCAGCCCTGCCCAGTGCTGCATAGAAGGGAGCAGACAGAGAGTTCCTAGTGTGAGAGAGCTGTTTGGTGCTGCTACACATATCTGTTTTCGAATCTTGTTACACATTATTATTAAGCACCATGTGGGGTTCATATTTATCCGGACATGCTCCTAAATTCCTATGGGAATTGTGCTTATACTACGCCCTGCATGTATAGGAAAAGGAAACAGGAAAAAGCAAACAGTGCTCTAGACTAGGTCTAGGGAACAGGAGTACAGGCAGAGAAGAGGCAGGACACAGCCTCTTCCCAAATGATGACAAATGCTTCCATAAACCTAGCCTGGAATCTGGTAAATGGGAAATTATAACTAGTAACAGCTGTAGAAGTTTGGAGAACCAAAAGATAACATGAGGGATGCATTTCTCAACTTCTAAAAGGAACAAATTTAGAAATACATATACAATCAGTATAGATTCAAAATACAATCAACAAGCATTTGTATACACATGTTGAGGTAAGTAAACTAATTCAAAATCTTAAGTGTGTATTATTTTTAATTTTTTTATAGACAAATAATTCATGTACCCATACAATTAAATGATTCAAATTTATGAAAAGAAATTGTGCAGTCATCATCCCAATGCATTTTTGGATATTTTCTTAATTCTTGTACCCATTATTATTAGCTCTCCACTATTCCACCAGCCTCTAATACCATAACCCTAAGGAAAACTGTTTATCTAGTTACTATCTTATCCTGGATTTCATATAAAGAAAATCATACAAAACCAAAACCAAAAAGACAACAAAATAAAACGGAAAAACCTCAATTCAAGTGAATGCAGATAATAATAGAAACTAGAATAAGGAAAAAGGGAAAACAAATGTTTATATGCTAAATTTTAACTTAACTTGATCTGCAGTAATCCACTTTCCATTGCACTCTATTTGATGGGTAGACTATTCACATCCCCAGACAGGAAGACTACTCACAGCCCTGGCCAATGGTCTTCGGGAATTCAGGGGAAGTTCAGGGGCGGCTTAATCTCTGTTGGGAATCTACAAACAGATTTTGGGCTTCCACTACCATGCATCCTCTTTTACAAACCAGGAGCTTAGAATTTAAACTCTAATACAGTCCCTCCTTTGATCTAGGATATGGTTATTTAGAATCCTTGGATCATACGGGCTGGTGTGCTCCTTTTGTGTGGGCTTAGACGACACCTCACTTAGATTGCTGTTTATTTTAAGACAAGGTTTTAAGATCCCGGATGCTGTTCTTTCTGCTAGCCAGGCAACATCTGATTTCTTCACCAACGTGTTTTCTGCTTTTGTTTTTTAATAAACAGTTTTATTGGGACATAATCCAAATATCATCGGATTCTATTGTTCAGTCATATAACGAGCTGTGCAGTCTTTACACAATCCTTGTTATTAGCTCCTCATTTTCCCCCAACCTCCCCTGCTGTACTCCCGAGGAACCACTAATCTAGTTACCATTTCTATAGGCTCGCCCATCCTGGATTTCATCTCAAAAAACATGCAAGAACAAAAAACAGAGTCAAAAAAGCTTACAAAAATAAAATAGAGAAAAATTCAGCTGAAAAGAAAAAGTATTAAAAACTGGAACAACTTTAAAATGAATCAAAAGGGAGATCAAATGATAAGTGCTATCTGTTTTGAGATTCATACAATTTTGGAAAGTTTGATCAAACCACCAAATATTTGCTCTGCTATTTATTATCTTAATGAAGGAGACTATTGTGAAACCTTTAAATTTCCATTCTAGTGACCTATTTTCCCCCATTACTAGTCCAGTTTTATTTATTTTTTCTTAGAGAGTTACGTGATTCAATGTATGTAGATTTTTAATTTTCAGAGACTATAAATTTATAAACCATAACAACCTATTTTTCAATAAGCAACAGCTCATAATCACATTACCAAAATCATGCAAACCCGCATCTTAAAGCTGTGTTGGTAGATCAAAATTCTTGTCCAACAGGAATTTACCTGGATTTTATCTATTGACTTTTAAGATGGAGGCTTATCCTATCTTAAACAAGCGCCAGGAAGCGCTAATTAAGGGGAAGGAAGAAGGAAGCAAACCGACAAAGAAAAACAACTTGCGCTGCAAAAATGACAAGGCCAAGGGCCCCATTAAGCAAAGTTCTTTGGTGTTAAAATATCTTCCAGCAAACACTTGTGCCCAAAAATGTGCCTGAAAAATACGTTGCTATGAATACAAGTTATAAAAAATGGCGCACTATATTGTGTAGTTTCAAATCGCATGTTAGCATATAAAAACTCTGAGAAGTTCTGAAGTTTAACATTTTTCCCTGTTTGACCCAAGGGTTTCCTAAACTCATCTGACTAAAGAATCCTTTCTTTTTCCTCCTCATAAAATCTGTTAACACGATAGAGAAAAGAGTATGGCCGTGGAAACACGAGAGAGCTTCAGTTACGTCTCAGCACGCAAAAGGCTGTTTTTAGACCGGGAGTCTTGATGATATGCTCAACCACTCCTCTCTTCTTTCCACATTTTCATATTTACTTTTGCATAGAAATTGCCTTATGCTGCATAAATGCTGTCACCAAGACACTCCTCACTGTAAATGTCAAGTTGATTAAACTTGCATTTGAAAGAATGGTAAAGCAAGTCTGACAATACACATTTCACTTAGCTTAGTGTTTGAAATGCCTGCATAAATCCCAAGGGGCAGAACAGTGAACCTCCAAGCGGAAATAAAAACTGTTAGCTATTACGCTTCCACTATATCCGAGCTACACGTCCGTCTCACAGGATGCGAGAGCAAACGGCTTGGCAGCAAGCTGCTTTGAAAGCGCTAGAGCAGCAAAGAGAATAAGTAAATGAGAACATTTCTATGCACACATAATGTTAATACTGCATTGAAAAGCTTGATCTGTGTGGACTGTATTTAGAGATACAAACAATGGTTCCAGAAAAGGCTACATAAAATACAGATGGATCATTGTAAGTACACAAAAGCTGCGGAAATTATGCATGGAATCTAAGTGGTAAAGGCTTAGGTAATAACTAAGAAATGACTGATTTTCCACTAGAGACATTTTGTTAATTATTGCAAGGCTCTATAGGCAATTTTAACACCTTGTGAAGCTGTCGTTATAATCCATTTACAATAATGGCAATTTCACTCTGAATATTTGACAAACCATAAATTAACTCCTTCTTTATGATATATGCTTTCTGCAATTATGACTCGGCATATTTGTATACTTGTATTTGTCCCTTTGAGCCAATGGTAAGTTCCCTGAGGGCAACTGTGGCATTAGATCAGTATGCGATGTCCTTGCATCCCTGGGCCAGTGTTTAGTACAGTGTCCATACATGCTTGCGGAATTAAATTACATCACATAATTTTCCCGATTTATTTTGCAGTCGACCTGTTCTCTATGCCCATTGATTAAGGTTCAAAGGCTAAAGCCTGAACTCATTTTTATAGGTGATATTTTCACAAATAAGAGCTCAATACAAATCTTGATTATGGCCTGTCTGGATAGGACAGGCTGGATGAACAATCTGGAGGAGAAAACAACGGGACTGACAGTTCCGGGGGGACATGGGAGAGGGGGAGG
>NW_022107431.1:96095924-96104025 GCF_000313985.2 Echinops telfairi | reverse complement strand
AAACGATGTACAAATGCGCTTTACACAATTGATGTGTGTATGGATTGGGATAACAGTTGTATGAGCCCCTAATAAAATGTTAAAAAAGAAAATAAATAAATAAATAAATAAAAAGATAACTTTTGGGGAAAATATATAAACATAAAAAAAAAAATCTTGATTACATATGATTCCTGAAGGAAGGGCATGCATGTAAACTGCTACCTTTTCCATTGGAGAGCGGGCTATGAGACAGACAGGACAAGATGAGTACTTTGGGGGGGAAATGTAATGATTTATTAAGTAGTGGTTTGGAATATTCTTTTTATTTCTAACTACAGAGCCCTTACAAAGTCAAAGCAAAGTTCTTTCTTACTACTCAGATGTTTTACTCTTGCTTTGTGTTTGATTATCCAGTTAATTCTTCAGTGAGTGCTCAGTCAAGAGCTCTCTTGTCCTTAGAATTGCTACTGCAGCTCTGTGTACTCTTCAACTGTCTCTGCCTAGCACAGTACCTGACACACACCAAGCACTCCAGAAATGTTCGTTGAACAAATGAATAAAACATAGCACTGATTTCTATTTCTGCACCACTGCCTGTGCCATGATGCTAGGAGTTATGCCAATAGCGTTTCGCATAACAGCCACGTCACCTCTGTTAGACAGGGTTCCGTGCACCTTTCAAGACAAGTCAGACTAAGAAGAAAGGTCTGGTGAAATACTTCTGAGAATTGGCCACTGAAAAACCATTGTGGCTCACAATGGAACATTGTTTGATACAGCGGGGAAGGTACTCAACATGCAGTGCTGCACGAATGGACTTGAGCATCCCAAGGAGAAGGAAGGTGGAGCAGGACCAGGCAATGTTTTGTCCTATTGTGCACGGGTGTCCTGTACATGTTGGGGATAACGCCACAGCAACTCACAGCAACACTAATTGTACAGCCTGGTTAGTGGTGGAACATGTTGACACACACATTCTTTACTTTCATTTCATTCATTCATATTCTTATTCAGCAGATATTATTGGATTATATAACAATTGCCAGACAGGAAGTGTTAATCATTCAAAGAAAATTAGTCATGGTTCTTGCACTCAAAAAGAATACAAAATCCTCTAGGGAAAATAACACCACCAAGGGAAATTAGAAGCTTGGAGGAAAGTGTCAAAAATGTGTTCAACTAAAAAAACTCACTGCTGTTAACTTGATTCTGGCTCATAGCAACTCAATAGGACAATGTAGTACTAACCACTGGGTTTCTTAGCCTGTAAGATTTTTGTTTGTTTTTAATCATTCTAAAGATGTAAAGATGTAGTCAAACATGTCTGTACTGACTTTTACAGGAACCCTGGTGGCACAGTAGGTTATACCTTGGGTGACAACTGCAAGGTCAGCAGTTTGAAACCACAGCTACTCTGTGGGAGAAAAATCAGACTTTCTGTTCCCTTTACGGTTTCCATTGGAAAACCCAAGGGACAGGTCTTTTACAACAGGGTAGAACTACCCCTGTTTTCAAAGGGCTGGTATAAGGTTGCTGTGAATCAAAATTAACTTGATGGCAGCGAGTTTGGTTTTTTGGTTTGGGACTAGCTTTTTAATCTAGTATGGTGACATTTCCCCACAACATTAAGGGCTTGTATGTGCCACCATTTTTAATTTCTACATAGCATTTGGTCATATAAAGCTTCTTTTTTAAAAAAATCCTTTTATTGGGGGCTCGTACAACTCTTATCACAATCCGTACATACATCCATTGTGTCAAGCACACTTGCACACCTTCTTAAACCACATTTCATTTCTTCCTTCTTGCTTTACTTTCTTCCTTAGCTTTTTATTTCTTTGTTCTCATTATAAACAACACTGCGATCAAGCATCCTTTATAGCCAAGGCACTGTATAAAGAGTACGTATTTCTTTAAGATTCTTATTCTTGCTACCAAATTACTAGAAAGGCCACAAACCATCCAGGCATCCAGGATGTGGCTGGCTCTGTTTATGTTTTTACTACACGTACAAAGTCTGACACCACACAAGCTACGGCGGAGGAGGGGTGGCCACAAGCAAGAGCTGAACGCCCAGACTAGCCGGTGGCCAAGAGCAGAGAGTCAAGCCAGGACTCCCTGCAAGGACGGTGACTTCCTGAGGCTGCAGCGTGAGCATTTTCTCTGAACTGAGCCCCAAGACCACCTAACGAACCCTCCCACATCCTGGTCTACATTCCTCTCTTCCCGTCCGCTTTTCCACTCTCCCTTGTCTCTCTCTCTCTCTCTCTCTGCCTTCACTTCTCTTTTCTATATCTTTCTTTTCATTACTCCTGAACTTCTTCCTCTGAGTGTTTTTCCCTTCCCTTATTTTTAAAGGTAATAATCTTGAGGGCTCCTCCAGTCTCTATTAGTTCAGTAGATTGCACCTTTTATAAATGAATGTGAGTTTTGCTATACATATTCATAAACCAGAACGCCCTATTGTGCCCCTGGTCAGAGGGGACAGCGGCGTTGACTGGGTGCCATCTAGTTCTCCGGGCTCCGGCTCGTTGGGATTGTGGTTTTAGCGGACCACTAGTTCTGTTGGCTAATTGCTTCCTTCCACCTTGGAGTTCCTTCACTTTCCTTTGCTCCACACCGGAAGAGAGTAAGATGAGGGAGATTCCAAATTTCATGGGAATTCCATTGTCTTGAATCCCGTTTTTCATGAAGTGTTTAAACCCTTCTTATGGATGTACCTTAGATGACTCCTAACAAGCTTTTAAGGTCCTAGATACCACTTGCCAAATTCAGATGTAAAACAGCCTTTATAAACTGTAGTATACCAATTACCTTGACATCCCCCAAGATTACGGCCCTCAGCCTTTCAGCGCATCAACACAATCCCACACAGTTTGGAGATTTCTAAGAAGTGTTCTTAACTGTGCCCCTGTGTGTATGAGGGTAAATCGGAAAGGACTGTCACCGGAGTTCCAGCTCACACATCACGGGCCCATTGCAAGCAGACATTATTTGAGCCTCTCGGTGTGATCGGTGGTTCTCAGCATCCTTCCTGTGCGTTTCCTCCTAGATCTAGTGTGTGTTCTGTCCCCTCGCTTCCCCTCTGCGATGTCTACACAATTTCCCGCTCTCCTCCTGGGAATGCGGTGTAGTTGCCTTCCTGTTCTTCTCACTTGAGATTGCACTTTTCCTCATTCACTTTCATTTCTTTGTCCAGTTTGTGGTCAATCAAATTATTTCTCTACTTACTGCACAGGATTCCAGGATTGTTATCCGTGTCTCTTCGCTTGGGTTCTTGGGTCTTTGCTGTACACGAATAGCATGGTATGTCTGACGAAGCCACCGTCCTGGTCCATCTTCACGGAAGCAGACTACCGCATCTTTACCCCACAGAGGGAGAGGTGCGTTCAAACGGCCAACCTTTTAGGAGCCAGGTAATTTGACCACTGCACCACCACAGACACATTGGCAAATATTGGTGCACTGACAAATTGCCAGAAGTAACCGTTGGCAGACAAAGATTCCTAGGGATGGTTGACTCTCCTGGAGGCATTTAACTGGTATAGAAACAACTGGGGATGTTTGAGCCTTTTCTCTTGTCTCCTCAGGCTGATCCATTGCTTCAGGCAGCTTCCAATTGAAGACCAAGCTTTGATTTGAGATCATTGTCTGATGCAAAGTGTGAACCTGTTTATAGAGGGATTACCAGCAGTAAAAATAAAAATAAGTAGAAGTGGAGTTAGAATGAAAGGAGAAAGCAAAATGAGAAAGCCATTTCCTGATTTGAATGGTGCATGGAGGAAACCATTAGGGGATGAAACCAGAATTTGTTTGAGGACTGACACCCAGCCTCCTGTATACTACAGTAACAGTCTGAGTGTGTGTGTGTGTGTGTGTGTGTGTGTGTGTGTGTGTAAAACTGCAAATGGTAACAGCGGTGGAGAAATGCTACTTTATCTGAATACAATTTATTTGTGCAGAGAGACCTTTCTGCAAGCTATATTTCTATCTCTTGACCTCCAGTCAAACTCAATTCAAAAAAGAATATGGTATAAGAATGGAACTATTGAAGATACAGATTCCTGACCAAGTTTGTGAAAACTGATCTTGGGTGTATTCAACTTCCCAACCACTACCTGGGGCTCCCTGTATCAGACAACCTGCCTTGTAACACAGAGATTATTGATCCACTATCTCTGTAGCATGCTTGAGGGAGCCATGGTGTTGTAGTGGGTACACATTGAGCTACAAAATGCAAGATCTGTGGTTCGAAACTACCAGCTCCTCTGCAGGAGAAAAATGGGACAGTCTATTCCCGTACACAGTATCAGTCTCAGAAACTCACAAAGGCAATTCTACCTTGTCCTGTAGAGCTGACTGTGATTCGGCATTGACTAGATAGGAGTGAGTCTGGTTGGTTGGTTTGTGTGTGGGGGTGGGGTGGATGTTGATAGTGGGTTTAATAAAAGTTAAAATACTTTGTGACATAAAACTATGTGAATAATAAATATAAAAATATTTAACATGTTCCTGTTTACTGTCCCTTCTCTTTCAGACTCTCTTCACGCCCTTCAAGACTTGAATCAGATTTAAAACTTTCTAATGTATGTTATTGTTTGGCCTGACTGGTGGGAGACATTTCAAGGGTTAACACTGATGTTATATATATTGCTCAGCATATACTTATGCTGAGCAATTTTGTTTTTGCTTGGGTTCTATAAATTACTATAGCACTCAACTGTTATTATATGCTAAGTATTTTAGTTTACATTATGTGAATATAAATTATTTTCATCTGTACTATAAGGCTATACTACATATGTATTAGCAAATAAAAATGCAAAGTAAATATCTTCATGTGAATGAAATATGCAAAGGACTTTGAAAGTGTAGTTTAGTATGTTCCATGTATTCAAACTGTGCCATACTTTGTATAATTTAAAAGCAACACAAATAAAACAAAATGTAACCAAGGACAGACAATTCCCGGGTTACAAATAGAATCTGTCTTTAGGAATTTGTAGGTCAGTTGAAAAAGATGCATATGGTGCTTATTTAGCTTTGGGAGCCCTGGTGATACTACTGGGTGAGCACCGGACTGCTAATTGCAAGGTTGGTAGTTCAAACCCACCAGCCACTGTGAGGAATACTCTCTGCTCCCATAAATATTTACGGCCTTGGGAATCCGGTACAGGGTCACTATGTCAGAAATGACTCAACGGCAGTGAGTGGATGGGAGACCTGGTGGTGTAGTTTGTTACCCATTGGGCTAGGGCTGCTATCAATAAGGTCATTATTTCGGACTCAGGAGCCAAGAGAAATAAGGCTGTCCACTCCCTAGGGACCATTTGTATTCTGTCCCATGGGGTCCCTATGAAGGGTTGGGGTTTTACATAGTGCCAGAAAAGGTCAAACCTTTTCCCATGCTTTAAAAAGGTTATGTGCTGCAGGTGATTGTGATGACAGAATTTGTGTTGAGCAGGGTTTGGTGTGAAGCTTGGCATTCGGTCTGTCGTCCACGGGGGAGCTAGCAACTCCAAACCTGAGAGGTTTGTTGGGGGACACCAGCGACAGCAGCAGCACCGAAGTTAAGCTACGGTTGTACTGAAGCAGAGTCACTTGGAAAGAACGGAAGCAGGTCTCCCTCACAAGTTGAGACAGACACGGTAAGCACAGATAAAGAGACACTTCACTCGGGGTGCAACGTGGGCCCCCTTTCTAGGGGAATGCTTCCAGTTTGTAAATGGCCGTTTCAAATGGGAGAGGTTTTCCACTCTGCAGATGGTCAAAAACTGTCCTAATTAGTTACTCAGTTCATCCTTGGGACTCATGCAGCCTTTCTTTCTGTTTTAGCTGGGTTGTTGCTCCAGGCTAGTATGTGTCAGATTTATCTTCAAGTACAGTCCTGTGTCAGGCCTTTCACAGGGGCCTGGCTTCAAGGCTAAGGTGTGTTTACCCAGCCAGTTCTCAAAGAATCCTTTGTTCATTACTTTGTGCACTCCCTTAGTGGGCAGGACAGACGCCCCTGTACTTCCCCTGTTGTTGGTGTATTCATAAAACAGATTTTGAGTCTACACAGCACTATCATGCTTAAAGATGGACGTACCCAGCTCAAAGATGGCAGCCAACTGCGCTGCTTTGACTGTGTGTGTGTCTCCACGGGCCAGCCAATAATCCAATCTCATGCTTCTGGCTCCGGAAGGTGCTCGCTGGGTCTCTTCCCAGACTTCCTTTGCAGGGCTTTGACCCACAATTTTTTCTGTTCCAGTTGCTGGGATTAATCACCAAAATTGTACACATTCAAATTTGATCATGTTTCACTCAGGCAGGACAGAATCAGTTCTAATAGGTCAGGATCTCTTGCTTAAAGGGCAAGTAGGAGATACCTGTAAGTCAGGCATTTGACATCTGGAAACTTCTGTAGTACAATACAATGCTTATATATTACAGAAGCCAAAATAAAAACCGTTCAACTTATGGGAAGTCCTAATGTCCTATATATATTGATCTGCACCTAGAAAATGATTTGGGGGGTGGTGGTGTCGGTGGAGCTCAACCGAGCTTTACTGAATTGAAAATGGGCTTTATTGAAGCCTATGTGTGAAAAGCATCCAAGTGTTTTATACAGAAGCTACCTAGGTTTAAAGAAAATTAAAGGGCATTTATATCGTTGATTAAATCTTAAGGGAAGATTATTTTAATTTCTCAACTGAAAATCTGAGTAAAACTCTTTGAATTTAAAAACTGGTGAAAAAACTATGTAGTACAACTTATTATTTTAAACCAGTACTTGTTTGTCAGTTTGTCTTACACTGATGGTTTGTGGGTTGCTGTGATGCTGAAAGATCTGCCATTGGTATTTCAAATAACAGCAGGATGGCCCAAAAGGAACCGGTTTCAGCAAAGCTTCCAGAGTAAGAGCAGACCACACTGAAGGAACAGAGTGGCTACTACAGAGGAAGAAGCTGCTGAAAACTGCATAGATAGCACTGAAACCTTCCCGATATTGAAAACCCCATGAACAGCAGAGAAGTTTGTCAGATACAGTGGCCAAAGATGTCAAGATATGACCGAGGAAGAGCTGCCTTCTCAAAGGACAGCCAACAATAATGACATCGGTGGAAGAAAGCTTTCGAGACCTTCCTTTGCTGATAAGGCATGGCGTAAAATGAGAAGAAACAGCAGCAAAGAGCTATTAATAATTGGAACTTTAAATGTACATAATTATGAATATAGGAAAATGAAATGTCATCAAATGTGAAATGGAATGCATTAAGATTGATCTCCTGGGCTTTAGTGAACTGAAATAACTGTTATTGGTAATTTTCAATCAGAAAATCATGTTTTCTATGAGACAGGCCATCCCTCACTGACCCATAACCCCACAGAGGACAACGCTGGAGAAACAGTGTGGGAATTGTACCCAGTCTGATCCCACCACACTGAGGCAAAACACTAAGGGTGTGCAACAGAACAGAAAGGGGAACAGAGCAATGATGTCCCCAGGGAATACCAAAAATAGACTTTGGGGCCAGGGCTTGGTGCCCCATCAGACTCAACCGGAAAACACTCCTAAAGGCCAACAAACAGTCCTTGAACTGACTACAAGCTTTTCTTTTTTGTTGTTGTTGTGTTGTGTTTTTGTTTTGTTTTGTTTTGTCATTGACTTTTTGTTGTTTTGTTTTCTTTTGTTGCTTGGTTTTGCTCTGTCTTGTTTTTGTGCGTGTTATTATCTCTGCAGGTCTGTCTAAACAAGAAAGGCTGGATGAACAATCTGGAGGAGAAAACAATGGGATAGATGGTTCTGGGGTTACATGGGAGAGGGGAAGGTGGGAGGAAGGGAAGTGGTTTTAAAAACCCAGGGACAAGGGAACAACAAGTGATCCAAATCAATGGTGAGGAGGGTATAGGAGGCCTGGTAGGATGTGATCAAGGGTAATGTAACCAAGAGGAATTACTGTAACCCAACTGAAGGCTGAGCATGAGAGTGGGACAAGAAGAAAGTAAAAGGAAATAGAGGAAAGAACTAGGAGGCAAAAGGCATTTATAGAGGTCTAAATAAAGGCATGTACATATGTAAATATATTTATATATGAGGATGGGGAAATAGATTTATGTGCATATATTTATAGGTTTA
>NW_022107431.1:96083539-96093726 GCF_000313985.2 Echinops telfairi | reverse complement strand
CTCCTTCCCTTCCCCCTCAGGGAAGACGGCTGCCTGTTAGGTAGCTCATGCCTGGAGCTCCGAGGAAATCAACCACAGCTTATGCAGCTACAACCTCCCAAAGCGAGCTCAGGGTTCTGAGACACCCGGGAAAATGGCACCAAGTGCCCACAAATCAAACAAAAACCAGCAAGCTGCTTCCACAGCTTCAACAAGAGAAGAGAAACAACATCCAATGCCAGAGGACCACCTGGACCTAGCAGCAGTCATAGAAAGGGGAGAGGTTGACCCCCCACAGAAGAAATCTTCAGAAGGCTGCCTGGAGCTATACAGGACATGAGGGAAGCGTTATAGAAAAAGGATGAACTGATAGAGGAATTAAAGGCCATGCACCAAAAGTGTTGAAGGCCATGAAGACTCAGCCTTGAAACGGCTGAGAAGTCTCATGACCCAGGTGTCAGTATCTGCTGTTTGCGTCTGCGGCCTGACATTGAGACTAAGAAAAAGAACAAGGTCGTATGCGAGTTCTGGGAAATAAGGATGGTTAATTTTCTGAAGGACGCTTGGTTTGGAAAAACATAAAGTTGTTGATGTGTATCCAATATGCTTATGAGAAAAATATAACCCTGGTTGTTTCTGCATGTGTAAAAGGAAGATGTAGAATAAACTCTGGGCTCCAGTATTCACTGTTGCCCTCCCAATACTTTGCTTTTCTTTTTTTCCTTCATCCTCACTCCCCCTTTCAGGACCATTCCACTCGTCGGCAGGCTCCGACACAAAAGGATATACAGGAGTTAAAGGGCGATAACAAAAACTAACAGAAAACTCACGGACTTCGCTCAGAGAATAGAGGCGGCTGAGATCTGCACCAGTGACCTACAGGATTCACAAGCAGAAATTAATAAACGTGAGAAAAAGTTTGGGCTCAGTAAAGCATCTTATCAGTTGGAAAATGGTAGGAACCCTCCTGAAATCCTAATCCAAGATACCAGCCAACAGCTGACTTTTACAAGCAGTCCTTTCTAAGAATAATACTCGTTGCTGCACAGACCCTAAAGGAGGCTGGTTTGACTAAATGAATGAATGAATGAATGGCTTCTGTGTCTCCTCTGAATGTGTCACATTAAAAGGAATCATTCGCAAAGGACCCAAACACGAAATGGAGTCCTTTTCAGCCTGTCATTTGTGACCCATTTAATGTCAGCATCTAGCCCTTTTCTTCACACTTACTTTTGTTGAGTGAGCAGATGAATGCCTCTCTTCTTCCCACTCTGGCCCCTTTGCCTACAGAAACAGCAGGCACAGAGAACCCCAAACTGAAGCGCTCAGAGGATTAATTCCGCAATGACCGATGAGGAGGAGAACACACCCAGTGGGATTGTAAAGGTGCGGGGAGACCGGTTTTGACTGATCAGGTGTGTCCTCTTTGGTAGAGGCCAGCATGGAATTACTCTAGGGTTTTCTAGACTGTAATCTTGACAGAAGATCAAGCTACTGGGTGGGCTTGAATGGGCAACCTTTGGGTTAGTGGCTTGACTCTTCCCCTACCAGGGCTCTTTATTCTAAAACTACGGGGCTGCTTTTCAGGCATGTCCAGGACACTGCCTCTTCACCCCTGGATTGAGAGTTGCTAGGGGTACTGAGATCCCGAAGGAAAACCACTCTTCTGTCAGCTCACATAAATAGAGCTGCTTAATTTCCGTTTGCCCTAAGTGACTTCTCATCATTCCATATTTATACTTATTATCCAATTTTCACTGTGAGCGAAATAGAACACAAACAATGCATCTTTTCAGCTGATGAGAGAATTTTCTTGTTTTATATGTAGAGTCTCCCAGGGGGGGGGGAATGAGCATGAATCCAGCAACCCCTTAAGTCACGGGCACTCAAGAGATAAGTAAAAAGCTTATTTCCTTGTGTTGAGAAGAAAACCGTGTGTATACATGTATTTCCCCTTGTTCGTCAACGGCCTTATGTGGAAGCAGACCCAGCAAGCCACTGTCCCCTCCTCCCTGCCCCAGACACCCCGGTTCCCCTTGGGGAACAAAGCGCTTGCCACTCAAACACTGCGCATCACTTTGCCAAATGCTTCACGGGGATTTGACAGCAGCAAGTGATCCCCCAAGCTGATTAGTGTAAATAGCTCCCGATTCATCATATCTTCTTTCATCAAAGCAGTAAATATTTTTAGATGCCAATTTTATTTATGTCCTCCCTGAATAAAAGTTATCATGTCAATATACACAAATATAATCCATTCTTTTCAAAGGCTGCATAGTAATCCTTACATGGACATTTAGTTTCTGACATTTCATTTTTAAAAGCAAACCTTGCCATGCACATTTAAATACAAAGGGGCTCCCAAATTTCTTTTATTTTTTCATTTCATTTTTCACAAAGTTTTTGAGCCCCTTGTGTATGGCTCTTTCTGTGGATAAATTGCTTGGTGTGGAATTCCGGTATTAAGGAGTACACAGATTTATGTTGGTGGTTATTCTTGGCTGTTGTCCAGTCAATCCCAACCCATGGGGACCCCATGGCAACAGAATGGAATGCTCCTGTCCTTTGTCCTTCCTTTGATCAGTTGGAGAAGCAGAGCTGTTGGGTCCCATAGGCTTTTCACTGGCGGATTTTCAGTAGATCACCAGGTCTCTCTCCCAGTGCATCTTGGTGTGGATGCTCCACTGAGCCTTGTTCAGCATCACAACACTCAAGCCTCCAGGAGCAGAGAGGTGGTGGCTACACATAAAGTGTGTTGTCCAAGGTCTTTCGTGGGAAAGCGCAAATTCTAACATTGAACCCCCAGTGCCTCACAGTGCCACCAATGAGAGATATTGCCAAATGGTCTTCCAAATAGGCTCCCCCAACTCCAAGGACCTAGACTTAGAAAAACAAAATGGAAGAACACGCTCAGCATATCCGAAACTGAAAGCACTCAAGAAAAAATTCAAGCCTCAAGTTACAATTTTGAAAGATTCTAGAGGCAAAATATTGAATGATGCTGGAAGCATGAGAAGATGGAAAGAATACACAGTCACTGTACCAAAAGGAACTAGTCAACAGCCCACCATTCCAGGAGGTAGCATATGAGCAAGAACCAATGGTGCATGAGGAAGAAGTTCAAACTGCACTGAATGCATTAGCCAAAAACAAGTCCCCAGGAAGGGACCGAACACCCACTGAAATGTTTCAGAAGCTGAAGAACCACCGGAAGCACTTACTTTTCCATGCCAGGAAATTTGGAAGACAGCTGTCTGACCAACTGACTGAAAGAGACCCAGATTTGTGTCCATTCCAAAGAAAGGTGACCCAACAGAATGCTGAAATGATATCCTTGATATTGCATGCAAGTGAAATTTTGCTTAAGATCATCCAACATCAGTTGCAGCAGTGCATCGACAGGGAACTGTCAGAAGTTCAGGCCGAATTCAGAAGAGGACATGTAACAAGGAATATCATTGCTGATGTCAGATAGGTCTTGACTCAGAGATATCAGAAAGAAGTTTACCTGTGTTTCATGGACGATACAAAGACATTTGACTGTGTGGACCGTAATAAAGTGTGGATAACCTTGAGAAGAATGGGAATTCCAGAACACTTCATTTTGTTCATGAGGAACTTATACCTGGACCAAGAAGCAGGTGAGTGAACAGAACAAGGGCATGCTGCATGGTTTAAAATCAAGAAAGGTGTGTGTCAGGTTGCTTCCTCTCACCATACTCGTTCAAGCCATATGCTGAGCAAATCATCAGACAAGCTGATTATATGAGGAAGAGTGCAGAATCTGGATTGCAGGAAGGCTTATTAACAACCTGTGGTATGCACACGACACAACCTTGCTTGCTGAAAGTGAGGAGGACTTGAAGCATTTGCTGATGAAAATCAAGGATTGTAGCCTTCAGTACAGATTACAGCTCAATGTAAGAAAGGTGAAAATCCTCACAACTGGACCTAGAGGTGACATCATGATAAAAGGAGAAAAGGTTGAAGTTGTCAAGGATTTTGTCTTGTGTGGATCCACAGTCAGTGCTCGTGGAAGCAGCAGTCAAGAGATCAAGGGATGCATTGCGTTAGGTAAATCTGTTTCACAGGACCTCTAGAGCATTGAATAGCAAGGATGTTACTTTGAGGACTCAGGTGCACCTGACCTAAGTTATGGTATCTCCATTGCCTCATATGCATGGACATTGAATAAAGAAGACTGGAGAAGAATAGATGCATTTGAATTGGGGTGCTGGAGAGGGCTCCTAGAGGCAAGGATGGCAAGACTTCATTGTACATACTTCGGACATATTCTCAGGAGAGCCCAGTCCATGGAGAAGGACATCGTGTTTGGTAAAGGGGAGGGTTGGTAGAAAAGTGGAAGGTCCTTGATGAGACCGTGGGCTGACACCGTGGCTGTATCAGTGGGTTCAGGCAGAGGAACAAGTGGGAGGATGGTGCAGGACCACCCGCTGTTTCGTTCTGTTGTGCATAGGATCTCTATGGGTCAGCAACTAACAACAACAGAAACATTGAACTGCATGATATGTGAATTATGTCAATAAAACTGTTAAAAATGTCACATTCACTACATTCTACAATTTTCTCAGACATTTCTCTATAATATCCAGGCATATTGGCAATATTGCCATAGGACTAACCTCACCGTTCAGAAAACTCTGTTTTGCCAGCTTCGCATAAATCGTGAACTTCTTGATTCGCAATTTCTTCATCGGTATGACTTAAAACTAGTCGGTGGGATAAGTCCTTCAGGAAGAGCCGCGTCTGTTTGAGATATGTATCTGTCATGGTTAAGGTTGTGTGTCAACTGGGCTGGATCAGTGATTTGGCAAGGATGCTGCAGTCATCTCCCATGAGGAGCTCGGACACAACGTGATAGCCCCTGAGGAGATCTGCTGTCGGCAACCAGCCAACTGAAGGGCCTTTCCTAGCAGGTGTGGCCTACCTCTAGGAGGTACAAGGGCGCTTCGACAAGTGCAAAAAAATTCCATTACCTTTTTGTTCGACTTTTCCACATACTGGTCATCTGGGCCTGCCTTTTTTAAACCAAGCTGCGTGCAGGAGCATACCCTTGTATTTATATCATGGCAAGGAGCATTGTTGGCATTCTTGGCTGGAGTTGCTAGATCACCGACATGAATGTACAAGACAATTCTCTCAAAGTGGATCAGAGACCTATTACTTATTAGTATAACCTGTCTTTGCCTAGCAATCTCTTGTGTTGAATACAGTTGGGTATTGGGTCTATATAGCAATGGTTGCCTCCATAGCCCAGCCCTGCCTCTTGTTTATTAGAAGTAAATAGTATGTCCCCAAGAGACCCATTGAGATAAGAAGTTTCCATTATAGGGGAGGAGGTTAAGGAGACATGTCAATGAAAACATTGCACATTGGCCCCTTGTGACCTCTCCTGTACTTTATCTCTGGTGGGCACATTCTCATGCACCAGAGCTGGCATCTGATTCATTGTGTGCCCTGCCAGGTCCCTTCAATTGCAGCACTTGCTTTTTCTTAAGTCCTGCTTCCTTGGTATCTCTGGATCTTTACTTTGGACCATGGGCACCCGATTTCTTGATACCCTAAGCACACTCTTATTTTGCTTATTGGGTAATTTGTCTCTGTTAGTCACTATTAGCTGCTTAAATATATGCTATCTCATCTGGCTGGCGCAACAGTCCTATGAAACATATCCTCTCTCTGATCAGGAACCATAGCTAGAGAGGTTTAATTAATCAGTTTACTGAAGGCCAAGCAGAAAGCTGTGGGAGGAGCCAGGGGAGGAGCCCACAACTATGTGACCACAATTTTGTTGCTTTCTCACCAGGCTCTCTTCTTCTTCGCAGTTTGGCCTGGGGCAAAAGCCGATATTCATTTTAACTGCCAGCATCAGCATTCTGGGGCTTTTGGAGAGCTTTATCAGTGAAAGAAGAAACACATGGGAACGCATTAAATCTCTCAGAAAACTCATGGCCACCCTGTTGACACCAGGGCAACGTCTGCTCTCGTTTCTCTTGGTAAGGCCCGTCTGCCAGAGCTTCAAAAGTTTCAACTAAAAAATGACATACTGTGCCATGAGAGGCACTACAAAGAAGAAAACTGAATCAATTTTGAAGAAGCCTCATTTTCACCTGAGTTTGCTGATCAGTGCAGGACATAAAAGATTAAGGGTCAGAATTTTTCCAACAATTGCTCGTTTTTCTGGTCTAGCAGGTTTAACTAGCAAGTAGGTGGGGTTGGAGGGAGGTTCTTTTCCAAGCCTACATTGCCCTCACCACGGTCAAGGCCCACCATGAATGCCCACCAAGAGCTGGGTTTGGCAACATAAAGAGGTGATGGGAGAGCAGAACATGAGTTAGGTAAAAGTCTCTTCTTTCAAATTCTTATGTGATCCTGATCTTCTCTCGACTGAAATGCCAAATACAACAGGAAAATAATTAATTCTGCGGTTCTATACCCTTTTTCTTATCAGGCACCTCTACCCGCCAGGATTAATCCAGTAGAAATCAAGCAATTACTTGATAATTGGGGCTTCCGGGATTTGCTATCCATTGTGGAGAGTGTGCCAGGTTTTTCTCAGAGTCAGAAAAAGGGATCAGTTACTGCCAGCTGCACCCACCTGTTTCTTCTTGGGAAGAGGTAGTAGAGTGCCAGCCAGGTTAGTGACTACATCTTAATTCAGGACTCAGGACTTAGAGGGGAAGGAGCTCTCACCTACCATGATGATCTAGCATGAATCAGAGGCTGGCACAGGGATATTGGCAGGGCTTTTTGTCACCCCCTCATTAAGAGTCCCAGCTGCTTTTCCTGATGCCACTTTTAGAACCATTGGAGAAGTCTGTTCTTGCTTGGTTTGCTAGCAATGTGTTGCCCATGCCATCACTGCCCTTGAAAGAGGTGAAAGGTTGACAAAAGTACTTGAACAGGGACCACAATTTGGGTTGAGGGACAAGAATAACCACTTGGTATTAAGCATTCACAAGTCCAAGGTCCTGTCTCATTAACTGCAATTCTGATCCTCTGCCTGGGACCACAGTCAATAAAGCATGACTGCATTTCACTAGCTATTTGAAAGCCAGGAAAAATGCCTTTGACAGGGACACTTTACTGAACCTCGTAAAATAGAAATATGAATATTCTTTAACTATGATAATGTAATTGAGAAAAGAAGATATATAAAACATGATTGGCTTTTTAAGGTCTTTATGAACCTTTCGTTGTAGCACTCCAGTGTCTTGTTACAGATACCCAGGGTTTCTCTAGGATTGTTTGTGCTTTTACTTCTTTATTTATTTTTTAAATGAACACAGAATTCTCTCGTAGCATCTAAAGGACCTTACAATTGCTTTTTAAAATGATTTAGATTCATAAAAATTACTCAAGTGCTCATATTGTTCTTCTTCCTCTGCCCACCCAACCTCCCATTGGTGAAGAAATAAAATAACATGTAATATACATATATTAGATACTGCATATAATTATATTATAATATGTATAAAATTATAAACTAGTATTGTGAAGTTTGGTTCCCAGGCTGTCACCCATGGGGGAACTACCAAGCTCCAAACCTGTGTGGTTTGTTAGTGTCCAGAGACAAGCCAAGTTCACACATACAGCAGCAGCGGCAGCAAAAAGAGTGAAGCCACAGTTTCATTAAAGCATAGCGTCACTTCAAAATAAATGAAGCAGCTCTCTCTCTCAAGGTGAGGAGGGATCACCTTAAGTATGGGTAGGATACACTTTCATCCAAAAGCGAAGCAAGTCCCCCTCTCGTGGTGAGAAGGGATGTTGTCTAGGGGAATACGTGTAGTTTTTCTGTGGCACTGAGTGGTTAGGTGCTGGTCTGTGATCCACGTGGTCTGAAATTCAAAAGCACCAGCACTCCGCAGGAGAAAGAGTGGACTTTCGACTCCTGTAAACAGTTGCAGTCATGGAAGCATACAGCGAGGTCACTGTGAGTCGGCATCGACTCTATGGCAGTGAGCTTGGCTTTGGTTTGGTTCATTCCCTTAGCAGGCAGGGCCGAAGCCCCTGTTGTGGCCCTGTCAGGTATTAGGTGCGGTGTAGGGTCAAAAAGAGACTCCAATCTCAAATATAATTTAAGGAGAACAGTTATTAAGTCTTAGAAGGGACAAAGAGAAAACGGAGACCCAGATACATCATCCAGCTGAGGGAGGCCAGTAGCACAAGGTCATAATGGTGTCTGCGACTTGATGGCCAGGATGCTAGCTAGATAAGGCATGGAACAAAGGAAACCCTAACAAATTCATGACTGACGGTAGATCGCTTACGGGTGCGACTATGGAAGAAAAACAGGGCCATGGTAGGGACACGTATATTACGTTAGATAGAAGAGCGTACAGGGTTGATCCAGGCCTTCCACCCAAGGCAGTCAGGGCACCACTGAGGGCATGACTCATGACTATGTGACCCCCAGTGTTGCCCCTGGGGATCCTACTCAGGGAAGTCCCTTGGCTGGCTGGAGATAGGGGGAGGTTATCCATTTTTCAATGCACTCTGCCTGAGTAGACAAGACGATCTACACCCTTGGTTAATGATCAGAAGGAAGTCAATGGCGGCTTAATCTACATGGGGAATTGAAAATTGATTGGGAGCTCTGCCATCCATAGTCTTCCGCAAATGAGGTGCTCAGAATATAAACTCTAACACATACGTAAGATTAATTGCACAGTCTCTTACTACATAAAAAATACTAGAATACCTATATGAAATCTTTTGATACATGTGTGCATTTAAAAATAATTGTAATACTAGTGGAAAACAGTGACACCGAAAATGCCTATACACATTTGCTCTTAGGGACTTTTAGAATCTGGAGCCTGAAGCTCCTGGCTCTCTGCTTTTTCTTCCAGCTTCCTTTTGAAGCATATTTGCAGAAGTTAAACCCGCTGGATTTAGCTTAGCAAGAGAAAAACTCACTGTCATTGAGTCATTTCTAACTTAATAGTAACCATAGAGGTGGTATTTTCTGAAGTGGAAGTATTTCAATGAATAACTACAGCCTTGATGTCTGGTTCCTGGGACCCAATTACTACTCTAGACAGTTTGTCTGAATGGAAGGAATTAAGCTGGATGCAGGCCTTTGTGTGATTCTCAGGGTGATGTTACTTCGCTGCTTTTAAAGAGGAAAGTGCCTGCTCTACCTGCTCAGGCCATGTGTCTTACTGGGCTACAGCGCCTACAAGGCCTTTGTCAAACCACAGCTGCCGAAAGGGGCAGTGTTTGGAGAACTGACTGCATCCTTTGATTTTCACTTTGGTATGAGCTGTCGAGTTGATTCTGCCTCATAGTGGCCCTGTGCAGAACAGAAAGACACACTGCCCACTGTGTGGTTCTGCGCCATCCTCACAATTGTTCTTATGTCTGAGCCCTTTGGTTCAGCCACTGTGTTAATCAATCTTGTTGAAGGTCATCTTCTTTTTCGCTGTCCTTCTGTTTACCCAGCATGATGGCCTTCTCCAGGCAGTGATTTTAATAGTGGTCTATTAAAAATGGCAACATCAAACACCAACCCAAACCATACCCACTGTCATCAAGTTGATTACAAGACAGCATTTCTGAAACTGTAAATCTTTATGGAAACAGACAGCTTGTCTTTCTACCTAGGTGCAATAGCATGGTTTTGAACTGCTAACCTTACCATTAATAGCTCAATACTTATCCCACAGTATCATATTAGCTGTTTATTCAAAAACCTTTGCTTTTCTAAAGAATTTTTTTAGTTATGATTCTTTTAAAAGGTATTTAAGATAATCAAGGCTACTTGCCTAAAGTTCCTAGAAAAAAGTGAGTTGTTGGCTTGTTGTTATTTGCTAAATTCCAGTGTATAAATAGTGTTTAAATAAAGACCAGTGTATTAATAGTGTAGAAATGGATGTATCAAATTAACAGCACAAATGCTGTGATAAAACTTAATGAGTTCTCTTAAAGCTACCCAGCCTCAATTTAAACTTGTCTTTAATTCTTAGCATAAACATATAAAATATTGATTTTTTATAATTATATATAATTTTATAACCGTGTTTATCCTCTAAATATTTACTTTTCCTCCTTCCCTCCTTTTTCTTATCTTCTTTTCCTAGTAAAGCATTCCGTAAGTTCTATGATGATAATTTAAAATTTGAAGCAGTTTTATAATATCATTACAAAGAATTTCAAAACAAAATGCAAGCCCACCAAAGCAATTA
>NW_022107431.1:96080920-96082902 GCF_000313985.2 Echinops telfairi | reverse complement strand
AGCTGGAGGTTACTCCTCCTTCTCATTGTTCTGATCATCATCATCATCGTTTTAATTTATTGAAGCGGTGGTTTTCTACCATATATATACACCATTAAATCTTCGTGGGAGTTTTTAAAAATTCAGAGGCTGGGATATTTATACTGGTTTCTCCGCTGCCATCAGGCCAGTTCCAACTCATAGCAACCCTGCAGGGCAGAGCAGGAGGCGCCTCAGAGTTTATGCGGCTGACGTCTTTACAGAAGCAGCAAGTCACAGCCTTCTCCCGAGGAGCAGCTGGTGGGTTCCGGCTGCCTACCTTTTAGTTAGCAGCACAATGTTTCACGTGCTGTGCCTCCAGGGACCCCCCACTGATTTTGGGTGCTCTTCAAAAGAGGTTCTGCGGTAGGAGGAGAAGGTTAAAAGTAACGAGGTAGATGCAGCAGTGGTCTTTGCTTGGTGGTGGTTTAAACTTCACGCTGGATGCTGTCCTGGATTCCACAGTACAATGCCCAAAAGAAGAGGACTTTAACTGCTTTCCAATGATAAAAAAAAGAGTTCCATCAGTAAAAAGACTAAGAGATTTCCTTGTTTTCATGCCTTTCTGTGTTTGCAGGCAAGCAGTTCTTTGATCTGCTAATGATTCTAAACACTAGCAAGCTCCATTTGAGGCAGAGGAGATGGAAGACGGCCCAGGTAACATTGTCTTACTGTCTCTTCAGCATTGACAGCTAACCCCTGATTGTGGTAAGCAAAATAATTCCCCAATTCCCTGAACTTTGTCCATGTTCTAATCCCCCAAACTAAAATACATGCAAATTCACCGCTGCAGAGCCAATTCCAATTGATGGTGCGCCAAGCAAACAGAGTGGAGCTGCCCCAGAGGTTTCCAAGGCTGGTCATCTGACAGAAGCAGACCCTCTTGGGTTTCTCCCCATGGAGTTGCTGCTGAGCTCAAACTGGTCTTTTGGTTAACAGTCCAATTCTTAACCCATGGTATCACCAGGGCTCTTTTTTTAATACCAGAACGTGTAAAAAAAGGTATGCAGGCAACCTCCCGAAGGCCAGTGGTTCAAAGCCACTCCTCAGGATAGAGATGAGGTTGTTTGTCCAGTCCTGGAAACCCTAGGTGGGGTTGCTATGGGTCTGAATTAGTTGGATGTGGGTTTGGGGTTAGTTGCTTTTGGGGGTTTTGTTTCGGTATGTTAAGAACATATATGTCCAGTGTATCTGTGGTAGAAACGCAAATTCGCAATAAGGTAGTGGTGGTGGGACGTGTTGAACTGGATTGGGCCAGTTTGAAGTTTTGCATAAGAAGAATTAAAAAACAAAACAAAAAACCACCAACTTCTGACATTCAGAACTATAAAATAATAAATATATGTTGTGTTAGGATACTAATAGGAAACAAATGTAATACCTCACCACACATTTCTGAACAAACAATTGCTTCTTCTCAGAAATGCTAATAGTTAGTAGCTGGAAATTCCAGATTTAAATAAGGAACCTAGTATGGATGATGAAGCTTTCCTTCTGAACCATGGACTCCTCTGTCTCTGAGACGTCTTGTGGCTCCTAGGAATTGCACAAGTGAGCTAGCATTTTTTATAGCCTCGCGTTCCTCACACTTTTCCCCCCAGGCCCCATCCAGAGGACTTCACACTTCTGTGCAATTTCTTCTCTGTTACACAGGATTTGGGAAAGCTTCTTGGAGCCCAGCTATTTCATAATATGTGCCAGGAGTCCTTGAGTGGTGCAAATGGTTGATGTGCTAGGCTGCTAACCCCAAAGTCTGAAGGTTCAAGTCCATCCATAAACTCATTGAATGAAGTGTCTAGAGATCTACATTCTGAAATACCAGTCAATAAAAACACTCTGGAACTCAGTTATACTCTGATACACACAAGGTTGCCATGAGTCAGAGTCTACTCAAAGGCAACTGTTGATGATGTGTGCCAAAATATCCATCTGAGTTAGCATGAGTGACATTTACCACAATGGCC
>NW_022107431.1:96063745-96080074 GCF_000313985.2 Echinops telfairi | reverse complement strand
AGAAAGAAAATGTTTTGAAAAGTTTGATGGCAACACATGTACAACTGTGCCTGATACAATGGATGTATGGATTGTTATAAAAGCTGTAAGAGCCAGCAATATAATGATTTACTGAAAATTTTTTTTAAGTGTTGAAGAATAAGGATGTCACTTTGAGGGTTAAGGTGTGCTGGATCCAGGGCATGATCTTTTCAATTGCCTCTGATGCATGTGAAAGTTGAATAATGAATAAGAAAAACCGAAGAAGAATTAATGCATTTGAATTATGGAGAGCCGTACTGAAAGTACAATGGTTTGCCAGAAGAACAAATAAATCTGTCTTGGAAGATGTACAGTCAACATGTTTCTTAGAAGCAAGGAAGGTGAGATTTCATCTGATGCACTTTGGATGTGTTGTCAGGAAAGAACAGCCCCTGAAAATATTTGTCTTTTTGTGATTGGTTTATTTCTTTAACATTTTTAAAATAAACCCTTTTATGGGGGCTCTTACAGCTCTTATAACACTCCATATGTCAATTGTATCAAGCGCATTTGAATATATGTTGCCATCATCATTTCCAAAACATTTTCTTTCTACTTGAGCCCTTGGTATCAGGGCTTCTTTTTCCCCCTCTCTTCCCTACCCTCCCATCCTTGTGAACCCTTGATAATTTATAAATTGTTTTTATTTTCATACTTTATACCATTTGCTTTCTCTCTTCAGCCATGTTTCTGTTGTTCATCCTTTGGGGGTGGGGGTGTTATACATCGATCATTGTGATTGGTTACCCCTTTCACCCTACCTTCCCCCTACCCTGATGGTATCACTACTTTCATTATTGGTCCTGAGGGTTTTATCTGTCCTGGATTCTGTGTGTCGAGAGCTCCTATCCGTACCAGTGTACATGCTCTGGTCTAGCCAGATGTGTAAGCTAGAACTGGGGTCATGATAATGGGGGTGGAGGAGAAGAACTATAAAGAACTAGAGAATGTTGTGTGTTTCTTCAGTGCTATACTGCAGCCTGGCTGGTTCACCCCTTCCTTGAGACCCTTCTGTGAGGGGATGTCTAAATGTCTACAGATGGACTTTGGGTCTCCATTCCAAACCCCCTTGTTCACATTGAAATGGTTGTTGTTTGGGGTCTTCTGATGCCTGATACCTGATCCCCTCGTCACACGGGTTGGTGTGATTCTTCCATGTTGCCTCTGTTGCTTCCCTGCTAGATGGCCGCTTCAAGCCTTTAAGACCCCAGATGCTATAATATTTTAATAGCTGGGCACCATCAGTTTTATTCACCACATTTGTTTATGCACCCATTTGTCTTCAGTGATTGTGTCAGGAAAGTGAGCATCACAGAATGCCAGATTATTAGAACAAAGTGTTCTTGGGTTGAGGGAGGACTTGAGTCAGAGGCCCCATTTCTGTCTGCTACCTTAATACTTAACCTATAAGTTTATGTACATAGACCTATATCCCTATCATTATATATTAATATACCTACATATGTACATGCCTATGTTTATACCTCTATAAATGTCTTTGACTGCTAGTTCTTTTCTCTATTTCCTTTTACTTTCCTCCTGTCCCACTATCATGTTCGACCTTCATTCAGCTCTCTGTACTTCCTCTTGGCTGCATTGCACTTGATCGAACCCCACCAGACATTCTATGCCCTCTTTGCCATCAATTTTAGATTTCTTGTTCCCTTGTCCCTGGGTTTGTTAGCTCCCCACTCCCATTCCCCCACCGCCTCCTCCCTCCTGTCCCCCCAGAACTGTTGGTCCCATTGTTTTCTCCTCGAAATTGTTTATCCTGCCTATATAGATAGACATGAAAAAAAAAAGAAGAAGAAAATGTTTCTCTCAGTATGATGTCTTCAAGCTTCATCCATACTGTAGCATATATCAAGACTTTATATACACATTGACTATATTTATATGTATTGGTTGTATAGTACTCATACATATGCACCGTATTTGTTTATTCATTCATTTGTTGATGGGATATTAGGTTGCTTTCACCTTTTGTCTATTTTGAATAGTGCTGCAGTAAACATTGGTGTACAAATGTCTTTTGAGCCTCTAGTTTCAAGGCGTTTGTGTATTCCTAGGAGTGGAATTACTGGGTCACATGGAGTTCTGTTTTTAGAATGTGAGGGACCACCACACTGTTTTCCACAACAGCTGTATCTTTTTTGTATTTCCATCAGCAATGGATAAAATTTCCAATTTCCTCACATCCTCACCAACTTTTGTTATTTTCTGTTTTTAAAATTTTAGTCATCCTAGTTAGGTGTGTAATGGTATCTCGTTGCGCATCTCCTGCATCTCCCTGATGGCTAATAAGCCTGACATTGGCCGTCTGTCACATGGTTGGTGGCATTTGAAACGTCCACTCATGTCCTTTGCTCATTTTATGATTGACGTCTTTGTCTTTTTGCTGTTTTAGGTATACTTTAATTATTCTATTCTTGTTAAGTATATGATTTCCAAAGATGCTCTCCAAATTGGTAGTTTATCTTTTCACATTACTTGGTAAAGTATTTAGATGAACAAAAGTTTAAATTCTTTTATGAGATCCCATTAATTTATTTTGGCTTTTGCTGCGTGTGGTTTTTAATTATTTTAGATAATCTATTGTTGAAAGCTGGACCTGACAGCATTGCCAGTGCTGATTTTATGGTTTTATTTTGTACTTTTAGGTCCTTAATCCATTTTGAATGGACTTTTGTGTAGTATGAGTTGATTCCACTTTTGGATACTGGTTTGCTTAAACACAGCCTCACTTCCATGACTAGCATTAAAAATATACTTCATTCTCAGAATCTTTAAGATTGGAATGTCACCTGCCTCGTTATTTAACAATTAAACAAAGAGTCTGCTTCTCAGTCTATGTAAATCTGAAACCTCTATTAACATTAATCAAAGTAAGGAAGCCAGAAAATAAATGAACACATTCTTTTAAATTTAGAGCAGTTTGTTACATGGGGGCATTGAAATTAAAGTTCAAGTTTTATTGTTATTGGGTTGGTTTGTTTTTTAGGTGTATGGAACCCACCAGATGCAAAGCCAGTTTTGCTATAAACTATGTACCAAAAAAAGATTAATGTAAAGGAAAAGTAGAACAATGATTGCAAATTGCCTGTTAGATTGTGGTTGAAGGCAATTTCTTGTTCAATAATTTTAATAACAATCTTCTCCCAATATCCACCTCATAAAGAATTGCAAGCTCAGATAGGAAAACACTCCTCAAGGCCAACAAACAGTCCTTGAACTAACTACAAGCTTTTCTTTCTTGGTTTTTTTTTTGGGGGATCATTGGTTTGTTGTTGTTTTGTTGTGTATTATTGCTTGGTTTTGCTCTGTCTTGTTTTTGTGCATGTTATTGTCTCTGCAGTTCTGTCTAAGATAGGCTGGATGAACAATCTGGAGGAGAAAAAACCGGAACTGACAGTTCCAGGGGGACATGGGAGAGGGGGGTGGGGGGGAAAGATAGTGGTGTTAACAACCCAGGGACAAGGGAACAAGTGATCCAAATCGGTGGTGAGGAGGGTGTAGGAGGTCTGGTAGGGCATGATCAAGGGTAATGTAACTGAGAGGAATTACTGAAACCCAAATGAAGACTGAGCATGATAGTGGGACAAGAGGAAAGTAAAAGGAAATAGAGGAAAGAGCTAGGAGGCAAAGGGCAACTGATTACAAGGATCTATATATAACCTCCTTCCTGGGGGACGGACAACAGAAAAGTGGGTGAAGGGAGATGTCGAACAGGGAAAGATATGACAAAATAATAATTTATAAATTATCAAGGGTCTATGAGGGAGGGGGAGTGGGGAGGGTGGGGAAAAATGAGGAGCTGATGCCAGGGGTTTAGGTGGAGAGCAAATGTTTTGAGAATGTTGAGGGCAATGAATGTACAAATGTGCTTTACACAATTGATGTATGTATGGATTGTGATAAGAGTTGTATGAGCCCCTAATAAAATGATTTAAAAAAAGAATTACAGTCTCAGAAACACTGCATAGGGTTACTGAATCCTGACTCAGTTTGAACATAATTCAAGTGTTATACACATTGCTCCATTGGGTTTGTACCTTCATGGTTTCAAATTATGGCTTGTATCCTGCCAAGACTTAGGTCAGTGTACTGTAGTCAAAAATCAGTCTCCAAAGCAAGTAGAAATTAACATTTTTCCTATTTCAAAAATGAAATTATATTTATGGTCAACCTATCGTTATTTTAATTTTTAAATGCAGTAAGTCATTAGTAGAATTACAGACCAAACAGAGAAATATTCAATTTGACTTTGTGGTATTTTCCTCTCTAAGCTCTCAGCTAAGTATTTTTAGATAGTGGCACTCAGCCTACAGGATGCAAATCTGAGGGGCCAAGATGTTCTTGTAAGGGATTCTCAGCTTCAGGGATGGCTGTTGACTTAATGACTATGATATCACACACAAACAGGTGTGATTACCTTTCAAACAGATATAGATGTTATGGTGATTCACAAACTGCCAATTCATTTACAAGTCTGAACTAATTCATTAGAGCTACTTTTTATTATGTATTTCCTCAGTTAATGGGCAATTGTTCTTAGGGTGAGATAGTATTATGTAATATTGTAGGGGCATCAGAAATACATCTTCATGATCGAAACTTAAGGCAGGTATATATAAAGCAGAGAAAATAGCCATACCCATGGCCACGTCTTTGGATAGGGTATAAAGTCCATATATGCCATCCAACCCATTCTAATTCATACAATCCTATATAGCAATCCTACTTTTCTGAGACTAGAAATCTTAATGGAAGTAGATCGCCTCATCTTTCTCTCCAAAAGTGGTTTTGTTGGTTTAAACTACTGATTATGCCAATAGCAGTACAATGTGTACCATATAGTGCCTTCAGGGATCCTTAGAGTAAATAACCAAAAAACCATACCAAATCCACTCCCATCCAATCAATTCCAACTCACAGTCACCCTATATAATGTTCCCAAGGCTATACAATTTTATGGGAGAAGATAGCTTCACTTTGTTCCCTCAGAGTGGCTGGTGGGTTTGAACCACCAACATTGGGAGTAGCTTACCTAGCAGTATCACCAAAACTCCAGAGTAGATAACTCAACCCCCAAACCAAACCCACTGCCAACAGAATCAACCGGACAGGCTACTAGTCCTATGCTCAGCCCTCTGCAAGCTGCAGGGAGAAGAGAGTTGAGATATTTCCCTATGTTATAACCAATCTCTTTCCTATGGGAGCAGTGCTACTGTTAATCCACAATATTCCAAGAGTTAGCAACTGCACTAAATGCTTTGCCATCAGTGTTTCATTTATGTCTTGCAATAACACTTAGCAAATAGAAGATGAAGAAACTGAGAATAAGTGGTGTTGGGGTGAGGTGGGGAGTGTGGTAAATGCATGAGAGTAGGTCATCTTGGAGTGAGTCGGGGAGTGTGGTAAATGCATGTCAGACACTTGGATTTGATTAACCTCTAAGCCTGTGACTTCACAGATACTGGTGGCAAGGCCAAGCCCTGAGCAGAAATGGGAAATTGGGAAAGTTAATTTTCCTCGCTCTTTTTCACTTCCTGGTGCCATTCGCTTTAACCAGTTGCTGTCAAGTCAATTCTGACTCGTGGCATCCCCATGAGTGTCAGAATGGAACTCCATGCCATGGAGCTGAGTTATCGAGAGAAGCAAAACATTATTGATATTTATACTTCAGTATTGGAAAGGAGCACTTGTGGTGTAGTGAGTTACTCCCTGGGCTGCTAACCTCAGGGTCTGCAGTTCAAAACCACTAGCCTCTCTATGGAAGAAGATGAGGCGTCTACTCCTGTAAAGATTGACAACCTCGGAAACCTACAGGGGCAATTCTACCCTGTCCTGTAGGGTTGCTATGAGCCGGAAATGACGTGATTGCTGTTAGTTTGATGAGTTTGTTTGGTTTAGTATATTGGGAGCCAGCAGAATTTGGGTTTAAAAGGGAAGATTTTTCCACCAAAAGCAATGAAGATAGATGTTACCATATGGATAAACCTGAAAATATGCTAAGTGAAAGAAGTCAGACACAAAATGACACAGATTATATGATAAGTCTAAAGTAAGCAAAGGCATAAAGAGGAAATGAGAAATGACTGCTTCATGGGTACACATCATCCTTTTCGGGCCATGAAAATGTGCTGGAACTAGTGAATACATCTCAGTACTTACATTGGGAAGAGCTGGACTTGCTTGGTGGGTATTAGACACCATAAAAGACAGACTGATGCCACTATGGTCGCTAAACAAATGGTAAGGGCTCAAACCCATTCAGTGGCTTTATAAGGAAAAGACTTAGTCATCTACTTCCATAACAATTACCACGTAGACAATTCTATGGGGCAATTCTACACTGTCACATGGCATTCCCATGAGTTAGAATCAACTTCATGGCTCCTAGGAAACCCATAGGCTCCATAAAGGCCTTGCTGTTCTTTCTGGACTAAGATCTTTGTCAAGGTCCCTGGTCTACCCCAACAACCTTTGAATCTTGGGTCTACCCCAACAACCTTTGCTAAATTTGAATCTTGGGGAGCAAGTGTTAGGAGTTTCAGTTTCTATATTTCCAGAAAGAGTTGGCCTCCTTCCGTGAATCTGTCACTTCTGTAAAACTTTCCCAGGAAAAGTGTATGAGGGAGCTCCAAAAAGTTCAGGGAAAACGGAAGTAAAAGATCATGAAACTTCTTCACCAAATGATTTGCAAAATGGAGGAGCTATCACTTTATGGCTTTTCACACACAAGAATATATTTTCACAGAAAAAAATATAGATCTCTCACTCAAGATAACTTTCTATTTCTATATGTATATAAAGGCGTTTATCTTGCTTAAATAGTAATAAAGTAAAATTTTTCCCACTCCAAGACATCTAGGCCTGGCTAACTTTGACGTCGTGCCTCAGATACATTTAGCTCTAGAGCAGTGGTTCTCAAGCATCCTAATGCCACAACCCTTTAATACAGTTCTTCATGGTGTGGTGATCCCCCCAACCATCAAATTATTTTCATTGCTACTTCATAACTGTAATTTTTCTACTGTTATGTATCATAATGTAAAAATATGATATGCAGGGTGTATTTTCATTGTTATAAATTGAACACAATTAAACATAATTAAAGCATAGCAATTAATCACAAAACAATATGTAATTATATATTGTGATATATTTATGTGTTTTCTGATGGTCTTAAGTGACCCCTGTGAAAGAGTCATTAGACCCCCAAAGGTTGAGAACCTCTGTTCTAGAGGCTGGATGGTTTTGCCATTTATTAGCTTTGGAAATTTAGCAAGTTACTTAATCAAAGAACTGTGGTTTCTTCATCTATGATACAGAGCAGAGACAAAAGGAAACACAACCTCAAACTTGCTTGGAAAAAACATGAATCCAACAGATTTGGGGGCAGCTCAACAAATTAAAGAATGAGCAGCCTTGGGTAGGATCTGGCCCCTTTGATTATTGGATGCAGAGTCTAGGTTGCTGACCACGCACTCTCTCTCCATTCACATCTCTATTCTTCTTGAAGTGCTGGTTTTGTATTTTCAGACTTCCTTACAAGGTAGGACATGTTTGCAAATTGTAGTCGTAGTCAGAAACATTAGAAAGGCTCATTCCTGCCAGTGCCAGCAAGAAAATTCTAAGGAAGGGCACCGAAGACCTACTTCAGTCCTATGTTTATCCCTGGATCCCTAGGCCAGTCATTGGGACCAGGCTAACAAGCTTCATTGATTGGCTCAACTCAGTCGCATGACATCCCTTGTAGTCAGGGAAGTAGGAAACTGTACACAATCATCCGTGTCACCAGCACCATAAGGTTGAGATCCACTGGCAAAGAACCTTAAGGAAGGGGATGGCTGTTACCATAGAAGGAGTCAAGGGACACTGTTAATAACCATGTTAACCCACACAGGTTTCTTATGAGAACTAAAGGAAGTTCAGTAGAGATACACTGTAAATCGGGATTATGCTCTAAACTTAAAATGTTAACAGGTGTTTGGGGGAGAATGGGAGAAGACCCCAAATTCAGTCTACAGATTCTTTTATTAATATTTAAGTCAGTCAAAGACAACTATCTGAATGGTGGAAGAGATTAGCATGAGACCATAATGGAGCCCACAAATATATGGTCATGTGGCTAATTGGACATGAAAGAAAACAAAGGAAATCATGATTGGTGGCAAATCAATTCATCACTGTCACAGGTAGGACTATGGAATCTGGGACAGGAACATGATTGGAATATGTACCTAATTAAAAGTTGTATTTATTTTATTATTGTTTAATAATATTTTATTGATATTTCAATATATCTTACTCATTTCAACATAGCCATTCACATACAGTGCTATTGTTCAATCCCATCGGGTGGGGTTGTAAAATCATCAGTGCTATCAACACCCCTTTTAAAAGATTTTTAAAGCTGATTCCAGACTGCATCTGGGGCTTCAACTACCTGGCTGCATGTCGGTCTGGGGTGACTCATAATTATGTATCCCAGAATCACCAGGACCCCAATTTTTAAATACTCTGTGGCTATTTTCAGGAAAGGAAGCCCAGGTGGACTGTCAGGTAAACGCTGGACCGCTAACCACAAGACTGGAGGTTCAGACTGGCCAACTGCTCCGAGAGGAGAAAGTACAAGCAGAATGCTCGTTAGAAACAAGGATAGTGAGACTTCGCCGCGCATCCTTTGGACATGTTATCACGAGACACCAGTCCCTGAAACAAGTCCTCATGCTTGGTCAAGTAGAAGATGCAGTGAAAGAAGCAGACCCTCAGCCTCACACATAACAATGTGAGGATGGCACAGGAGTGGGCCGTGTACATGGGGTTGTATGTACACGGTGGTACATGAGTCGGAACTGACTCAATCACACCTAACAACAGCAAACAGAGCTGGCGCTCTGCTTCTGGAATTCTAGTCTTCTACACTTGGAGGGAATATATTTCTGTTCTTTAACGACGCCTTCTTGTGGCATTTCTGTCACAGCAGGACTAAGTAACGAAGACACATGGTGTCAGAAACTTATCAGATGTACCCTAACTGTCCGTTAAGTCAGACCCTCTCTCCTGAAGGCTGACTTTCTTTCAGGCCGCGCAGCCCTTTCTGTTCTTTTGTTCCAGCTCATCAAAGACGCTTCCACCATTCTGAATGTCAGAAAACCACGGGAAGGATTCTCTACAAAACATGGTTTCATTCATGACTTGGCAGCTCCCTAAACAAACCCTGAATATGTTCTCATTCCTCTTCTGTTAAAGCGTTTCTAAGGTTAACTTTTCAGTCATTACTGGCGACACCTCCCAGGTGTTGTGCACATATAGATTATACACTTGAATGGAAATAAAGGCACAGCCAGCATTCCATTCTATGGAGGGGAAAGCACTTGGATCCATTAAGTGGAAAACGTGGATTTCCTGTTTACGTGGAACCATTCACGACAATCTACGAACATAACTATTGCACTCCAAGCGATGCTCTGTGCATATACCCCCTGTGTCTAATTCCTGCATTGACATTTATTCTTGGAAGAGAAGTTAAAACTCTTAAAAGTTAGTTAAAAGAAGTTAAAACAGGGAAATGTGCACATGTAACATAGGAAAGAATCTTGCCAATGATTAGTAGACTCTACTAATTTTTCTAGGAAAAAATGTGGAAACTAATATTTCCAGGAATGAAACTACGAATTATGCTTTTCCCAGAGATATTACTTATTGCATTTCCAGGTGCTCTCTCATATTTGGGTTCCGGCTGAGCATGGTCAGGAGAGGTCTGGGGCTTAATGAAGAAAGCCAATGGTTTGCTTTTGCTTTCTCTCTCTACATGTTTTCCTTTTTTATCTTTTTATGGGAAGTGAAAATCCATTTGCTGAATAATGAACATAGCATATTTCACTTAATTACCTTTCCATGCTCTCCTGTCTCTTACCCGCATCGTTTTTCAGAACTTTCATTAAAACATTGAGTATGGGCAAGGGAAAATAATTGAGGCATGTTTAACTTCTAAGTTTGTAGCAGAGAAGATCGATGGTCTAAAATTCTATTTAAGAAAAGTGGTGATGCCTAGCACATTGGGAACAGTCCTGATATGGCACTAAGGATGGGAGCCTCTTCTTGCCTGATGTGGTATTTACATAATCTATTGTCAGTTTGAGGTTTAGGAGTGAAAGGGAGAAGTTTAGCCTGCCAATTAGATCAAAGTTTGATGACTAAGGAGATAAATAGCTCATTGGAAGCAGGACACATGCTCACTCCCTTGGAGACTCTCTTCTGACAGGGCTCACTCCCTGCGAGACATTTCTGATAAGAAGCCATTGAAGTTACCCTGATGCATCCAGAGCCCTGGGAGCTACAGATGCCACGTGGAGACCCCTGCCAGCATTGACATGCTTACAACACCACTGGATCCACAAGACTTCCCACCCACTGGCCTGTTATTTGCCTGCATTCAGTGTCATTGCATGTGTTTTTTGAGTCTGAAGAGAACTTTACAGATCGGTAGCAGACATATTGGGTAGTATTGGACTAATGGACTTGATCGGGACTGGGTTGGGATGTTTACTCAAAATTTAATTACTCTTGTATATAAAGCTCTTTCCTATACACATATGAGTATCTGTGAATTTGTTTCTCAAGTCTACCCAGACTAACAGGCCTGCTAATCACAAGGTTGGCTGTTCAAACCCTACATCCACACAAGCATGTGCCAGTCTGTTTCCATGAAGATTTACAGCCTTGGAAACCACATGCCAACTCACAGCCATCGAGTCAAAGACGACACATAGACCCGTAGTTGGCTTAACGACCACAGGAAAAAAAGAGTGGGAACTGAGGCAGAGAACACCCTAAACGTAGCCCCTCCTTTCGAGTAGCTTGAATTATTGAAGCGAAAATGTCATGCAGCCTGTAATTCACTTTAATTTTCTCAGCAGTTTGTATGTAAATAGGGGTATTATTTTGTTTTAATGCAGAGACGGAGGTGTGCAGTTATCCTGATTAACACTATATACGTCACCTGTTGGTTAAACAGATTGTAGTGGAATCAATTCCAATTCATGGCGCCCCGTGTGTGTGTGGCAGAGTAGAACTGTACTCTGTATGGCTTTCAGTGACGGACTAGTCAGTAAATCTACAGACTTTTCTTCAAAGGCGCCTCGGAGGTGACTACGACTATTAACTTTTGGTTAGCCGACGAGTGTATCAACCGTTCATCCATCAGGGTTGTTAGTGGTAGCATTTAATCAAAAGGCCAACCTTTAACTAATTAAAGTTTAACGAATTAGTTAACTGATTTAACTAATTTCCATCTCTAATTAACACTGGATGTTTTGACAGCACCCTGAATCCTAAAAGGAGACTTTCATCTGTGGAGTTCCAGGTATTGCAATGGGTGGCCTAGATGGATGGGATGGCTAGAAAGGCTAGCCAAAACATTCCTGCCTTCCCATGAACAAGTTATAAGAATGTGGCCAAGTCCTCTAGACTTGATTTTTACACTCACTTGTCCAGGATCATCAATGGCATAAAGTCCCAAAGGAGGAGAAGAGGTAAGATCCATAAAGGAAGTGGTGAAAGGAACCCTGGTGGCATAAGGGGCATGCGCTGAGCTGCTCACGATGAGCTCCCCAGTCGGAAACCACCAGCAGCTCCAGGAGGAAAGAGGAGGCTTTCTACGAAGGGCAAGGGTTACCGGTTCAGAAACCCAGGGGGCAGTTCTACTCTGTCCCGTAGGGTCACTGGGAGTTGGAATCAACTCGATCACAGAGTGATTGAGTGAATTTTGAGACAAAGGCAGACACCTCACACCTGGCGATGAAGTCTGTATTTTCCTCCGGTTTTTTTGGTGACGCGCTAACACTGCTGCTAATGAGCTCCGGGCATCTGTTGACCCCACAGTGGTCTTCTGCTCTCACCCCGTCTGGTTATTCAGACCCTTCCCTTTGTTCATACTGTCCCAGTCTTTACCCTGAGGCGACCCAGAGAAGCTCTTAAGATTATTAACAATCTTTATCCTTTGCGTGAATGACTAAAACGTACTATTTAGAATAAAATTTAGAAAGCATCCCTATTTATAATTATTGTTACCTGTGTAGCCATGTACATTACAAATTTTGATTGGCATGCAAATGCCTTCAATGCAACCTCTGTTTGGTAAATGTGAATTCAATTGCAGGTATTTCATTCTTAAAATGACAATATAACAAATTTGGAGATGGGAAGAGGATGGCAATTAACCAAAACGAGGTCAGTCATGATGTAAATGCTGAGGTAGAGCTGTCAGTGAAGGTCAATAAGCTAAAATATTGTTAACAATATGCAATGGCGCTTTCTTAGGACTTGGCACTAAAATGTGTGTTTCTTATACACACTATTTTAACCCTAAACTGACATTCTCTAAACACATTCTAATCAAAGGTGACTGAAAGAATTATATCCTGGAGAGTGAATTGAATAAGGGTTTAATTTTTTTCTTACCTGTACAAATATTTAAAGACATTCTGAAGATCAATAACTTATTATATGAAGCAACCCTGGTAAAGAAAATTACTACCTGAAGGCTAAGCGGTAAAATAGAGTGATCATGCCACTAAGTAAACTGTATAAAAAGGAATGTTTTTTTCTCTATGAGATTAAATCCACATTTTTCAGACAGAAAGGACAATCAAGAAATGAATCTCCCTACAATTTACCAACTTAACTCGCTACTAATGTCCCCACCCCCCATCTAATCACACTGAATCATGCCCATTATACACTAAGCACAAGATGCAGGATGCGAAAGATGAGCCAAAGATGCTGGAGGCATAAGAGGAGCCATAGATGCAGAGGAGTGGAAATCAGTAAAACAATCTCCATGAGGTCTTGGTGAGAAAGGTTGAGACAATGCATAAAAGGCTGAGCTCTCTGTTTAAGAAACCATAGAACAAAGGGGAATCATTACTTGGAATAAAACATGAATGTGAAGCTCCATTTTGTGTAACAATTCTCCATAAACAGCATTGGAGGGCCGTGTATGTGACCCCCTCTGGCTTCCCGGTTGCTATGAGACAGGGGTCAGACAAGGTTCCATGGCCCATCATTCTTTACCTACTCTGATGTCAACCATTCCTCCTTTACACAGCCCTCTACATTCCTTGCAATGGCCACACAGAACTCATAGACAACACTCACAATTACAGGGGTTTATTAGGGAAGTTAATAGGTTACCACAAACCAGGATCAGCAAACAGTAAGGATACAGTCATTGTTCTCCTCAGCAAGCAGTTAAGTCTCTCTCTAGTTCTAAGCCACATGACAGCCAAGTCTCTTTCTTGTTCTTAGTCTCAGCCTCCATGGGCCAGGAAACCAGCCCACCTGTCACTCTCCTACAGTTGCAGAGTCTCAGACCAGATGAGAAGGTACCTTATAGTCTCGTCACTGCTCCTCTGAGTCTCTGTGCCACAACCTGTGCGGCAGTTATATCATCTGGTGTACATTTGTGAAGGGGTGGAAGAGTCTAGGCTGTCAATCAAGTCTCAGCTTGATGACCTCATTTGGAGGTGCCATGGAGATAAATAGCTCATTGGAAGCCAGATATACTCACTCTTTGCAAGACATTACTGACAATGATCCTGATGGAGCTATACTGATGCAGCCAGAGCCCTGGAGCTGGAGGAGCCACATGGAGACCCACGCCAGTGCTGAGATGCTTCTACCGCCACTGAATCCACAAGACTTTCCATCTACTGGCCTGTGATCTGCCTATATTCAGCATCATTACATGTGTTTCGTGAGTCTGAAGTGGACTTTATAGATTGGTTTTGGGCATATGGGCTAGTATCAGACTTATCGACTTGATCTGGACTAGGTTGGGGTGTTTTCTCAATATTCAATTACTCTTGTATATAAAGCTCTTTCCTATACACATATGATTATCAATGAATTAGTTTCTCTAGTCAACCCAGACTAACACCACCTGTGATGCATCTGGTCTTGGTGGCCTCTGCCATTTCAGAAATAGATCTTGAATGAACTCTTCGAAGGTCCTCAGGGTTTCTCTGTCCTCTACCCCTGCTTCAGAGAATGGCTCATTCTTATCACCTGGAATGGTGGTGGGAAGTGAGGGTGGGTTTGAGGGGTCGGTAATGAAAACTGACCAATCCCTTTAGTGTTACACTCAGCCTATTTGCATGATCCCACCCAATCACTTGGTGGGAGTTACAGAGACTGGGGTAGGAGAGCCACATTAAAAAAAAATTCACTCCACCATACAATTCACATGGCACAAAATTCATAGAAATCCATACCTTTTAAAAATGATGACACCTGTAGAATTACATTTGGAAAAGGAAATAAGGTATTCAGCCAGTGTGGTTAGGATCTGAACATTGCTAGCAGATGAAAAATTCTGAATTCATCATAGTTTATTGGTAGAAAACCAAATACCAGGTCAATGGACATATATGGAAAATTTTATCTAAGCGGACCACAATAAGGAAGGCCTAACATTTATTGCAGTAACAAACAAGACAGTTAAATTGCCCCAACTCTAATATTGTAGGAGTTTGGGACCACAGACTGAAAGGACATATGTGTAAGATACATACCTGGTAAAGGACTCATATCCAAATTATAAAAGGAACTTTTAAACATCAACAATAAGTAAACAATCCATTTACAAAATGGGCAAAAAAGCTAAACAGGTGCATCACCAAAGAAGATATACATGTGGCAAATAAGCAGTTCAGAGAACTGCAAATTACCACAACAGTGAGATCCTAAGACAGCTGTAAAAATGGCTAAAATTCAAACCATTGAGGACACCAAATGCTAGTGAGACTGTGGCGCAACCCGACACCCTCATCCACTGCTGACGGGAATACAAAATGGTACATCCCGTTTGGAATACAGTCTGCCAGTTTCCTCAAAGCTAAATTTAAGCTTGCCATATAATCTAGCAATAACACACCTAGGTGTTTGTCCAAATGAATTGAAAGCTTTTGCCCACATAAAATTCTATACATGAATGTTTACAGTAGTGCTATTTATAATTGCCAAAAATTGGAAGCAAGTAAAATATCCATGAGGTAATGCATGAATAAACAAATTATAATACATCCACACAATGGAGTGCTATTCAGAAATAAAAAGAAACACTATCTAGCTTCAAAAAAACAACTCATGACTAACCTTAAATATATATTTCTAAGTGAAAGAAGCCAGTGTGAAAAACATACATACTGTATGATTCCAACAACATGTCAGTGTAGACAAGGTGAAACTATAAACAGTGGAGAGATCGGTAGTTTTCTGGGCTCTGGGGAAGGGGGGCGGTAAGTGAATACAGCATCAGTGATACTGTAGTAATGGTAGATACATGACACACGTCAAATCTCAGGACTGACAACACAGAGTACCCTAATGTAAACATTATGCGTCAATAATAATATAAGTATAATATATCTACTGGCTCATTAATTATTACATATACATCACACAAATTCAAGATGATCCTAATAGGAGAATTTGTTTTCCGATGTATTATGAATTGAATTGTACTCCCATACCCCGCAAAATGTTTGAGATTATAACTTCTGATACCTGTGTATGTAACCTGGCTTGGAGAAGGAGGTTTTTATTTTATTTTATTTGCAGTTGTTTTGTTATTTTGTTTGCAGTTGTTAAATTAAACTCCAGCATTAAGGTCATTCGGAGTAGGATGGGTCCTAACTCTTTTTGCGGGATATCTAATGAAAGAGAACTGACAGCGAGACAGAAACACAAACAGGAGGAAGACGGGCTCCATGAAATGATGGAGGCAGAAGCGCCCGTGAGCCTTAAAGGAACAAGGTTTACCACAGCTCCTCCCGCTCTTCCTAAGGACTGTGGTCACACCGTCTCACTCTTCCTACGGAGTAGGCGACAGCCACTCTTATATTCTGTGTCCCAGATCTGGCACCTCTCCCATTTTCAGTAGTGACGAGACGCCTACCTCTCCCATTCCTTCTAAGGACCTGGCCCCCGCCCCTCCCACTCTCTCTGACAGCACACTCGGGCCTGGCTACTTTTTGAGGCCATGGCCCAGACCCACCAGCCCTCCTTATGACCAGAGACCTGGCCCCTCCCACTCTCTGGGGACAGATGCTAGGCCCTCCCACTCTGTAAGGAGCATGTACACGTACTTATTATGGTGACCATTTAAAATGGGTCTGCATTAATGAAGACATAAATTTTCTTTTCTAAATCATTTTATTGATGCCTCATACAACTCTTATCACAATCAATACATCCATCCATTGTGTCAAGCACATTTGTACATGTGTTGCCATCATC
>NW_022107431.1:96053522-96062378 GCF_000313985.2 Echinops telfairi | reverse complement strand
ATATGTACATAGATCTATTTCCCTATCATCATATATAAATATATTTACATACGTACATGCCTATATTTAGAGCTCCATAAATGTCCTTTGTTTCCCAGTTTTTCCTCTATTTTCTTTAACTTTCCTCTTGTCCCACTATCATGTTCAGCCTTCATTTGGGTTTCAGTAATTCCTCTTGGCTACAATGCCCTTGATCAAGCCCTACCAGGCCTCCTACACCCTCCTCACCACCTATTTTAGATCACTTGCTGCTCCCTTGTCCCTGGGTTTGTTAACACCACTTCCTTTCTCCTGCCTCCTCCTGTCCTATGTTGTCCCCTCTCCCCACCCCCAACCATCAGTCCATTGTTTTCTCCTCTGGATTGTTTATCCTGCCTATCTTATCTAGATAGACATGCAGAGACAATAACATGCACAAAAACAACACAGAGCAAATAAAAAGCAACAAAAGAAAAGAAAACAACAACAACAGCAAAACCAAGGACAAACAAGAAAAGCCTGTAAATAGTTCTACATCTGTTTGTGGACCTTTAGGAGTGTTTTCCGGTCGAGTCTGATGGGGTGCCATACCCTGGCCCCACAGTATATTTTTGGTATTCCCAGGGGACTTCATCGCTCTGGATTCATCAAGACATAAATCAAAAAGACATAAATTTTATTTTTCACTCAGCTATACTATACTACTGTAATCCAATTAAAATATACTCAAGTGTTCAAAGTATGACCAAATTTACAGAGCACAGATAATGCCCCACTTCCAATCCATTTTCTCTTCTTCTTGGGCATAAACTTGAACTACGTTATTCGAGCCTCCTGCAGCTAGGTCCTGTGAGTGAGTCTTCCAGTGATGGGATGGAACAGAAATGAAGCCCGTTCAAGAAACGGATGCTCCATGCTCCCGTTTCCCTTCCTGACGAGCAGGAATGCCTGCTTTAGGCTGTTAAGTAAGCAACAGAGCTCTGTTTTTGTGCTATTTTACAGTTTTGGATCTATTTATCTCTACAACTTAAATTCCAATTCCAATTCTGCTTTTAAATTGCCTCTAACCTGGCTTTGTCATGTGTGTCAAGGTTTGTAACACCCCAGGGCACTTGCTTGCTTTCTGATCAACAATCACCCTCCGACAGCGGGTTCGGATAAAGCACATTGTATCAGAACAGCTTGGCCTCTGGGCAGCCATTTCTCTTGGGTGCCCTCAGTTCCAGGATTGTGGTGGTGAAATCATGGACATTCTCCAATTTTCCGGTTCATATTCCACTTCTCATCAGGTTTAATTGAGTTGATGGTGTTACTAAGTGCAAGAAAGGTCTGTTTGTCTTCCAGCATTGTTTCCGCCTCGGATTTCCCTTTTCTACGTTGTCTTTAGTGAAGACAGTGAATTCAAGTGAATGCATAGAATATATCAACCATATTTCTTTGCTTGCTTTTATTATTATTATTTTTTTGCTTTGAAGTTCTTGTCCTCCTGGATCATACAATACATACCGCCTTTGTCAATATGATCTTTCACATCAGTTTGCCAGGCCTTTTTGTCCATGGATGACTAATTGAAGATGTTGTACACATCAATATTCATGGCTATTTCACTCTGAGCACCATTATATTGTGCAAAGGGCTGCCAAACAAAATGCTATCTTTGACCATTATGTCTCACATTTGGAAGTAGACAGCAAGTAGTTGTTTATCTATGTAGTTTAGGTCTGTGTCCAGTGGTGGAAACAGTGAAACTGCACATGACCAGGAAGCTGAGACTACATTTGCTGTCTTGACAAGCAGAGAAATAGTTGTGACATCTAAGCAGAGAACCTTAAGCATGTGCAGATTTCATTGGCACTACAGCATCAGCCTCCTGTGGGAGATGCTTATGTTCAACTCCTGGCCATTGAAGAAGTTTGTCAGAAATTCTTGAATAATTTACCAGCTCCATGAGACTGAGAGTACTAAAACAATTTAATAACAGAAGAAAATGTTTATGATAACTCTTTAATTTAATGAGCAAAAATCAGGTTCTAAAAACGTGGTATGATTTCATTTTTGTAAAAAAAATACTTTTTCATTCATTCAGCAAAAAAAAATGGGTCATGGCTATTGCATGTGGTAGAAGGTCGGTGGAAAAGGAAAAGACCTTCAGTGAGATGGATTGGCACCGTGGCTGCAATAATGAACACAACCGTAGTAATGATTATGAGGATGGTGCAGGACTGAGCAAGGTTTCATTCTGCTAGACCCGGAGTTAGTATGAGTCGGAGCTTAGTGGAGGGCACCTAATGACATTCACGCGGTACAGTGGTTCAGCACTTTCCTGCTAGCCCAAAGGGTGGTGGTTTGAATCCAACTCCACAGGAGGGAGATGTGACAGGTTGATTCTGTAAGGATTTGCATCCTTGAAATCAGATGGAACAGTTCCGCTCGGTCCCACAGGACAGAGTAATGGGTTTATGTGTGGTGCGTGTGCTGTAGCGGACTTAATGTTCTTAGTTTATATTTTCTAGTCATCCGCAATGGATATCTATTACTGTTCTAATGAAGTATGGCTATGTAAATGAAACAGAACTCTCAGACAAAGCTGACGGCTTCACCAAAAGGTTATAGAAAATAAACTGAAACACATAAGTTATTGTGGCTGTGTTTCACCGAGACTCACCGAATAGACCCTGTACTGTTTAGTTTCTTTTCTTTCTTCTTCTTCTTCTTTCTTGTTTCACTGCTAAAACGAACAGATGCATCACATATCACATGGATCTCATGGAAACATGCCAACCATTTTCTTAGCAACCAAACTCCTGCCTACTGCACTGTGCGTGATGAACTAAAACAGCCTGTTGACGGCTTAAAATAAACCTGCCTTCTTCCATTTAGCATTCTATCAAATGAGTGTAATTTCATTTGCTGATGAATTTTGTTCAGCGTCAAGGGAATTTTCTCTTCTTCATGGGGAGGCTGAAGAGTCAGAACTTTCGGGCCAAAGAAAGGAAAGCAACAAGGGAGACAAACAGGCTGATGTTGGTATAGGTAAAGTAAGAGAATATGTGTCAATTTCACCCTGCTCTGGTCATTTTTCACAGAGTACACGTGTGTTTTAAGTGATATTCTATTTCTACTTTTGCATTGCTGTGTTTAGGCTGTTTGATTAAAAGCATTAGTTAATTTAAGATCTGATGATTACTATTGTTATTTATGAGCTTTTGTCTTATTTTTATTTATTTCTAGCACTCAACTGTGCCTAAAATTCAATTAGACTCATTTCGTTGAGTATTAGACTCTTGGTTGGGAATCGGAAGTAAAAGACTGGACAGTACATAATCCAGCAAGAAGGGAGGGGTGTACAATATCAGCAGTGAGGAGTGTCAATGTTTTCATAGGAGACGTGGCTCAGCCACCTGTGATGAATTGCTGTTCTGCCTGATGGATATAAACTATAGCTCTGTGTCTGTCTGTACAGGTAGTCATGTTGTGTCCAAGGGCTATAAGGACATTGCCATCCGTGCAACTAAAGCATTGTGTGTCTACAGAGTCAATGGAAGGAAGAGGGTGTGAGGGAACGTAACACAGTCTGAGCATGTTCCTCATTATCTTTCATTTGTGTCCTCATTTGGAAATAGGCAGTGAAAACCAGCACTAATGGCAAGTTGCTACACTATTTAACACACACACCCCAGCTCTTACCTCAGAGCAAATCCCTAAATATTATCTGTCATCCAGCACTCAAGTTGACATTTTAGCTGCACAGAATTTTACATGTTTCCCTGGATAATAAAGACAGAAGTATAAAATATGCTCCTGATAAGCCCACTCTTTTTTAATTCCTGCTCCATTTTATCTTGAGAAATAAATGATCTTGATATGGGCTCTTTAATATTAGATATAAGCCATCTAGAGTGGGTAGACGTTTTACATTAAACGTTATAAAAGAGCTGCTCGGACATTTTAGCATCCCCTCACTTGTTGACTAAATTCTTTCTCTCTTAAGCCAGATCCTGCTAGTGGTCAGCCAATTTGAAAAATGACATTCATTCTTTCAGGCCTTAAGTTAGTATTGGAAGGACTTGATACATTTTCAGAACTATCCTAGTTTCCAAAGTTAGCATATCTGAGGTAAATGTGTCAATCTATGTGTTTAAAGCTAATGGTGCTGATCAAATTACCTGTGTCTTTGGAAGCCTTGATGAGCAACCAGGAACAATGGTTTACCCCATAAGCAAGGTATACCTGGGCCTAATTATGCTTGCTAACTAATCTGTAGTGAATTATTTCACTTGGGCTTACTACAGCTTTTGAAATCCTGGTGGAATTGATTACGACAGGTGAAACTCGGGTGAAATTCTGCACTACAGAATAAGCACAAACATGCCGGATCTGACCTTGTTTACTGTGAACCAGGGGAACAAACCCTCCGCACCAGCATGCTCAGATTGACCAGTGACTGCGTGACTCCCGCGACACCTGACGCTGGGAGGAAGACGCGGGAGCTGACAGCAGCGGAGAAGGGTAAACGGCAGAGCCACCAGGAGAGCATCCAGTGAGACCCACGTCTCACAGGGCTGGGTGCTTCGGAGCTTTAAGAGCTCCCAGCTAATTGGGCTGAAGGAAATGAAGATGAAATCCGAGAGAAATTCCAAGTGCGGGCACTGGACCAACTGCCCCACAGCTTGTGGAGACCCCAGACTGCCTCCTCCTTTATGCTGTCTCAGAGGAAATAAAGGTCAAGGTTTGCCACACCCAGGTTTTCTCTAGAATAAGGTGACCAGATTTTAACATTGGTAAAGCGGGACACCATTGATAAAACTCATATCCTGGTGAAATAGCCACATGGCAGCCGAAAACCGTATACCTAGCTTGTCGTGCATTCTTTCAAAAAATCGGGACTTTTTTTTAAAATGCTGCGGGACGCAGGACAAATTGTTAAAACTCATATACTGGTGAAATAGCCACATGGCAGCCGAAAGCCATTTTTTGTTTTTTGAATAAAATGACACTTTATTTCTTAATCTCAATAAAAAATAAAAACACCACCAAGATTCATTTTTTAAGAGCACAACTCTTCAGACAACCAGGAATTATTGTTATTAAGCTCATGTGCTTGAAAATTACAACAGAGCCCAGAATACCACATCTTTTTAGTAAGATGAATCCTTTGAAAATGGAAAACGTAACCCCCTTCTTTAATTACATAATGTGATAAAAAATATAGTTCAATTTCAATGTAACCATCAGAGGCAATTAAAATTTGAATGTTTGAGGAACTCAGGAATCTAATTTCCAATATAAAGATGAGAAACGAGTAGAGAGATTAGCAAGTATGTTGTTGGAAGCGATCAGGATCATTGGGGAGCAGTCTTTTCTGGAATCAATGAATGGATTCAATAAGAGCACCTTTGCCTTAGGACACTAGGATGCGCTGGTATCCTTTTGGATAGTTGGAATATCTTGAGAAAGTTCTTTATTGTAGTCTTTTCTATCTAAAGCTAGATTTGATCTTCACTGAGAGTACCCAGATGTGTCTGGGTCTACCATGGTACTGTTACTTGAACAAAAAAGCTGTGGTGGTCTAGTACTTGCATAGATAAATGTATGGCTAGATAGATATTAGATTTGATGCTACAAAGCTCCATGGTGTGTATATGTATATAAAAATGGACAGAAATCTATAGACTTCTATATGTATTATATGTATAAGTGTGGATAGATAGAAGTATTTATATTATATATTGAAATGTATATATTTCTTTCTTCCTTGGTTTCTGATTGGCCATAGCAAGCTTCTGGAGTCTACCCAGCTGCCCTTTCACAAAGGAGGTCCAAGGTCTGCCCCAAGTCAGCTCACAAGCAGCCCTAGAAGCGACAGAAGGAGGTGGCAGTGGTGGAGGACAGAGAGTCAGTTACTTTATGTTTAAATAGCCATATATAGCTAGTGGCTCCTGATTTAGATATTTCAATCTATACAGTGGAGCCTGGTGGTGTAGTGATTATGTGTTGGCCTGCAATTTCATGGCTAGCAGTTCGAAACCACCAGCAGCTCCATGGGAGAAAGACTGGGCTTTCTACTCCCACCAACAGTTACAGCCTCAGAGCCCTATTGTGTCAGTACACTGAAGCAATGGCAGTGCTTTGTTATATATATATATATATATATATTATATTTACACACACATACATACATATAACATTAGCTTTCTAGCCTCAAATTTAATAACACCAACGAGCACTTCATTAGGAAAAGATACTCTTTCAATGCAAAGTCTAAGGAGCAATATCTAAATCAGTAGCCACTAGCTCTATATGGCTATTTATATTTAAACATATAAAGTAATTAGCTCTCCCTCCTCCACCTCTGCCACTTTCTCCTCCTGCCGCTTCTAGGGCTGCTTGTGAGCTGGCTTGGGGCAGACCTTGGACCTCCTTGGTGAAATGGCAGCTGAGGCCACTCCAAGCTTGCTATGGCCAATCAAAAAACCAAGGAAGGATTCAAGATTGAGAACAACCATAGTATTAAACTGAAGGTGGTGGGGCAGGACGGTTCTACGGTGCAGTTTAAGGTTAAGAGGCATACACCACTTAACAAACCAATGAAAGACTATGGTGAATGGCAGGGTTTACCAAGGAGGCAATCACATTCTGATTTGACAAGCAACTAATTAATGAAACAGACACACCTACACAGTTAGAAAGGGATGCTGAAGTTACAATTGAGGGGGAGAAGGGGTGGGGTAAGAGTGGAATAAGGCAAGCCATGGGAGGTTTGATAAGTTATTGAATGCAAAAAGTGATCTGCTATATAAGCTCCCACCTTTTTAACAATAAATAACAAAGGAAAAGATACAACTGATGTGTTTCAGCAGCAGAGAAGATCTGGTATGTTTTAAAAGGGAGCCTGCAACTTTACTCTAGAACCCTCTTCCTACCCACCCTGAATACACTCAAAATTGGAAAATCACAGTTGGGTCCCACCACATGCTAGTCTTTATATTAGTATACTTTTAAAAAAAATCAATTTATTGGGGCTCATACAATTCATCACAATACATAGATCAATTGTGTAAAGCACATCTATACATTTGTTGCCCTCATTATTCCCAAAATTCGCTTTCCTCTTGGGTTCCCGGAATCAGTTCATTTTTATACTAGTATACTTTATCCTAGTCTTTCCTTTCCCCTTTCCCCCTTCCTTTATTGTCCCTAAAGTAACTGGTGCATGTGCACAGTTTACAAAAAGCAAATGGCCAATGGTATGTTTTGATGGACAATAAGTAGAAATGGGACAGCGAACAATCCTGGCTATGTGGAAATATCTTCCCTTTCCATTAGTGCCCTGCTTATCAGCGCTTATCTTGATATGCTACTAAGTAATTTTGCTCTGTTTAACAAAATGCAACATTAAAAATCCTTGCATACCTTGATCAATTGAACAATTTTAATGTTTTTCATTCATTATAAAACCCAAGGGCAATTGTCTAACATTTTTGTGCCTATCTGTGACATGTAGGCCTGCCTGTCTGTCTTTAAGTAGGGGTAAATTACACTGAAGATGTGAATCCCTTAAGTGTCTTGTTTATATAATACTGTTTAACTTGAAACAAAGAATAATGTCATTAAGTATAAAATGTATAACTTCAGCTGCACTAGCCACAGTTCAAGTGCTCACTAGCCAAAACCAGCCAGTGGCTGCCATTAGAAAGCACAGAGATAAACATTTTCCACTGTGATTGGAAGTCTTATTGGACAATGTTGGTCTAAAATTTAGGGAGACATTTTTAAATGCATTTAATTAGTGCTTTTTAATCTTATCCCTTCAATAAAGTCTTCCCTGAACCAATTTTGTTGTAGATTACTAAAAGCAGGCTATTTTATTATGCTATCCACATAGTGATTCAATTTCTAATTAGAAGTTGATGAAGTTCTTTCATTTACTGTGGTATCATTTGCACCACATTTTCCAACTGCATTAAGAAGTTAAATCATTTCACAAAAGATAAAAGGCAGAAAGATTTACTCAATAGTCTACAAAAAAAAAAAACAACTACATATAAGGTATGTGTATGTAGGTGCTGAGTGAAAGCCAAAGTTATGGGCAGTGCATGCTCACACATTCAGAAGTGCAGTGCTGGACAACACCAAGACTATGTATGCTGCATTGCTTAAGAAGAGGTCAGACAAGTCCAATGATCATCACCCACTTTCAGCCCACATAAGGGCTTCATTAGAGGATGCTTTGAAGAATTTATAGGTTCAAAGAGTGCTGTGATGTTTTTCCTTCCCTCTGTCTCAAGTCACATTATCAGGATGTCCAAGAGAACCCCTCTGTTATTGCTTCCCTAGAGAACAATCCCTGTGCAGAAACTAGTATTGTTGCTAGCTGTCCCCGAAGCAGCCCCTGACTCATTGCAACCCTGTGTGTTGCAGACTAGAATTGCTCCACTGGGGTTCCTTGGCAGTTCTTCGGGCTTTTTTCCTCAGAGCCACTGAGTGGGTTTGAATTGCCAACTTCTATGCAGCAGACTAATGCACGCCCCTTCCACATCCAGGTTCCCAGAAAATAGCATGTTGTCGTTATTGTTCGATGGTGTCAAGTCACCTCTGATTCATATGGACGCTATGTACAGCACAACAAAGCACTGCCTGGCCCTGTACCAGCCTCACCATTGTTATGTTTGAGCCCATTGTGGTAGCACTGTATCACTCCATCTGATTGAGAGTCTTCCTATTTTTTGCTGATCATGATATCCTTTTTCAGGGACTGTTCTTTTTTTTCTTTAAAAAAATAATCAATTTATTGAGGCTCATACAATTCATCACAATACATAGATCAATTGTGTAAAGCACACCTATACATTTGTTGCCCTCATTATTCCCAAAATT
>NW_022107431.1:96038196-96053422 GCF_000313985.2 Echinops telfairi | reverse complement strand
CTCCCCCATGAACCCTTAATAATTTATAAATTATTATTATATCTTATATTACACTGCCCGGCGTCTCCCTTCACGGACTGTTCTTTTTGTTACCATGTCCAAAGTATGTGACACAAGTCTTGCTATCCTCACTTCTAAAAGATGCATTCTCTCTGTACTTCTTCCAGGACAAATTTGTTTGTCCTTCTGAAAGATCCCTGAACCTTTAACTTTTTCCCACACTGTAACTCAAATGCATTCATTCTCCTCTGGTCTTCCTTATTCATTATCACAGGCATATGAGGTAATTGAAAATACCATGACTTGGGTCAGACAGAGTTATTGACCATAAAGTGACATCCTTGCTCTTTAACACTAATTTGAAGAGATTTGTGTAGTAAATTTGTCCAACATAATAAATTTATTTCTTTGTTTTCTTTCTTCTTTTTTTGAGAAACATCAATTAAGAAACACGTTTTTAAAATCAAAATTACACATGCTCCAAAATTACAGTGAACTCTTTTGAAGCTTAAGGAGATTTGCTCCTGATATTAAACATAACATTGGTCACTTAAATTCTCCATACCTTTTTATTTGTAGGGTGGGCATGATAAAGACAAATGCTTATCCCATCTGAATTAGGCTCACTCAAACTAGCATCAAGTCACTTCTGACTCATAGTGACCAGGTAGAACTGTCCCTGTGGGTTTCCGGGGCTGTAGCTCTTTTTTAAAAAACAGTTTTATTTGGCATATATTTCACACCTACAATTCAATAGTTCAATCATATTAAAAGCTGTACAATCATCTCCACAATCATCTTTAGGACATTTACTTCTTTCTTATACCTATTGCCATCAATTCTCCACCTTCCCCCAACTTTTCCCACGATACTCCTTGTGTTAGACAGGGTTCTCTAGAGAAACAAAACCAGGACACCTGTGATTTGATAGATGGATAGATAGATTGATATATACAACATAAGAAATAAACAGCTAATTAGCCCACAGAGCAGTACAAATGGCTCAGTTCAACTCACTTCCATGAGACAGTTAATACACTGGCAGTCTTTCAACTCACGAGGGCTGCTGGCAAGTCATGGAAGCAGACAGCTGAGTCTGTTGTAGAGCAATACAGGCAATCTGGCCACAGGCCGCAAACATCAGGGTAGATCATCAACAGTCAGCCAGATGACAGGATCCGACACTCCCCAGCTCAAGTGATGTATATACCAGCAGTGTGGCGAAGCAGATCTTGAAAGAACCTCAAACTATAGCGACATAGTCCACCGGTTGGGTGTCCCACAGGTAGTGTAGCTTGAAAGTTGAGGCAGAGAACTAGCTAAGGTAGTCATGCTGGTCCGATCATCAGAGTGCAAGAGGCTAGAAAGGCGAGGCTCACCGAGCCATTTATCTCTTTGCTCTTCAATTAAACTGCAACCTTATTAATCCCACATGTGTTTATTGGCCAGGTTGGCACAATAAATCTACCTATCATACCCCTCAAGAAACTATCAATGCAGTCACTGTCTCTACAGTTATGCCCATCCTGGATTTCATATACAGTAACCATAGACAACAAAACAAAAAACACTGTACTCTGCAGATAGCAAAACTCTTCACATCCCTGGTCTGGGGTCAGGGGATTCACTGAAGGCTTAATCCATGTGTGACCCGGTGAATTGATTTTTGGCTCCCACTGTCATCTATAGCTTTAAAAAAAAAAACAGGTATTCATAATTTAAGTTCTGATATTATCCCCTCCTTCGGGTTTGGATTTTATCATTCACAATTCTTGGATCACACAAACTGGTGTGTTTCTTTCGTGTGGGCCCAGTTGACACTTTACTCAGATGGATGCTTGTTGGAAGACAAGCCTTTAGGATGCCCAGATGCTATTCTTTCTAATAGTCAGGCACCATGTAGTTTCTTTGCTAAACTTTACTATAGCACCCATATTTCCAGAGATCTCTTCATGAGAGCTATATAATAAGAACTAATGGTTCTTAGGTTAGTGCTACAATTAAGTGCAGACTACAAATATATTCATATATCTACTATTTATATAGTCTCTGGTCCACTTTAGCGACATCATTATCCTTTTATGTTAGAGAACATTATCGATCATCCTCCTAGGGCATAAAGTAAAAAATGGTGTAGAATTTAAAACAATATTGAGAAAAGGATAATTGTAGGCTGGCTATGAACCACAGTGATTGGACTCTATTTTACAAATGATGGGTATTGTTGATAGAGCAAAAATTCAATCACAACAGTAGAATAATGCTTCTCAAACTCATATAAGGCATAATAATGTAAGGAGAGCATTCAAATAGTAAGTATATGATAGTCACAGGCCACCATTCATTGGACACCCTCAAGGCAGAGAGCCACACCAAAGTCCAATGATCACCTGTTCTATTACCTTGGGATAGCAGTCATCTGATTCTGAAACCCTAGGGAATTTTAGCCTTTAAGATCAAGGGCTATGGATGAGTTTGTGGGCTTCCCACATCAAGTCCTGGTATGGCATATGGAGGAGGATGTGCGCCTCAAAAGAACAGAGTCTAAGGCCTGGACAGTATATAGCACATGGCCTAATGTCATCAAGGGCTGGACAGCCACGAGGTTAAAAGTGTCCACTTGGGAACATAGTGCTGGACATCTTCTTCCCTTGGGTTCTAGGTTGGTATTGTCAGGTGTTTTTTTGTTTTGTATTTTGTTTTTCTTGGTGGGAGGTTGTTTGTCCCTGTTTAACCACCAACAGAAATGTAATACCCTTTTCTGAGACCTGGATGCTCTCCTCCCCACCTCCTGACTTGAATTTCCAATAAGGTTCACTTATCACCCTTGTGAAAATGTCTATTGATTTGGGGTGACTTCAGCACATACATTGATTTCTTGACTGCTGCTTCCAAGAGCATTGATAATGGATCCATGTAAAATGAAATCCTTGACAACTTCCATCTTTTTTCCATTTATCATGATGTTATCTATTGGTCCAGCTGTGAGGAGTCTGGTTTTCTTTACATTGAGTTGCAGTCCATACTTAAGGCTACGGTCTTCATGCTTTTTCTAAAGAAACTATCCGAAAACAAAACAAAACAAAAACAACAACAAAAAATAAACAACTATCCAATAGCTGTGACTCTTTTTAGTCTTGAAGCCCTGCTGGAACCTGTTTACCATGGTGATTGTGAAGGAGTGAAATGAACAACTTAGGACTCTTTTACTCATTTCTCTAAACTCTCACCCAATGATTGGGTGGGACCATGCAATTAAGCTATAAAAACCCTAATTTGGGGATTGTCAGTTTTGTTATTCGCTTGGGTATATGAGAGCCATCTCAGAAGTAGGAAGAGAGTTCCTTTAACCACCAAGAAGGAAGAGGCAGTACATTAATGCAGAGTAGAGCAAACTATGAGGCAGTAAGGCAGAGTGGCAGGCTTCTTGGCCCCCGGGGCAACAGAAGCTCACAGAAGTCAAGGAACCACATAACTGAAAGGCTAAGGACCAGAGAGAGACTTGGGTGCTGGCTGAGAAGAGGTGCTGCTGTGGGACAAATATTGTATCCTTAGTGTTTAATGATCCGGACTTGTGGTGGCCTGGTAGCCTTCCTAATCATTCCCATTATTATGACTGTTGTCTGGGAGTTCTGTGTAGTCAATACAACGAATTACTGAGCCCAGCAAGAGAAGTAGAATGTTATGGGAGGGACAGTGGACCCACTGGTATTTGAAATACCGGTGGCACAGCTTCCAACATCACAACAACACAAATAAGCACAGTATGAAAACTGACAAATGAGCAGTGGAGAAAACAGCATTCAGGAAAGCATCCTTGGTAGCACCACGAATGGAAGAGAAACAAAGAAACAGAACTGAGCAGAAAAGCCAGGCTTTGATGCATTCTCAAAGACAGTCTCAGATGCTCTGTCTCTGTAAAGGACTTTTAGAATTGTCACAAGTTGGAGCAGGGAGTTTAGGCCTTTAAACTACAGCATCAATCGGCCATTGAATACCGCCTTTGCTGGAAAGGGTCTAGGACTTGGAGAGGAGAATTCTGTTCAATTGAAGCACTTCTAAAGGGGCTGAACTTTTCTTTTGGGGAACCCTAAGGGAATCTCGGGGAGAGAGACAAGAGTTGTTTAAGCGTTGGAGATCCACAGAGGTATTCTACTCTATCTTTTAAGGTCTCTATGAGACAGAATTGACTTGAGGGCAGTTAGTTCAGTGTTGTTGTTGTTGTTGTTGTTGTTGTTGTTTGGTTTTAAATTTTTAGGGAACATCACTGCTTCCGGTACAGTTCATCCTTTGTGTCTCTTGGATCCCCTTCAATATGAATTCTAGGAATGGTCACTGCAGAATGTCCCCACAGTGTCCAGTACACGAGAGAGAGCAAATAAAGACACTTCGTGAAGAAAGAGATGGTGTCTGACAACAGTTAGATAGGAAACATGTTGATCCAATCAGAATAGCTCAACAGTTCTCTTGCACACAGACAGAGAAGAGTTACAAACGAATCCTCTAACTCACATTTATTTTCTGGATTTGACACTGGAGTCCAAGTCAAAAGTGTGCCCTTCGGAGGGTTCCTCTTCTCACTTCAAGATGTTTGGCTTGTGGACTTAGAGAAGGAAGCAGGCAAAATTAAAGAAGTGCCTGTCTTTAGTTGCTCTAAGTGTTGGTAGTGATAGTGGGGCAGAGGCAAGGGAGAACCAGATTTATCCGTCTCAAATGGAGCCTGTTTTCTAGGTAGATGGTCAAGGAAAGAGAGATCAGACTCCAAGACTTGATAGATAAACTATGAGGAACCAAGAAGCACTGAAGGAGCTAGGAGCTTCTTTCTGTCATGCCTGCAGAACACTTGTAAGTGCTTGTTCCTTAAAAACAACAAAAGCAAACCAACACCCGCCCCCCAAAAATACCTAGAAACCTCTCCCCAAAAGAATGATTCCCATAATAGCTCAAGTCTTACTATTCATTTTAATAGAAAACACAAACTCCTTAGCTAGCTGGGGGCGTGGGGGGTGGTGGTGGTGGAAGAAAATCTGATAAAGATTACTCTCCAAGACAACAACTCTACAAAACCACGGCTTTTCCAAAATGAAGGCAACTATGTATTGGTGGTCACGCAGTTGGAATCATGACCCAGGATTAAGGGCAGTGGTTTGGGGGCCATGATGACTTAGGAAGTGCTCGTTGGAACCAACTGTTCTCCAGGATAAAACAACAAAATGCTTCCAACTCACTGTACTCTGCAGCCACTGAAAAAGGATAGAAAGAATTCTGGGCTTAATTTTAAATGGAGTGTGAATATTTACCCTCCTTATTACTCCAAATTAGAGTAACAGGTAGAGAATTAAATGTTGTTCTCCAGTACTTATCCCTATCTTGAACGACTCCAGTCTTGCAGCCTGAATGTACAACTTGGAATCCTGTATTCATAGTCAGTATACAGATGGAGTGGGTAATTAAGAATCCCCTCTCCTGTAACATGCCACTACTTCATACAAAGAATTATACCAATCACAGGTTCTTATAGGCATTTAAAAGAGAATTTCAAACTTGGGGGGGAACAAGGTAATTTTGTCCTGCCACAAACAAATCAATCTGTGTATTGAGACTTCCCCAAAGAGATTTAAGCAATTAAGACTTGGAAGCCCTTAATTAAGATGAAAAAGTCTTGGTGATGGACGATGTAGAGGCTGATGAGTTCCAGAAGGGCTTTCTCTGCATTGGAAGAGTTGGGGAGTCAATGCAATGTAGTGTGGAAAATTTAATTACCAAACCCTTTAATCATGCTCAAAGCTTCCCCTGCACAGCTCATCCTGTGCCTTCCTCTCCTGTTTCTCCTGGTTCGGGAGGCATTTAGTGGACAAATGGCTCTGCCTCCCTCATGTGGAACTAGAGAAGATATGTCAGACATGACACCTTTCAGAGTTTGCAATGGACTTTGTCAGCAATAAGGCATTTCTAGCCATTGATCCGAAGTAAAAAAAAAAAAAATGTTCTTCTCGCTGCCAGACATTTCAGTTGCGTCTCAATGTCCCCTCTGTAGCGCAGCATTTTTACATATGGTTTGACACCGCCTTCCCTGTTCTCTATACCTCCCCACCATGCCCCTCACCTTGTTTCCGAATGGATACCTTTAATACACGTGCTAGGATCAGAACACCTTTAATACACGTGCCTTGTCGAGCGTTCATTTTCCGTAGGGAGCTCTAGCTCCTTGCCCTCTGGCGCACAGCCCTCTGTTGGGCCACGCTGGAGCTTGCCCTGCTCAGCCTGCTCCTCCGGAACACTACTGGTTTTTGCATTTTTCTTCCTTTCATTATATTTGTTCTGAATTTTCTTTGACCGCTTTTCATTTAATACCTCTCCTTCTTCAGGAGTCACTTTAGCCCCCTTCTTCCTGCCCAGGATCAGTGCATCGTGGGATTCGTACCACTGACAATGAGCACCATGCGGTTCTTCACCTGTGCCTTGGTGTGGACCAGTCCCTTGTTGGATGCGTTGTACACAAGGCATTACTGATGATTCATGTTTTGCGGGTACAACACTCTGAGCCCCGGGACAAGTTCTCCACATCCAGCCTCAGGGCCCTGTGCTTTTTGTTGCCTCCTCTCACCCGAACTGTGTGGAGGGGGGTGGGGGGCAACCTTAGAGTTGGTGCCGGGGAGTCCCAGCTCATACTTGTGGTAGGGCTTTCTCATGACCCCGGGCTTGCAGCGCTTGTGCCAGTCGTCCGGAGAGGTGCTCATCGCCCGGTGCTGGCTGGAAAGAGATTGCCTTGTTTTTTTGACAAGGAGCTTGAACTACACCTTCTCCAGGAAAATATCTACATGGTAAGTCACATTTTCAGTTTTCCCTTAATTATAAATTGCCAAGCCATCGTATTTTCAAAGGCCTCGTATGCATGTGAAAACTGGACAATGAATAAAGAAGACCAGAGAATAATTGCTATATTGGAATCGTGGTATTGGCAAAGAATGTTGAAGGTACCATGGACTATGAGAACAAAGTAATCTTTCTTGGAAGAAATACAGACAGAATGCTCCATAGAAGCAAAGAGGGCGAGACTTTCTTGCACATACTTTGGACATGTTATCAAGAAAGAGCAATCACGAGAGAAGGATATCATCTTTGGTATGGAGAGGATCAATGAAAAAGAGGAAGACCCTCAATGAGAGGGTTTGACACAGTGGCTGCAACAGTCAGTTCAAATATAACCATTGTGAGGATGGCACAGGACTGGGGCAGGGGTCCACTCTTTTCTATTATAAATCGGGTGTGGCTGTGAGTCAGGGTTGAGAGGATGGCATGCACCTCAGAGCAATAACAATGTAATCATAATGCTTCTGATTTTACATCCTATTAATACAATTATCACACAATTAACACAATATTAACAAGGTGTCTTCAATTAGAGTAATGGTACAAAGCGTTAATGCGATCACCTTCTAACCAAGAGACTGAAGGCTCAAGTCCATGCAGAGGTGCCTTGAAAGAAAGGTTTGCTGATCTACTTCTGGAAAAGTAACCATTGACAACCTCAGCCCTACTCTGAGATGCATGTGATCTCCATGAGTCAGAGTCCACTAACTCATGTCAACTGGCTAATTGTGAAGCACGACTGAGACAGTTATTGGTTTGAACTTTAAGGAAACAAATATCTAGAGGACACAGGGACATATGATTCAACATCTCCTTTTATCATTGGGAAGGGAGTACTCAAGACTCCAAAAAAATGCCTGCAGTTGTTGCTGCTTCTTGTTAGGTGCCATTGAGTTGGTTCTGACTCATAGCAACCGCGTCTAAAACAGAATGAAGCCATGCCCGGTCCTACGCCATCCTCACAATGATTGTTATGTTTGAGCCCATTGCTGCAACCACCGCGTCAACCCATCCTGTCCAGGGCCTTCCTATTTTACACTGACCTTCTCCTTTACCAAGCATGAGGTCCCTTCGTCAGGAACAGGTCTCTGCTGAAAACATGTCCAAAGTATGTGGTACAAGTTCTCACCATCCTTGCCGCAAAGGAGCATTCTGGCTATACTTCTTCCGAGACAGACATGGGGTTTTTTGGCAGTCCGTGGTACTTTCGATATTCTCTGCCTGCACAATTCATAGGCATTGATTCTCCTTCAGTTTTCCTTACTCAATGTCCAAATTTCACATGCATATAAGGTGATTGAAAATACTGTACCATGCATGGCTTGGGTTAGGTGCACTTTAGCTCTCAGTCATCTGCCTGCTTTTCAATACTTTAGAGAGGTTGTTTTAGTCTGGGTTGACCAGGGAAACAATTCCAGAGACACGCATATGTGTATAAGAGAGAACGTTATATCAAAGAGTAATTATGTATTAAGAAAACACCCCAGCCCAATCCACATCAAGTCCATAAGTCCGATATTAACACATATGTCCGATACCAGTCTATAAATTTCTCTTCAGAGTCATGCAACACACGCAATGATGCTGAATTCAGGAAGATCGCAGGCCTGTGGGTGGAAAGTCTTGTGGATCCAGTGGTAGTGGAAGCATCTCAGCCCTGGTGTGGGTCTCCACATGGCTCCTCCAGCTCCAGGGCTCTGGCTGGGATCAGTATGGCTCCATGTGTCTTGTCAGCAGGAAGACAAGCAGAAAGTGTGTCGGTCCCACCTCCAGGGAGGAAGACAGGAGTTCTCAGAATCCTCAGGAGAAGGCCATGCCCACACAGAGGTGTTATTGGCTTTGACCAGATTGACAGGATAGACTCACCCCTTCGCTCAAGTTGATAGGAGATTATGTAACTGTCACAGAAGTCTTATGCAGCAGATTTACCCAGTGCAATGTGTCACTTGATCTCTTAACTGCTGCTTCCATGAACACTGATTGTGGATCCAACTAAGACAAAATCTTTGACAACTTCAATCATCTCCCTTTACCATGAAGTATTCCAGTTGTGAAGATTTGGGTCTTGACATTGAGTTGTAATCCATACTGAAGGCTGCAATCCTTGATCTTCATCAGCAAGTGCTTGAAGACCCCTAACTTTGAGCAAGCAAGGTAGCATCCTCTGAATATCACAGGTTATTAATAAGCCTTCCTCCAATCCTGATACCCCATTCTTCTTCATATAAGCCAGGTTCTCTGATGATTTGCTAAGCATAAAGATTGAATAATGTGGTGAAAGGATACAACTCCGGTGTATACTTTTTCTGATTTTAAACCATGCAGTATTCCCTTGTTCTATTCACACAATTGCCTTTGGATCCCTGTACAAGTTCCACAGAAGTACAATGAAGTGTTCTGGAATTATTCTTCTGAAGGATATCCATAGTTATGATCCCCACAGTTAAATGCCTTGCTATAATCAATAAAACACAGGTAAATATATTTCTGGTGATCTCTGCTTTCAGCTAAGTTCCATCAGACCTCAGCAATAACATCCCTTGTTCAAGGTCTCTTCTGAATCCCATCTGAATTTTTGGTAGCTCCCTGGTCAATACACTGCTGAACCATTGTTGGATGATCATCAACAAAAAATTACTTGCATGTGATATCCATGTAATTTGAGGATTCTGTTGGGTCACCTTTCTTTGGAATGGGAATAAATATGGTTCTCTTCTAGTCAGCTATTTCCCAAATTTCCTAACATAGATGGGTGAGAGCCTCCAGTTCTTCCACCAGGTTGTTTAAATATTTCCATGGCTACTCCATAAATTCCTGGAGCCTTGTTTTTGGCTAATGCATTCAGTCCAGTTTGGACTTCTTTCAGTACCATTGGTTCTTGCTCACAAGCTACCTCAAAAAAATAGTGGAATGTCGACTCGTTCTTTTTGGTACAGTGACTGTGCATTTTTCCACCTCTTTTGATGCTTCCTGCATCATCCAATATTTTGCCCATAGAATCTTTCACTATTACAACTCAAGGCTGGAATTTTTTTCTTCAATTCTTTTGGTTTAACATATATTAAGTGTGTTCTTCCTTTTTGCTTTTCTAAATTTAGGCCTTTGCCCATTGAATTATATTATTTTACTTTGTCTTCTCGAGCTGCCCTTTGACATTTTTTGTTCAGGTCTTTGTTTTAATCATTTTTTAAAATTTTGCCCAAGCTACTCTACAGTTAAGAGCAAGTTTCAGTCTCTTATCAAATCTATCCTTAGATATTCTTGACATTCAGATGGGATATATTCAAGTTTGTATTTTGGTTCCCATGGACTGGTTTTAATTTTCTTCATCTTCAACTTGAACTTACATATGAACAATTGATAGCTTGTTCCACTGTCAGCCCTGGCCTGGTTTTAGCTAATGATATTGAGCTTCTCCATAGTCTTTTCCCACAGATGTAGTTAATTTGACTTCTGTATATTTCACCAGGAGAAATTCATGCATATAGTTGCTGTTTGTGTGATTGAAAAAAGGTATTTTCTATGAACACGTTGGTGATCTTGCAACATTCTATCCTGCAACCTTCAGCGTCATTTCTATCACCATTTCTATCACCCTATTTTCCAACTATTGTTCCTTCTTCGTGTCCAACTTTTTCATTCCAATCACCAATATTTATTAATGCACCTTGATTACATGTTTAATCAATTTCAGACTGAAGATATTGGTAGAATTCTTTAATTTCAACACTAGCTTTAGTGGTTGGTGCATACATTTGAATAATAGTTGTATTGATTGAATTTCTATGAAGGCAGATAGATATAATCCTATCACAGACAGTATTGTACTTCAAGACAGCTCTTGAAATGTCATTTTTAAGGATGAATGCAATGCCATTTTTCATGATGGTGTCATTCCCAGCACAGTACACCATATGATTATCTGATTCAAAATGAGCAATATCAGTTCACTTCAGCTCACTAACACCTAGAATAACCATCTTTGTCTATATGTGTGTAAGAGAGAGTTTTATATCAAAGAATAATTTTGTATTAAGAAAACATCCCAGCCCAGTCCAGGTCAAGTCCATAAATCCGATATTAGCCCATATGTCCATTACTACATTCTTCTTCAGACTCATGCAGGAAGGAATGATGAGGAATGCAGGAAGAAAGATCACAGGCCAGTGGGTGGAAAGTCTTGTGGATCCACTGGCAGTGGAAGCATCTCAGCATTGGTGTGGGTCTCCACATGACTCCTCCAGCCCCAGGGGTCTGTCCCCATCACTATAGCACATCTGGCTTGTCAGCAGGAACATGAAGCAGAGAGTGTGTGTATTTGACGTCCAGTGAGCTATTTTTCCTCTGTGACACCTCCAAATAGGGTCAACAAGTTGTGACCTGATTGACAGGCTGGACCCCACCCCTTCACAAGTTGACAGATTATGTAACTGCCACGGATGAACATATCGAAGTGATGATATGCTTGATGGATGTGAGACAGGCCCCCTGCCTCATTACTTAGGAGACCAGATTAGATTATATGGCCCAGAAGTGGACTTCCTTTAACTTGGTATTGTTCCTCATAGTCATGAAGTTATTAACAATCCTGCTTATTTGTCTTTTTTTTATCATTTTATTGGGGCTCGTACAACTCATCACAATCTATCCATCCATCCATTGTGTCAAGCCCATCCGTACATTTGTTGCCATCATCATTTTCAAAACAATTTCTTTTTACCTGAGTCCCTGGTATCAGCTCCTCAGTTTTATCCCCTCTCTCCCCCACCCTCCCTCATGAACCCTTCATAATTTATAAATTATTATTTTTTTATGTCTTACACTGACCGATGTCTCCCTTTACCCACTTTTTTGTTGTCCATCCTCCAGGGAGGGGGTTTAGAATATCCATCTTTTTGCATTCCATTTCATTTTTAACAATTTCCAGTTTTCCTAGATTCATACTTTGTACATTCCAAATTTTGATTATTAGATTTTTGCAGCTGTTCTCATTTTGAGCCATGCTCCATTAGCAAAGGAAGGCCCTGAAAGTTTTAATCTATTTTAAGAAGGCAGCTCTTTCTTCATTATATTTTGAGTGCCGTCTGACCTGAAGGGCTCATTTTCTGGCACTGTCTCTCCCAATGTTCTGCTTCTGTGTATTAGGTTTTCAGTATCTGACAATGTTTTGATGCTATGCATAATGTTTTCAGAAGCTAATTCCTTTGAGGTAGACAGCCCACTCCTTCTTCATAGTCTGTGCTTAGTCAGGTATGCTGAAACCTCTCCACCCTGAGTGACCCTACTGATATTTGAAAACACTAGTGACTTAGCTTCCAGCATCACAGCAACACACAAGCCACCACAGTATGACAAAGCGACAGACATGTGACTGTGTTTAGAAAACTTAAAATACTGTTTTTATTATAAATTGAAATCTAAAAATAAGGCTGGACATATGTATAGGAGTGTGAGAGAATGAGAATTAAGATTTCTACAAAGTGACTCAGGAAACAGAAATAATAATAATCTGGATATGTCAGGCTGAAAAACAAATAAACAGTAATTCTTTTTAGCACACTGTAAAAATAACAAATAATCAGTAAATTTCAGTCTCCAGGCATATTAACAAGCTTTGTCTTAATGTTAGAGATTCTCTGCCAACTTTCTAAAGTGGTCTAAAAATACTATGGATGTTTTCATCTCAAATCCCTCTGCTACCATTATGTTCTATAGTCCTCTCTAGGCATCTCATCTGGCTTGTCTTCCTGACTACGGAAGATAATTTTACCTATATAGTAACAGTAATTATTTGAGTGTGTGTTTCACAAACAGTTTTATCCATTTTGTTTGACCATCATTGCTTTATTCTGCTTTCTGAGTTGAGGTTCCCATGCTGTTTTCAATAAGAAAAAAAGTCCTAAATTCCAACAGTGATACTTCCATGAAATTCAATTTTCAGAGATATTTAGTTACTTAGATTGGTTGCTACAATTTAAAAATAGGAATGTTATACCCAAGAAAGTAGAGCAATATGGGAACAGGACACATGCTAGCATTATGCATACAGGCATGTTCAGATTTATCTGAAAAATATTTATATTTCCATTCTTTTCTTTCATTTTTGGAAAAGAAAAATATTTGTGTATTCAAATTTCTTCTTGCTTTTGAGATTGCTTTTCCTCATTGTCCCTTGATTTCAGTCTGTTTCTGGTTGGATTCCTGAAAGGTTGACGACCTCAAACAGGTTTGTTTTGCCATATTTAGCTTGTTTCTGCAAAGTCTGTCCGCAGAAGCTATGAGCAAACCTGTGAAAGCATCATAAACTCTATAGACTGGGGACACAAAGAAAGTTCCTTCTCTGCAGACATATTGGCGGTAGGTAGCAGCAGAATGTTGGGGAGTCAGAGTTCACTGGGGATCAGGGCAATAACAAGGATGCAGGAGAAATGAGGATATCTAGAGCCAACTAGTCTCCTGAAAAAAAAACAACAAGCAGAATCACCCCCTTTGCCTCCTCCCTCCACCTTCCCTCCCAATCTCAAGCTGTTCCTGCAGCCTGGAAATTATTTCTGCAACTAGCCCCAAGTCAGACACACATTAAAAACCTGATAGAAGATAGCCCACTTACTGCATCGATAATCTGGACAACCAGATCCAAAACAAGTTTGGCAGCTATTTTTTTTAAAAGGGGACAAAAATCTAGTGGCTGCAGGCTTAGTTCTTCCCCCTCGTGGCTGTTCACGTGGATTTGCTACATGGATTGGTTGCTTTTGGCATTTGCCACCCTACTGAAGAACAGGGTGGGGGAACCCAGTGGTAGGGCCAGATTCACAAATGCTGAGTAAATGTGCAAGGCACAGTTGGTGTCCCAATGACTTGCTATGGGCAACAGCATTTAGAAGTCAAGTAACAGCTGGATTTGTCTTTTTTAATTCAAGTTAATTATTAATGGGACAATTTGGACACTGGAAGTTTGAGAGGGAGATTAAAAGCTTATTTGAAAGGAATTGGTTTTGATGCTGTATTTTAGGATGGTGGTCACCAAAGGGACAGGGCACACTTGTCTGGCCCCTTGTCATATGACTCTTACTGAGCTGGACTTGACACTATTTCAGAAGTCCCATCTTGCAAAGAAAGTGCTCTAACAAGAAACCCCAAATCTCCTCTCTCTTGACAGCCCAGATTTTAAGTATGCTATGCAACAAATCTCAAATGTCTTTTTCTTGAAGCTATCCAGGAGAAATTCTTCTTAGACTGTACAGACAGGAAAATCAAAAACAGAAAGTTCTCCAGAGAAATGGCGATACTTCTCCTTTAAGGACTGTGAATCTTATCACTGCTACAATTTCCTCTGGGCTTTGGCTCTGAAGATACGAGAGACTGGGTTTAGGGTTAGGATAAAATTTCTCATGTACATTTCTACTTGCTACTTTTGATTCTTGGCTTCACTTTGTGATTCTACTCTTATATTCCTTAGAATTTTAGCTCTTTATTACCTAGTGTGTGCATTTTTTGGAATGAGGCAGAGTGTAAAATGAAAGGCAGATATTCTTAAATCTAAGTAACAAAGCATCCTTCAAAATTTGCCCTGGTAGTACCACAACTACAAGGGAAAACTTTTGAATCCAGAAATTCTCTCAATTTCTGTATATGATTTACCGTATATACTCGAGTATAAGCCAACCCAAATATCAGCTGAGACACCTAATTTTACCACAAAAACTGCATTCAAAATGTGCTGGAAAAACTCGGCTTATACTCGAGTAGATATGGTATTTGTTAACTTTCAAAAGATTCCTCTTTGAGTTCAAATGTCTGATACAGTGGGAAATCAAGCCAACTGTTAACTTGTTAGTGACATTCCCACCAGAAAACTTTTTGCTCCCTGGTTGTTGCAAGTAATATGAAAATGGTTTGGCTATGTTTTGGTTTTTCTTTTCTCTCTCTCTTTCCCACTCTTCAGGTGAAGCTTCAAACCCCAAAGCCCAAGATCAGATGAAGATGGCGTAAGTACTAGACCACTGCTTTCCTCAGTTAGCCCAACAAGCACTATTGAGTTTCCATGACTCCGCTCCACCCAAAAGGGATGAAAAAAGAAATAGAATGAAACAAAACAAAACTCACGACCATTAAGTTGATTTTGACTTATAGTGGCTCTATAGGACCAAGTAGAACTGCCCCTGGGGCAGTGGTTCTCCACCTTCCTCATGCCGCTGCCCTTTAATACATGTGGTGTATGACCCCCAGCCATATGGTGGTGGTGACCCCCAGCCATAAAATTATTTTCATTGCTACTTCATCACTGTCATTTTGCTACTGTTATGAGTCTGGCAACCCCTGTGAGAAAGTCATTCGAACCTCAAAAGGGTCG
>NW_022107431.1:96035580-96036772 GCF_000313985.2 Echinops telfairi | reverse complement strand
CTTCAAAAAAGAGAACCTGGAAGTGCCACCCTTATTAGGATCCACTTACAAACTAGTGGTATGGTTAATGAGCTTTGGGGAAATGTTAGATTAAACTGTAGGAAAGTGTTATTTTTATACACCCCAAATGGCCAAATGCTGACATTTTTATATGGATCAACTTATATTCTTTCACCCACGCAAACTGGCCTGCTGGTTATCTAACACTTTTTGCATTTTCATTTCTTAGGTGTGGCCCCAAGCAGTTCTTATCCCTGGCCTGGTGGGTGCTTGCTGGCTTCCTGTGTGGCATCAGTGCCCCTGAGTCACGTGGGAATCCCGAGTTGCAAGGAGTAAAGGCAGGACTGTCACCCTGCCCGGTGCGAGTGATGGAGCTCCCGGAATTCTTCAGTGAATTCGTAGGTGTCCACATTTCTTTACTCCATTCCTCTCTTTGTTCTTGGCACGTAGATGATTGGTTTTGAAGTTTAAATTCCTGTCATCACAGATGATGTTTCTCAAGCTGGCATAAATTTCTGTGCCATAGACAACAGGCAGAGACATGGCCAATTCATGGATTGAATTGTGTTTCCCAAATACGTGTGTTGACTTGGCCTGCCCGTTGTTCTCAGTGGTTTGGCACTTAGGTAATGATGTGACATCTCTCAGGATATCATCCACCCTGACTCGGTTGGAACACAACACCCTTAATCAGGTCAGCAGTGTCAGAGAAGTTTCCTGGATGTGTCCTGCAGCATCCTTTATCTTACAAGAGACAAACTGAGAGAGAATAGAGCAGAGATTAGAGGGGTCTATCACCACCAAGACAGAAGATCCAGGAGGGGAGCCGTGTCCTTGGAATGATGCTCCCAGTTCTGGCAACCTCCTAGAGCCAAGAGACACAGCGAGAGAAGAGAAAGCCTTTCTCTGGAGCCAGCACTCTGAAATTGGACTTGTAGCCTTCTAAGCAATGAGAGATGACTTTGCTTAAAGCCAGCCGCTCCTGTTTTTGTGATAGCAGCCCAGATAACCAGGACAGGAAACATATGTTCCTCGGTAGCTAATGATTTAAAGGGCTGTTTTTTGTATTAAAGAACCCATCAGTTTATTATGGTGCAAAACAGAGTCACAGGGAATTTTAAGACAAAACATGACTGACTCTTCAACACTACGTTCTCCTTTCAGAGCTGAAGCCAGTCCCATGACTAAGGGA
>NW_022107431.1:96030433-96035382 GCF_000313985.2 Echinops telfairi | reverse complement strand
GAGAAGAGAAAAATGAGGAGGTGGATAAAAAATTGTTTTTTTAAATCACTGCAATTTATTGAGTTTTAAAAAGTTTTATCGGCATAATTGACATATTATACAATGGTTTCAACATATTAAGCAAAGTTGTACAATCATCACCACAATCAATTTTAGAACATTTTCTTCATTCTTATACTCATTATTATTTGTTTCCCATTTCTCCCCAACCTCCTCTGCTGTAATCCTAAGAAACTATTAATCCTATTACTGCCTCTATAGATTTATCCACCCTGGATCTCATATAAATGAAAAGTATCCAAAAAATCCAACAATAATGATCAAATAAACCACAGAAAAGCCTCAATGCAAAAGAAAGCAGACAATAGTTTCCTTGCCTTCTTACAATGGAGCAGGAAAAGTAAGCATACACACGTGGGAACTGTCCTGTAAGCACAATTCAGCCCATTTCTGTTTTAAAAGAAAGTTTTATTGTAACATTGCTTCCACATCACTTAACGTTTTCTATGACTCCCGTCACTGCACTAGCATATATGAGTATGAGTAGTTATGAGAGAAACGCTAGGCCCGCAAAGCCCAAACTAGAAAAAGTACTCAAGCCCTGTATTAGTGCATTTAATTGGCATTAACAAGGTTACATGGGGAGTTCTATAATTAACCTCATTTGTTAATGAAAAAAAATTAAGGAGCAGAGAGCTTATTTAATTTAATAAGAGAGCTAGTAAGTAGCAGGGCAGGGATTTGAAGCCATCCATCTGGTTCCAGAGTGCTTGTGTCTGTCACGGTGAAAGCAACTCACAGAGTGGAAAGAAATGTCCAGTCCTGCATCACTTCACGCACCCTCCCATGTGAGAGTCCAGTGCTGGAGCAATTGTCCCAATCCACCCTCACCCTGGGGGGCAGTCTTCCTCCCCAAACACGATGGCTCCCTCTCAAATCTGACCCCTCCAACATGTGGTGCTTGCTGAGTCTGACAAAACTCATTTGTGATCTATCCACTTTTCATTGGCTAATTTTCAGAAGGCCTTTATTCTTCATCTTTGGGTCTGTGTTAAGATGGCAATGGTGATGTCTGGCCTCCTCTAACTTCACAATGAGGGGAGGAGAATTGAAATCTCTGCCTTGTGAAACATCTTCCACTCAAGGCCAGTTCCTCTGAGACAGGGGTCAGGCATGCCTCTACCCTGCAACCATTTGCCAATTCTGACACCAACTGTCCCTGCCCCTTTGTGCCGCTAAGGAAATAAGTCGCTAGATCACAAGAATAGTCAACAAAAATCCTAAAACATAAGGAATCATGACATCTAAGAAAACCTGTACAGACCACCCCCATCTTGGTTTGCTACCAATATTCCAGTGGCAAGTGCAAAACTGAATGCAGATTTCTTTATTTATTGCCCAAGAACACTTTGCTCCGACCAAAAGTGATCTCTCTGAATACGCTTCACGTGTCCCAACTTCATGGCTTTACATTCCCTCAAATTTTCTAATCTGGTCTATGAGGCAGGAAATTCAGCCCATTCCCGGAAAGATGTTAAGAGTGGTGGAATTTCATTGATGAACTGTTTACAATAGCCAGATGATGGAAACCACCTAAATTCCCCACAGAATGTTTCTCAGCCAATAAGCAAAGTCTTGATATACGCCCCGTTATGGAGGGACCTTGGGTACATTATGCTGACAGAAACTAGCCAATCACAGAAAGACAAATACTTTTTTACTTCACTTATATAAAAAGATAAGAAGGCAAACGTATAGAGACCAACCTTTATTAGTGGCTGCCAGGGATGAGAAAGAAGAGGAAAGTATCACTTAACAGTGATGGAAAAATCAAATTGGTTAAGGGTTGGGTTACACAGCAATTATTATAATCACTATCAATAAGTTGTACACCCTTAAAAATTGAATTGGCAAAAGTTGTGTGATAGATATTATCTTCATTATCTAGTGCTTCTATAACAGAAATACCGTAGGTGGTTGTCTTTACGAAACAAATGTATTCTTTCACAGTTTAAGATGTGAGAAGTCTGAATCTAGGGTGCCAGTTCTAAGAGAAGGTATCCTTCTCTCGGGGGTCTGGGGGAGGTCTTTGTCCCGTTGCCACGTCTGTGGGCCTGGCATTCCTAAGAGATCTCCAGATGTCTTGGCACCAATATTCCCTGGACCTAAGTGTTCTTGGTTCAGGGACTTTTGGTCCAGAGGATGGGTTCCACTCTGCTCTTCTTTCATAGTGGGAGCAGGCTCCTCCTTCTCTACTTGTGTCTCTCTCCTTTTATCGCTTGTTAAGACAGCGGTTCTCAACCTGTGGGTCGCGCCCCCTTTGGGGGATGAACGACCCTTTCACAGGGGTCCACTAAGACCATTTGAAAAGACATATTTCTGATGGTCTTAGGAACCGAGACACCACTCCTCTATCCGTCTCCAGGTGGGTCCGCCCACAAAAGGAGTACCCGGTGTGAAGACTGTTACCCATGCTACACTATGCTTCATAACAAAATTTCATTTATTTGTAATTCAAAATAAATATTTCACAATATATAATTACATATTTTTTAATGAATCACTATGCTTTAATTATGTTCAATTTGTAACAATGAAAATACATCCTGCATATCAGACATTTTACATGATGATGCAGAAGAGTAGCAAAATTACAGTTATGAAGTAGCAACGAAAATAATTTTATGGTTGGGTCACCACAACATGAGGAACTGTGTTAGAGAGTCGTGGTATTAGAAAGGTTGAGAACCACTGTGTTAAGAGAAAAGAGAAGTTAGGCCACACCCCAGAGAAACTCCTGTTACATCGGATCAGAGCTGTGACCTGAGTAAGATTCTAATCCTGCTTATTAGCATAACAAACATTAATACTCTTCAACATAACCTAAACCTGCCTCATTGACAACCCTGCAGTACAGACTAGAACTGTTCCTTGGGGTTCCCAAGATTAAATCTTTATGGGAGTGGACAGTTTTATAGAAAGGCTGGTGGGTTTAAATCGTGACATTTATGAATTGTTGACCTTGCATTTAGCAGCCCAACATTTAATCCATTGTGCTACAGGGGTTAGCATAGAAGATTTATAGTGTATCACAAATAGGGGATAATTTGGTGGTTACATCAGATCACATGATGAGGGATGATCATATCATTAAATAGCTGCAGAATCACATTATTACATGACTGCCAAACTTCATTATGGAACTGTGAAGCCGAGAATCACTGCCTGGCCAAGTTGACACATTTTTTAATCCATGACAGATATATTTACAGCAATGAATGAAAAACAGTATTTGCTAAGACTGCTTATATAAAACAAAAACTCAAGGCTTAGAGCTTTAAGTTCATGGTTTTATGAGACCTCCAGTTTATGGGCCCAATAAATGCTCAGTGCTTCTGCTGTACTTCTAGTTCATTGTGTAGTGCTTAGGGTCTTCAAAGCTTGCACACAGCCTTCCAAAACACAGCAATTGGTCTCTATTTGCTTGGTGCAACAGAGGGAAACAAAGGCAGGAAGAAGAGTAGGAAAAACAAAGTGTGGATAATTGCCTGCGTGAACAACTGATCCCCTGGCTGTGAGACCAGAGCAAACGGGTGGTGCTGGGCTACCAAGACTGAACATTTTCATAACAAACTCTGGGGAGGAATCCTTGTCAAAAGGGGAAAATGAATAACAAAATTTCTAATTTTCATGGACTCTATCTAGACTTGCTGGAACTGTTGCCCTGAGATAATCTTTAAATCTTACATCAAACATATTCCATATGTCATCTTTAAAACATACAATAGTTTTCTTTCCCTGGTTATTATTAATTTATTATTAATTGGGAGTTTATGCATATATCAGGTCATTCCATAGTTCGGTCCCATCAAGCACAATTGTATAATTGCTACCACAATCAGTTTCCAGACACCTTTTCCTTCCTGGACTCCTTGACATCGTCTCCCTTTTACTTCCCCTACCACCCCCACCCCTCTACCCAACCCCCTGAAGCCCTTGTTCTGCTGTCCCTATAGTTTCATGAATCTTAGGTTTCAGATAACAAAAAATATATGACCCCCAATGACATAACACCTCTGAGCCAAACCCTAATAAGAATACACTCAAACAAAATAAAACAAAAAAAAAATACAGGGAATGTTGAAAATCAGATCAGGTCCAGCATGCATCAGAAGGATCAACTGACAAAGTTTTAACTACTCGAGTCCGAGTTATCCCTTTTATCTTCTATCCTCATTTCTCCAAATGCACTGTTTAGGGACCACCTTCTTCCCATCCCTCAGTTAGGGACAGAGGGAGATCGCCAGAGGTTTCTTTCCTATGTAGTTCCCACAAATGTATCTTGGGCTCCTATTGTCATCTACAGCCTTCTGCAAACTGGATTCTTACCATTTAGGCTCTGATACTGGCCCCTCCTCTCCTTTGACTTCAGACTATATGATTTGAAATCCTTCAGTTACTGATGATGGTGTGCTTCTTCCATGTGGACTTAGTTGACCTCTCACTTACATGGCTGCTTGTTTGGAGACAAGTCTTTAACACCCTAGACACTAATTTATCTGATAGCTGGGCACCATCTAATTTCTTCACCACATTTGACTATAGCACCCATTATCGTCTGTGTTTCCTTCCTGGATCTCTGTTTTTTGTTTGTTTTTTATCTGCTTTTGGTTCCTTTTCAAAACCTCCTTGTTAAGTTTATGGTAGAGGGTCTTATCAATCATCCCCACTAGGGCATAAAGATCTTCCTTAAGATTGTCTTTGATTAGCGCTGAATACTAGTCTTTGAAAGCCCTGTTGAGGGGATTTTACCTGGTTTAGAAAACCAAAAACAAGGACTACTTTGAGCATCATGCTCTTTTTAGGAATATCTGTTTGCTATAGAATTGACAACTCACAGTCTGAGGTGGAGCCCTTGGACAGTGGTGAGTTTATACAAACAAGGGAGG
>NW_022107431.1:95963829-96029001 GCF_000313985.2 Echinops telfairi | reverse complement strand
GTCCCACTCATAAATGTACACGGACTTTGGCAACCTCTGACTTGGCGCAATAAGAATTCCCACTCATATGTTCCTAAGTGCTACCATTTTCTCACTCCTGGGGTATGACAGCCCTTCTGTGCACATGAACCCATCGGCGCAGTGTTCATCATTGGCAGTCTTCACTGGTCTCTGCCTTCCTGAAAACGAACAGATAGCTTTTAACTCGATCTAGTCATCGTCTACAGTGGTTTTGAGGGACTTTAAAATCTAAAGTTCTTATCACATAAAGTATGAGGATAGATATCCTTTTCCACTGATACGGTGTGCTTGCGAATGTTTGTTACACACGAGGAACTTATTGCAAAATCGAAGAGAATATTTACAAGTCAAGTAATACTCTACAATAGCTATCATTTTAGATATATGATTTCAAGAGCTATATGAAATCTTTTTTTAGTTGCTTGCCTACCAGAATCGTCTAAGGTTTTTCTGACGAGCTGATATTCTTTCAGAATGAATACACAACCCACAACTTCAGGAGGGTAGTTCTGCTGACAGTCTTTGGATATGTCTGCCTCTTTAGGGATTGTTACATAAGGCTTCTATTTAAATCATAATGACTCTTGTACTCTCCCATACCCCAAGAGAAAATTTTGACTACTAGGTGTTTATATAAGGGAGTTGCTGGGTGGTGCAAATGCTTCGTGCATTTGGCTGCTAACTGAACGATGGGCAGTGAATGCCCTGTCAGAGCGCATTGAGAAGAAAGGTCTGGTGACCAACTGCTAAAAACACAACCACTGAAAACACTGTGAAGCATAATTTTAATACATGAGGATCACTGTGACTCAGAGTCGACTTGATGCACCTGGAAAAAATACAGTGAAAAGAAAGAAATATGTAAACTCATATTCTCATCTGGTTTAAAGTCATAAAATTAAGCAGCACAGAACATACTCTCGACTTTCTAGGCAGAAACTAACACAACACTGTAGGCTATGGCAGTGGAGCAGCTATTAAACCATTCCGAATAATCAACTAAAGAATCTGCTTACCAAACATAAAACAATGAACTGCTCTCACTGTCACTGAGTTGATTCTGACTCACAGTGACCCTACAGGGCAGAATAGAACTGCCCCTGTGGGTTTCTGATGCTGTAAATCTTCATAGGAGCTGAAAGCCTCATCTTTCTCCCATGGAGAATCTGGTGCTTTTGAACTACTGACCCGACTATGCCACCAAGGCTCCACAAAGCAAAGCAAACCACCACATGATTAGAGGCCACAAAATAGGGGCCATGGAGTGCTAATCCCTCTGGAGAATGCAAAGGAAAGAGTACATGGGGATTCTCCCAGAGATACCCAAATGGGGTGGCTGTAAAGGGCTCACTTACCAGATTCACACTCCCATATGTTAGGAAAGTTTGCTTAACAAAATAGGTTTAAGTTGAATTGACTTGATTTTGTGTATTAGTGAATATAAGAAAACCAATTTGTCTGCTAAAAAAAGTATATATTTCTATTCCAATTATATATTTTGATCCCCCAAATTATACATTTCTGTAAAACTTGGTTTCATAGTCAACATACAAATATTCTACTACGCTGCCATTGCTTTCTGTGGTGATGGAAATGTTCTACTTCTACACTGTTCAATACCATCGCCAATAACCACATTGAGCCTCTGAGATACAGCTTATGGGACTGTAGGACAACTTCAATTAATTAATTTCACCCCATGTGGCTAGTAGGGACTGTGTTGGACAGTGCATTTCTAACAAGTCTTTTAGTGCATGTGGTGTTAGGTGTTGGAGAACTCTGTGCTTTCAGTAGACTTGTGCTTGATTGAAATCAGTCATGGTTCCAGCAAGAAACACAGGTATACTCAACATAGGAGGAAGAAAGGATTAATAAATGGACAATTTACAACTGTGAGTAAGATATAGGGAAACCCCAAAAGAATAATGTAATATCTTGGCACTAGTAATATGAAGATTGTTAGTCTTTAGACATGGAGATGTAAAAGGAGACAGTCAGTCTATGAAAGATCACCTAGAGAGGGGAGCGAACCTTGGAGGGAAGGATCAGGGGGAAAGTAGCCTTCTCTGTCTCCTGCCACATTGGTTAATCTAACAAGGCCTCCAAACGCCAAGAAAGTACAGTGAAATACAGCATACGGGCCAGTCCCCAGGGAAAAACATAGGGTAGAAAGAACATTGTAGTTCTACATGGACAGATAGAAGATACTCCACTCATTGAAAATTATAGGTAAAATAATTTTTCATTATATAGATCATAGATTCCTAATCTTATTTAGTTTACCACCCTAATTGCAGGGAGCAAAACTAGTGTCCCCCAGGAAATTAAACTATTTTTTAATATAGCCCATAATTCAGGATAAAGTGTAGATATCTGCTTTTGCAGCTACCATTCCCACCCCCTTACTTGGATCATTCTAGCACCGCACAGCCTCCCCGCCCCACCCCCACCCCCATAGTCGTATCCCCTGCCTACTTTGGGAAACATTTGGATGGAATTCAAGGAATTGAATGATATTCCTGAAATAAAACTATTTCTATTCTATTTACTTTTTTACATGAGCAAGATTTTGTTAGGTTTCTGGAGTGGGGTGAACCTCAGTTCTTACTTCATAGCGCTGAAAGAATCCACGTTTCAGAAGCACTTTTGTAATCCAAGTGAGTTTTTATGAAAGAAAGGTGAAGTGTCAGGTTTCAGTCTCAAAACGGTACACGCTATTTCTGGAAAGTGTGCTGCACAAGCGGTGTGGAAGCTGCGCTGGGGTTCACAACTGGGCACAGAAAACCACGTGGAACTCTGCCTTGGCTGCGTCTGGCGAGAAAAGCCATGTTCAGTTCAAGGCGAAGATTGGGAAGCCCAATGGCGAAAAGCCGGATGAATTTAAGTCCCACATTTCTCAGGCTCTTCTTGAGCTGGAGGTGCACTCGGACCTCCGTTAGGTAAAGGCTCCGTTAAGGGAACTGAGTATAACGGCAGCCAAGGACATGGAAGTTGGTGGTGGTCGAAAAGCTATTATAATCTTTGTTCCTGTTCCTCAACTGAAATCTTTCCAGAAAATCTAAGTCCGGCTAGTACGGGAACTGGAGGAAATATTTAGTGGAAAGCATGTTGTCTTTATTGCTTAGAGGAGAATTCTGCCCAAACCAACTCAGAAAAGCTGTACAATGAATAAGCAAAAGTGTCCCACGAGCCTCACTCGGACAGCTATGCATGATGCTGTCCTTGAAGACATGGTCTTCCCAAGTGGAATCATGGGCAAGAGAATCCGAGGGAAGGTGGACGGCAGCAGGCTATTAAAGGTTCATTTGGACAAAGCCCAGCAGAACAATCTAGAACACAAGGTTGAAACCTTTTCTGGAGTTTATAGGAAGCTTACGGGCAAGGGTGTTAATTTTGAATTCCCAGAGTTTCAATTGTAAACAAAGATGACTGAATAAAATACTACCCCCCACCCCACCCACCCAAAAATTAAAAAAAAAAAAAAACCAGGTGTAAAAGAACACCTACACTGGGGAACAGGGGAATCCCTGGAGGCCAAGAAGCCAAGAGCCCAAGTGCATGTAGGCCAAGAGCCTAAGAGCCCAAGCACTTGTGTGCCCCAAATAGGCCCTTAGGGGGCGTATGCATGCCAGCAGGGAGAAGAAGCGCACCCCTTGCTGCTCAACAGGAGCAGAGTAAAAGAGACCTGGCCTTCCTGCACGCAGCCAGGGCTGTTTAACACCTCTGGCTGGGAGGTGCGGTTGAAAGTATTGGTTGACCCCATTGACTGAGTTCAGACCCACCTATCTGATGTACCTAAGGTGGGTGTGCCCAAGGTACTGATTTTACCTGGGCCTAGGGGGTCCTAGTCTGTGCATGCAGACTAGTTTGGACTTTCCCATAGGTGTCCAAAGGCTGCCTGTTTTCTTTCCAACCCCTTTAGGTGGACCTTTGCCGTCACTGGGGAGACAACCCCACTTTTATCTAAATCTACCTACCTTTCAGTTTCTCCATCTGAGAGCAGTCTTATTTGAGTAATTTGTGATTCATACAAAGGTCCGTGGACTGCATGGAAGGGTATACCCCATCCATCTCAGGTATGCTTCTAAAAACTATGATTAGAATTACCATTTGCTTAGTATATTTATGATATTTAAGTAAGCAGTGAGCTATAATCATTCAAATTTAGTCCAGGAAAAATTTTCAACACCAAGCATATATGTAGTCAAAAGAATTTAAAAAAATAATTTATATCTATTCAGAGAGAAATTTATATATATATATAAATTTATATATTCAGAGAAAGAGTAATTGATAAAAAGACCTATAAGGCTAAAGATATATTTTGGTAAGGATAGATTTTGGTAAGTGAAAAGGAATAGCTTATAAGTTAAAGAAGAAAAAGAAATGATGTAAAATTTCTGACTGTTTCAAGTTTTTTATGTGTGTTTTTGTAAATGGATGAAGATGAGCATCAAATTACTATGGTACACAGGACATCAGCAAAAATTGCAGAGTAGGGAACTGCAAAAGTGTGTCTCTCCACAAAAGCAATGAATAAAATGGCAAAGAACATCAGAATCAACTTTTTTCCTGAAACTCTGGCATCTAATAAAAAAATCTTAGAGCAACCAGAGTAGCGTTTAATCAAGAAGAAACAGCTGGAATCTCAGCACATGACCCAGATATTGTACCCGGAGGTCCATCCTGGAGAGAACTGGAAACAGGTGTGCAAACAAACACTTGTACATGAATGTTCGTAGCAGGATTATTCCAAATAACCCAAAGTAAAAACAACCCAAATTTTCACAAACTGACAAATAGATTTTTTTAATGGGGCACACCCACAAAATCCAGTCTCATTCAACTATTCGACTCTATAGCAGTGGAGTGTACGGTTGGCATCAAAGGAAGTAAGTACTGATATATGCTACGATGTGGCTGAATTTTACCTCAATAAAGCAAGATTACTCTGGTATTTTGATTCCAGTAAACATGTTAAAAGTGTGATAATTTTGTTGCTCTAAAATCAAGTATTTTCAACATTCTGGAAATTACATTCTTTGCAACTGGAATTTGAAAATAGCTATGCTAGAATATCTGAGGGAAATGACACTGCTATCTGTTCATTTTTTACTTTTAAAAAAATCACTGTTTCACATGATTCAGTCTAACAGTTTTTGAAATTATTTAGAAGGGACACGCGCAAGTGAGTTTGAAGATTACTGATATAAAGGATTTGAAAAAGAGGATACATTAATGACCTACTCCAAAGCATAGAACTCTTGTCGGTGGATGACGATGGGAATTTTCAACAGGTTGAATGGAAGCATGAGTAGTCTGTCAGGAGAAGCAATGTAATGACGCTGAGGCCAGACAGCCGGGGCTCATAGTCGGGCTTCACCATTATTTGTCAGGGGCTTAAGGCAAGTTTAGTCATCTGGGGCCTCGGCTGCAGCCAGTTGAGTCAACCCGACTTCTGGCGACCCTCATGTATGTCAGGGTAGAACGGACCTCCCCACCGTTTTCTTTCTTTTTTTGCTTTCAAAAGGCCAATTCATTTTATGTTCGTGCATCTCGCCCTCAATCAACTGGTAGATGAGTTTCAGGTACCGTGCCTAAAAGCCAAAGCCAGAACTCCATCGAAAAGCTTTCCCAAGCATCACATTCTTCTCAAAGCTGGTCTTAACATTAAAAAACAAAAAAACCTAATCTTCCAGCCCACACGCAACCTATTTACCATGACCCCGGAGCTGTGACTCCAAACCGCCAGAAAAAAACTGACTCACAGACCGCTTATCACGGCCAGGTTCAGGCCTACGCATTCACGAATGAACTCACACCCCGTGCAGCCCCACTCCAAGACAGACCGCCAGGTTACAAGAAGAAAAAGAGGGGTGCCGGCCCCTAACACGGAGTCCAAGCATCACCAAAAGCATCACCCTTCGGCTGAGCACGCGTGCCGCCTCCCCGTCCTCCCCTTAGCGCCCCGCAAACGGAAGGACACCCGCGCCCCGGCCCGGAGGCCAGGCCACCTGGGACGCCGCGGGCCGGCCGGCCTCACCTGGAGAGCGTGCACTGCGGCTCCGCCTCGGGCTGCTGGCCTCGGCGGCTTCCCGAACTCTGGGCTGCTCCTCCTCCCCCGGCCCGGCGCCCCCACCGTCTCCAAAGCCAGCTTATCAGAAGGGAATCGCCAGGCGCTTCTTCTGAGGGACCTCTGGGCGGATTGAAACTTCCAACCTTCCAACAGTCAAGTGTTGTCACGGTTGCCCTCCCGAGGGCCTCCGCGGTTCACCTTTCCGAGCGATCAAATAACACGGATCCTGGGAGAGGCTTTCTACTCCCAGAACGGATGATCCTCTGGGAAACCTACGCTTTTTTTTTTTTTTAGTACTTATCTCAGAAAATTGTTTTGTGAATCAAATGGCCTAGTCAGGGTAAAGAACTTAAAGGCTGTATTGGCAGCCTTGGCCACCATACCACCCCCGAACACCTAACTGCAAAATCTCAGTGGTATGGAACAATAAGCTTTTCTTTCTCAGGCTTGCCCCTGTGGGTTGTTTGGATTTGCCTTAGGCTGCAGGTAAATCCTTGCTTTCTCAAGAGTCTTTTATCCTCCTTGGACCAAGGGTTAAGCAAGTATTTACACCTGCATGCAGGACGCAGGAATGCTAGGAGATACTAATCTTTCCTGAAGTCAAGTTAATACTTAAATTTTATCCTTTTAAAATTGTAATTTCAATACAGAATACATTATTAGCTACCCCCAAAAAATCCTTAATTGCAAACCACATTTATGCTCAGTCACAAACATTGGTATACTCCATGCTTAGAAATAGTCTGATTCCCTTCTGCAGCAAACAAGCTATGTAAATCCTGGATAACAGGGATAAAGGGAAATAAGGAGAGATGATTTCCTATGGATTTTGTATTCATTTTAAATATAAATTTTCTTTCCTCTTCTTTTGACAAGCCTGTCTTGAGCACTGTCTGAGCAATTTTCTAGATTCCACGGAAATGGAATAATTTGGAAAACACATCACATGTGCTGGCTGGGAGATTTATCTTGGTGTTTGGCAGGTGAGGAAGAATGCAAGGGGAATTTACATCTTTTTCCATGGTTTGGCCTGTGTTGTATTATCAGAAGCCAACGAAGTTTTCATTTCACCATCTTCTGTTTTCTGTGGGTACACAAAGGAAGATTGTTTTGATAAAGAAACTTAATGAGATAAGTAGATGTATTTACACCTATGCAGGTAACTTAACAGCCTAATTTAACAGCCTTAGGGGGAAGTTTACTGATTCCTTCCTCTCAGTCTGCTTAGCTTGAGAGATTCTGATACCTAACTGAAAACAACTCTCTCCCCTCTCTCATCTAAAACTGTTACACACTTTGTGCCAAGCAATCTGATGTATCTGGCTAGGCTGCAAAAACACCTATTGGGATAGAATATTTATTACTCAGATGCTAGATGGTGGAGTATTTCTGACAAAGAGCAAGAGAATACCTTTTTCTGAAATACTTAATATGGCTTTCGAACGCTAAGGGAGTTATGCTTCTTTCTAGAAAGACTATTCAAATTGACAATGACTTCATGTGACTAATATATATGATTTTGTTGACAGTGGTTTGTGTAAATTGCAGTCTAAGTGCATTAAACAAAAGGTGAGTCAGAAGTATGGCTACAAAATCATAAAAACCTTGGTTAAGCAAAACTAGTAAAATGCGATGGTTCCTCCATGTCTACATGGATGGTGTATTAGTCTGGGTACTTTGGAGAAACAAATCCACAGCAACTCATGTATAAGAGAGAGTTTTATGTAAAGAAAATGTGCATCACGAAAACATCCCAACCCAATGCTGCCCAAGCCCACAAGTCCAACATTAACCCATTAACCCAACACCAGTCCACAAAGTCTTCCACCTCACATTGCAGAGGCAATGATGCCGACTGCAGGAGGAAAGCTGAGTCAGTGAACGAACAAGCATCTCAGCACTAGCAGGGGTCTCCACATGGCCGCTCCAGCACCCAGGGCTGCATCGGGATAGGTCCATGTAGCTTCTCCTTGGGGATGTCTTGTAGGAAGTCAATCTTGCAAGCTGAAGCAGGGAACTGCTAAGGCAGCTGCACCTGGTGCAACCACCACAAAACAAGAGACCTGAGAACTAGAAAGGCGAGGCTCACCACCCACTTATCCCTCCGCCTTTCAATTAGCCCCACATGTGATTATCGGCCAGGCTGGCACAATTAACTAACTCAGATGGTTCCATCCAGGTCTATATATTCCTGAAGGTGGCGTCTCCATCCCCCTAATCTAACCCTGGAATGTTCTGCACTCTTCTATCGACACTATGTCAAACCTCCCTGTGCCCTTTTTTGCCAGTGTTGGCCTCTCGGGTTTGAAAGGAAGTGTGAGTGTGTGAATGATGCAGCCATTCATTCTGATGCTTCTTTGAGGATCGTTTAATTAATTGCAGATAAACATCAACTACAAACTGTCTAAGAAGTCTTCCCCACCACCCCCTACCCCATGGAGATGGAAACCAATTGCTATCCTGTTGACCCTAACACACAGTGACGCCATGTGTGTCGAAGGAGAACTGCTTTCCATCCAGTTTTCAGTCAAAGCTGAAGTAGATCAGGCTGGTTTTTCCCTGGGGTGCCTCTGGCTGCACTGAAACCTCCAACCTTTCACTTTAACAGCCAAACAGGATAACCATTTGCCCCACCCAGAGGATCTCAGGTAGAAAGAGTTATTTGAATGATGATACACCTAGATGCTAATAAGGAGGTTTGGAATGATTTCTAACTCTCCCCTTATACTTTCGCCTCAGCCCCGGTGGGGTGGTTCTGAGTGGGGCTGCAGTCCACAGTATGTGTCAATTTGGCGGGGCCGAAATCCTAAGCAGTGATATTACCATCTCCCGTCATGTAGTCTGACATTCTCAACTTGATCTGAGGCAAGGAGACTAAGGTGGGATATACCACCGTTCCTCTGGTCATAACACTGGTCTGATGTAAAGGGTGGTTTCCCTACGTGTGATCTACATCACCTTTTATTTTACAATAAATAAAAGGAAACAGAGGTCAGGAGAGAGAAAGGTAGACGTACACACAACTGCCAATAAAGAAGAACTGGGAGCAGAACTTGTCCTCTGGATCCAGGATCCCTGCCCTGGGAAACTCCGAGAGCCAGGGGAAGATTGAGGGCAGAACCTTCCCTCAGAGGCAACAGAAGAAAGGTGTCTTCCCCTAGCCTAGAGCCGCTGCATTGAAGTCAGACTTCTAGATTCCTGAATAAACTTGATTGTTAAAGCCATCCACTTGTATTTCTGTTATAGCAGCACTCTATACTGAATGTCTTACAATCACTTTTCATCATATTCTATTTTAATAATGTATGAGGCTCACATTTAATTGCTTCTTTCCATGCCCCACTGGCCATATCCTAGTTTATACCTTTTACTTTTCCATTAGCAACTAAGATCTTTACACTTTCCTTTAGTTGTCACAACAACCTTATGAAGTAGGCATTATTCTAAGTTTTCTGATTTTACAGTAATGTGCCCAAAGTAAAAGGCTCCCTGGTGGTCCAGTGATCAAGCACTCCACCACTTCTGCCAAGTCAACAAGCAGAAGGACCCTACCAGCCAGTCTCTGGGAGAATGGTGTGGCAATCTGCTTCCATAAAGATTTACCGCGAGCCATGGAAACCCTACGGGAAAGATCAGCTTGGTAGCAATGAGTTTGGCTTGGGAAACAAGGTAACTGAGTTGATATATTGAGCTGAGTTTTGAACCCTGGTGGTCTAATGTCAGAGTTGTAATAGCAATAATAGCTTTTCATTCAATTCTTGCTTTCATTTTAGAGATAGGAAAACTAAGGCTGAGAGAGAATACGAACAGAAACACCTCAGGAGGTCTGGTCTGTCTGCTTACCCACCTACCTCTATTCAATAAATTTTAATGCATCATTCTGGTTATCCCTTTGAAAGGAAAACAAGGGAAGGGGAAGGGGAGGAAAACACCTCCAGTGCTTCCTCTTTGCCAAGAAATAGTGTCGGTTTGTTTAGTGGGGAACCCAAGGTCTTCCCACTTCATGCTTCCCCACATTCCAGTTTTATCTGCCAATGTTCACTCAAGGGCAGTGGGTCTCCTGATTATCCCTCAGCCATGCCGCTGACCTGCCTTTCGTCATGCAGGCTCAGACTTTAATGTCCTCACCTCACTACCCAGCCCCACTGCCATGTAGGCGGTCTCCCTTGGAAAGATACATTTGGAATTTTCATGAACAGGAGCTATAGATGAGGTGCACTCTAACATTGAGCAAGGCTTTCTTTCCTACAGTAGACAGACTTTGAGAAGGGAAACATCACATTTAGCTTTTGCAAAGAGCAAAACCTTGTAGCTTTATCTCCTGCAATGGTGAATAATACCAATTCAATAAAATATAGAACGTAATAAAAATAAAATAAATAGGATGGTTAGTGAGCAGAGCAGAAACAAGAGGCAGATTGAGTGTCCTTTTAGTATTAATCCTGAGAATGATGGTTTGGATAGACTCAGCCCAGAGACTTCTTAGGCTTAGATGGCCACTTCATGTTGATTTTCCACTGTGGGTTATAGCTCTGGTTTTTCGTCTTCTCCTGGTTTTATTTATTTTATTTCACATCCTTTTATCAATGATAGTCTTCTCAGGAGGCTTGACCTGAACTACAAATTACAAACAGGATCCCCTCGGTTTCTGATTACAAACAGGACCCCTCTGTTTCTGATCTGTGGGGAGCCTGACACCCTTGTCCTTAGCCCTCACTTACCGTACTCCCCTACCAGCACCTGAGGAATTCAGCATAGTTTGCAAGGGGTGGGTGGACACGCATACATGCTTAAAGGTGGGAGTGGAGAAGAAGTTGATTCTATTCATAAAAATATAACCTCTTCAAATCTCCTTCTCCTTTTTCTTCTCTTCCCTTGGATCACTTGATTTTACATTTCTGACTACCTTAGATCTTGGATTGTATCATAATCCAACATATTTATTTAGTGTGTGGTGAGATCTGCTTTGGGGCTGTGAGGAGTCAGAGAAAGACATCCAGTAGTCTCTGTCCCCCAAAAGCCATGTAGTCTAATTATGAGGCCAAGGCTGTCACCTTCCTGAGAGCGACTCCCCAAAACACTTGGCTTTCTTAAAAAAAACTGAAAACAGTTTTATTGGCCTATAATTCATATATCATACAGTGCAATAGTTCAATGACCTCAAGAAGAGTTGTGTACCATCACCACCACAATCAGTTAAGCAATGTTGTTTTTGATCCTGAACTTCAGCTCTATCACGTTACCTGTCTATCTGCAGCCTGGAAGCTTTCTTCTCTAGTCAACATATTTAAATCTGAAATGATGCTGTATCTCAAAAAAATCCAGAGTGTCTGGGACATCAACATCAGAGTTGTCAGGAGAAAGAACACAACCACTGGGGAGCAAAGTGACAACAGTTACAATATCATTAGGGGAGAGCTAAGATTTACCATTCAGTGTTTACAGCGTAACATGGATGAGAAGCACAAGACACAGCCTAGAGCAGTGGTTCTCAACCTGTGGGTCGTGACCCCTTTGGGGGTTGAACAACCCTTTCACAGAGGTCGCCGGATTCATAACAGTAACAAAATGAAAGTTATGAAGTAGCAACAAAAATAATTTAATGGTTGGGGGGGTCTATATTAAAGGGTGGTGGCATTAGGAAGGTTGAGAACCACTGGTCTAGAGTGAATATGAACCTACTGTTACCTGAACTGTAACCCTCGACACAATGGATGGGCACAGCGCCTGCAACAAGGGACTCAAACATTGGAACAATTATGAGAATGGTATAGGACCAAGCAGTGTTATGTTCTGTTTTACATAAGTCACTATGAGTCAGAACCAACTCACAGCATTACCTTAAGTAAGGATCCCATGGGTGTGGCGTTGTGGGTTCTGAGTGGGCTTTTAAGTTCAAGGTCAGCAGTTCAAAACCACCAACCAACTCTCTCCTCAGGAGAAAGAGGAGACTTTCTGCTCCCAAAGAGATGTACAGGTTTGGAAACTCAGAGGGCAGTTCTACTCTGTGAGTCTCCATGAGTCAGAATTGACTTGATGGCAGTGAGTGAGTGATTACCTTAACTAAGGAGACCTGGTGGCACAGTGGGTTAAGTGTTGGTTTGCTAACCTCTAGGTCAGCAGTTCAAACTCACCAGCTGCTCCACAGCTATCTGCTCCCATAAAGACTCAACAGTTTCAGAACGCTGAAGGAGCAATCCTACTCTGTAGAGTTGCTGAGTTGGATCTGACTCAGTGACAACGGCTGGTTTGTTACCTTAACTATTCTCAGTTCCCGGATGTCTCCCATTTAGTGAGCATCTATGTTAATGTGACTAAATATTGAAAAATGATTATTTTACAAACAAATAACCTTCAGCTGCAATTCAATAGCTTTATCTGGTATTCATCCAAAAAATAAGCACTATTTTTTTAAGTGGGTAGATAAACAAGCAAGCAAGCACACAAACAAGCAAACTGGCTATGACAAACATTTTCAAAGAAAGTACTGTACACAAAATCTACTATAATCTCTGGGTGACAGCTGTCATTTTCCAGGGTCACTTTTACCTCATCCACTTATGTACTTTAACAAAGAAATTCTTCATCAATTGTGACTTCAGCTGTGTTTGATTTTGCTGCCACAGAGATTGCAGGGTAGCAGACTTGTTCAGTTTGGGTAGGATTTTGGGGGGGTAGAATCTTAACAAGCCAGCTGTCTAACATCAAACTGTCAATCTAGAAAGACAGTGTGCTCCCTCCCCATGCAGACCTGGGCTGGGGTGAATTACTAGATTCAGACAGAGATTGGATCGAAAGACCTCCAAGACTCTTCCAACTGAACATTTTATGAGTTCAGTTATATGTCACATACCATCCATGATCCATATAAACCGAACTCCCTGCCATCAAGTCAAGGCTGACTCAAAGCGACCCCCTGTGGGTTTCTGAGAAGAAAGCCCAGTCTCCCCCCCCCCTCCCCGCCCCCCCTGCTGGTGGTTTCAAACTGCCAACCATGTTAATCGCAGCCCAACACCTAATCACTACACCAGCAGGTCCCCTAACATCCATGATACCTTCTGTGAAATAAGAAGTTCGCAATTTGGACATTGTGTGAGCACCATATTTCGTGCAGGCAGTTCCATATGATCCATAGGTAAATCCTGTAAAATCTATTACAGGATGGGGGTACCTGCCATCTGGGAGTTGTATTCCCTGGATAGAGGAGTACTACCTTACTTGGCAGGCACGAGGCTGGGATAGACAAGGGCGATACCAGCAGCAGAAATGAGACTCTGTGTATGCCAAGGCTCAAGGGGGAGGGCACACAGGTGGTGCAGAGAGGTAGCCACAGGACCATGTGTGAAGCAGCAGATTTACCAAATACAGTGAATCATTTGATCGTTTGACTGCTGCTTCCACGAGCACGGATTATGGATCCAGCAAGCTAAAATCCCTGACAAGCTCCGATTGTTTTCCGTTTATTGTGATGTTGCCTATTGGTCCAGTGTGAGGATTCTGGTTTTCTTTACGTTGAGTTGTAACCTGCACTGAAGGGTGCCGTCCTCCAACTTCTCCTCACTCACAGCAAGCAACATTAAAAATAGTAGGGACGGCTAATGAACAGAGGAGAGCTGCTTTCCCTTTAAAACAAAACAAAATGAAACACCTTATGGGACCACAGGCATATTTGCAGCAGAACGTTGCTTGAACAGTGTAAAAAGCCTGTATAGGAATATAAGTTCATCTGGAGGTCAAGGAGATAAGAAACTGAACAATTAGAAAGGATTTCCGCTTAGAGGTCTTACTGATGGAGGAAAGTATTGCGCTTGCTTTAAAGGCTGCTAAGATTTGCAGATTCAGCTATGGAAGGACACCGATGTTGCTTGGACAAACACGATGATCAAAGGTGAGGAAGAGACTGGGTGGCTGCAGGGGCATAAGAAGGGTGGCTATTGCTGATGGAGGAAAAATAAATACGATGGGAAGAGCCCCTGGAGAGAGAGCAGAAGCTGAACTGTGTTTGAGGCAGCAGTGAGCTTAGCAAAAACCTGACAGCTGTTCATACGTTATCTGATAAACCTGACAGTCGCCTACAGACATGTTACCTTGGGAGCAGCACTGAATGGGAAAGGTGGAAAAGCTGTGTGCTGGGTTAAGACGTCCTCCCCACTGCGGCAGAACAGGGCTTTTCCTGGACGCAGGGCGGGTCGCACCATCAGAGCTCCCAGTAGAGGTAAGGCTAAGTATCCTGATTTCTTTTTAGATGTTTCACCTCCTTGTCTATAGAGAGAGGAAAGGGCAGTGAGGAAAATCAGTAAATATCGAACTCAAGCTAGGATACCACGTTTCAAGAGCTTCATTTCACTTTAGAGGTGGGTGGTTTTTTGGTTATTTGTGTATCATAAAGATCCTTTGTTAGTGGGCAAATATAGATACACTAAAAAATCATTTATTAAGGAATTGGATCACTGGAAGAAAGCCAGATCTGGAGTTGTTTCAAAAAGATCTTTAAGTGATTACCTCTTTTATAATTCTAGCATGCTAATGGCTATAGAACTTGCTGCCGCAGTGTGCAGCTGGGGAGAGGCTGCAGCTTTGGGACTACAAATGACAATGTCTTATATCACTGCCTGGCCCTGAACCCAGGGACAGGGCTGTGTACCTAATGGCAAGCTACCAACAAAACATGATCGTGGCCCCACCAGCAATCCCAAGGCTATGATGGTTCTAGAAAGTTGGCATGATTTGACATTATGAAGTTGTAATGGTGCAAAGATTTTTTTTCTTAAATGGACCCAAATGAAAAGAAAAAGAAAGCAAAGAATTCATTCATAAACTTGAGTGATGCAAGTTATATTTCAATGATTTTGTACATTCGTAAGGAGAGGCCTCAAACCCAGAGATATCATTAGTCTAGAGCGGGTGAAGTCTTCAAGGGTCTCCTGCTGCTGTGCAGTTCAAGGTGTCGGGACAGTGCTTCTGAGCAGAGAGGATTAATCATAGACCCCCTGTTTGAGTCATGAGACACCCCCCCTCCCCCCGTCGAATAAGAAAGCAACAAATTATATTCATTCTGAAAAACAGCCCAAGTAGAGGCTGTCGCTATTACCGGTATAGTACTTCCCACTACAAACTGCTCAAAGAGCCCTGGGGGTGTGGTAGGTATATATTCATGGATATGGATTATTAAAGGAATATTAAATCAGCCATGGGTAGACATTTATGAGGCAGAGTCCAGGAAATTTCCAAATTCAGAGCTTCTGTTGCCCTCTGACAGGGGGGTCACAAGCAGTGTTAACTTTCCTGGTAATAGTGTGTGACCATACAAACAGTGTTGCCAACCGGGGAAGCTCACCTGAGCGTTGGCATCCAGAGTTTGCATTTGGTCTCCGTCACACCAACCTGTCTGGTAGCCTAAGGGATTGACCTCAGTCTCCAACCACACTGGAAGGGCAGAGCTGATATTGCTTGACCCAAAGCTGCCTGCACCCTAAAACTCAAACTGTTATACTAGCTATACAATGTTGTCCATGACCTTCCCCCCCACCCACACCCCCCAGGTATCAAACACATTCTTTACAGGTTTGACATTCCTAAGGTTTAGAGATTACCTTCCAAGAGCCAAGGGCAAAGTTTAGTACTATCACTACATATACATACTGAGAAATTGTCCTCTTTTTTTTTTTTTGCCCCCTTTTTCCTTCTTCCTTTCATTTTGGTCCTTTCCTTCATAAGGTATTGGAAATTCTTTTAAGATACAGAAAATGCTCTGCCCCAAATAGGCTCTTCTCGTTGTTGACTCAGGCTCGTCATAGGGGCAGGGCTCAGAAAAACATGGCCCGTTTTAGAGAGAGACCTTTTTCTTCAACTTGATGAACTCTACAGAGCATACTTGATAAATCCCATAATGCCAGGTCACTGGGAAATGCTATTTACATGGACAATTTTCCCTTCAAACTGGAGAAATACAGCAAATAAGAAGGTGAATTGGAAAATATTGCTATAAAATCATAGAAACCTTTATTAAACAACAAGAACAAAATCAAAATATAACGCTCTTGTTTCGCAACATCTAGCACTATATCTTTTTGAAGGCAGTGTATCCATCTCCGTAATTCTTCTCTGAAGAATTCTGGGTTCTTAATTAACACCATGTCCAATGTCGGTCGGTCGGTACCCTCAAGGCACTCAAATTGGGCGCCTTTTAAAGACTGTTTGAGATTAGGCAAGACAAGTCTGAACGGCAAGACCAGGGCTGTACAATGGATGGGGCATAGCTTCCCAAGGAAATTGACATTCCTTGCTCTCTGCAAAGAATGAGCAGGTATATTATTGTGATATGAACAGTCACTTTCCTGGGCTTTTTCCCACCAATGCAATTTTCTGTTTTTAAAAACACTTCCTCAGAAAAAACCTCCTTGATTATCCTGTGTCCACCGAGATTGTTGTTGCTGTCGTTGTCGTGGTTAGGTGCCATTGGCAATGGAATGAAGCGCTGCAGCGTCACAATCGTTCGGCCCATTGTTGCCGGCCCAGTGCCGGTCCATCTTGTGGAGGCCCTTCCTCTTTTTCGCTGCCCCTCTGCTTTACAAGTATGATGTCCTCCTCCAGGCACTGGTCTCTCCTGGCAACGTGTCCAAAATACGTCACCCAAAGTGTCATCCTCCTTGCCTCTAAGGAGCCCTCTGACTGGACTTCTTCCAAGACAGATCCTTTTAAAAGTTCATGGGACTTTCAATATTCTTCCCCAGAACCACAATTCAAATGCATTGATTCTCTTTTGGTTTTCCTTGACTCAATGTCCAGCTTTCAGACGATCAGGATTACCCATGTGGAATCAAAGACACAGTTGCCATAACCCACAGAGCTCATCTCTGTACCTTGAATTTTCCTGGCCCAACGGGTTTCCTCGAAGCCATGGTTTTGATTGGCCTGTGTTTTCTTTTTTCAGGGAGACCCCCTGACAAGACTATGACAAGTGTGTTACTGAGAAGAGAACTTGTGTGCAGATGTCCACTGATGGCAGAGACGTGTTGAGACACAGTTTGTCTGAAATAAACTCACATGAATGAACTAGAGCCCGAGTAGCAATGCTTTCTGACTCACTCGCGTACAGTCACTTTAGAAGGCAAAGGTTGGAAGTCTGATAGTAACTTCCTGGCCACTAAAGATTGAGCATGTTGAAGTTTACTCGGGGGCCATACATTCTCAATGATTAGATCTCCACAAATTGTTAATCACCTCAAAAGAAAGCGAGTATATGGTTTAGGTGGTGCTGCCGGTTAAGTTTTGGACTGCTAACCGCAGGGTCAGTGGTTCAAACCCACCAGGCACTCTGTGGGAGGTTTACAGCTTCGGAAGCCCTATACAGTGCCACTATACGTTGGAATGGATGTGGTGGCAGTGGCTTCGTTTTTGTTGTTGTTTTGTATGTATGTTTATTTATTTACTTGGCCTTTAGAGCTACTCCTTTTAAACCCCCCATTCTTCTGTCCCAAGTGACTTTAATTTTATTTGCAAATTTTATTTAATTTATTTTTATTTGCTTTCTTTTCTTTTTTAAAATTCAACTTGTTTCCTTCTGTGGTCGTTTAGACAGAGAAAGTCCCATAGAACGAGGCTGTCCTGGGGAGCTCACCACTTCAAGTCATAGATGGTTCATCTTTAGTCTTTGCTAATTATCTTTAGAGATTTCTATGGTTTGCATATGCTACAATTTTTTTTAAAAAATCTGTGGAAAAAGCAGAATGGGCTAAGCTTCGAGTTTATGCTTACATTGTGAATGCTAAAGTCCTTAGCACTAACATTTGTCTAACTAAATCATAAGGCCGAGAAATAAAAGGGCTTGAATTGACAAAACGATCATTAGTTCCAAAAGGAAACCAATTGAAATGTGCTCATGCCTGTCCGCACCTGCCTTTTGGTCTTGGGTCCCCAATCCCTTGAATTAAGTATTTTGCTTTTAGTGCACTTATCTCAGCATTGTGAAATGAAATAAATAGGGAAATAAATGGCATTATTTTGAAATAGTGCAATTTGTATCTAATGTGATCGTGTGTGGTACTCTTACTTATTATGTTGAATTGTAATTTGAAATACTTCACATTCTGTATTTTAAAAACTAATCTAGGGTTTTCTCCTACATTTTCAAAAGTCACTATTATATTTTCATGTGGTCATTAAATTGATTATGCTATCATACTAGTGCTCTGCTTTATATTTTTTAATTAAATATTTTCTGTTTTCTACTTGTACCCTGAGGCAATTTTAACATGAAAGGAACAATTTTGTAAATGGGGGAAAAACCTCATAAAATAAATAGTGTGTTTCCTGCTATATAGAATATTTAAAACCTAGAATTTCTGCCTCAAAATGTTTCTAGACTAAGTAAAAATATACAGAAAATACATAGAAGCTTTTAAAATGTCAAGAGTAAGTTAGTTTTTTATTTTTGATGTACCCAGAAAATCTCTACTCCTCAAAGATGAGTCCGTTTTTTTGTTGAATAAAAGATATAAAGGTTAATCGCTATTATTTATAATCATCAAGAAATTGGAGACAGCATCCGGGTCTAAAGTAGATGGATGGTGTCATACTTAGGCAGCATTCAAACAGTGTGGTTTATAAAAGTCATATAAAATATCATTTAATGACAGAAAAGGATTTACTATATGATAAGCTTTTGAAAAATCAAATTATAAAGTATTATGTACACAATACTCCTTATTATATTAAGAAAATTGCATAGACTATGAATAAATAATATGCAAAATATGCACAGAAAACACTGAAAGGCTACTTAAACCAGGTTAATAGTGGTTCTCTGCCTGAATTAGTCATGGTGTGGAAGATCATAAATCATCACGTTTTAGACTTGAAGGGGTTTTGAGATAATTTAATTCAATTTCTCATCTAATGTTGGAATCCCTTCTACATTTTCCTTCACAGATGAGGTTTGAATACTTTCTGCAATGGTTGCTCATTAATTCATCAAGTAACTCATTCCTTTTACAGATTGACCAAAGGCTTGGGAATTCTTTCTTAAACAGAACTTATGTCTGCCTCCCTGTTGGCTCACTAGCCATCTCTGCTCTTTGGGAGAAATTCACTTCCTCATACATGATTGCTCTTCAACCTTTCAAACACAACTCTTAGTTCTTTCAGAATTTTCTTCAGTAAAGCAGGCTTAGCTCATTGAGTCTTTATGGTCTCTTAAGTCCTCCTATAGTCCTGCCACACTTTCCCAGCACACTATCCAACAACTGGATGACCGACCCTCTTAAAGTCAGCATGCTCAAGCCAGCTACTGCCATCCATCCATCAGTTTGGATATTGTGGTGACTTGCATGTTGCTATGATGCTGGAAGCTATGCCACCAGTGTTTTAAATATCACCAGGATCATCTGTGATGACAGGTTTCTGTGGAACAGCCTGACTTGGAAGAGAGACTTGGTTGTCTATGTCTGAAATTATTCAATAGAGTGCAAGATTAGGAGACACTTCACTAGGTTGGAAGGCACTCACAATGAACAGTGACTACAACAATCTCTCTCTCTGTCTTTCACACACACACACACACACACACACACACAATCAAGTCAATGCTGACACCTAGTGAGATAGTCTTTCTCCCGCAGAGCTGCTGGTGGTTTTGAACTGTTGACCATGCTGATCGCAACCCAACACATAACCACTACACCACCAGGGCTCCAGGCTACAAAGACTCAAGCATACCAATGATTGTGAAGATAATACAACTTCTGTATGAGTTAGAGTTGACCCAATAAGCCTGCTAAAATCCAATGGGCCTCTTTGTTCCTTTGATTAGTACCCAGCAAAGATTATGTTCCACATAACCATAAATCAACTAAAACTCTTTGAGGGAATTTGTACATGAGCAATTATTGGTCCATTTGCCTCAAAGAGAATTTATTCTCCTAATTCTCAGAACCAGAAGCAGACTCTTTACAGCTATGAAAAACTGTGTTTCAGTATCTGGTCTATTATTATATGCTGTCAAGTTGGTTCAGACTCATAGGCACCCTGTGTACAGCACAAGGAAACACTGCAGGTCTTGCAAAACACTCACAGCCATTGCTGTGAGTCTACCTCCTCAGTCTTCCTCATTCTGTCTCTCTCCTTTACCAAACATGTATCCTTCTCCATACCATCCCTCTTGTTAGTATGCCCAAAGTACTAGGGGCTTCAAAAATCTCAAGGGAAAATTCTGTTCTCTTTTAATTCCATTTTTCCACACACCTTTTAAAAACCTCATATATTACATGAAGTCTTGTCATCCTCAATTTTAAGTCAGATTTGTTCATTTTTCTGGCAGTCTGTAGCTTATTAAATATTCTTTTCCAACATCATAATTCAAAGGCATTGATTCTTCTTTGGTTCTCTGATTCATTGTCCAACTTCCTCAAGCATATGAGGTGAAAAAAGAAAATGGCACATGTTGCTCTTCCAAGTGACAGACCCCAGAGTAGCCTGCTGGGGGTTAAATTCTAGTTCCACCAAGTATTCATTGTATGAATTTGGACAAGTTAAAATTGTGTCATCTGCATGTCACAGGTTGCAAATGAGCTTCTCCAATTCGGATGTGCCGTTGTTCAGAAAGTACTGTTAGTTAGATGATCCAATCAGCAAATAAATTGCATAACCATGGTGAAGGGATACAACTCTGACACACAGCTGTCCCGATTTTAAAACATGTGTTATACCTTTGTTCTGTTCAAACTACTGCCTCTTAGTCTGTGTACAGGTTTCTCATGAGCACAATGAAATGTTCTGAAATTCCCATTCTTTGCAATGTTATCCATAATCTCTTATGATCCACAAAGTTCAATGCCTTTGTATAGTCAATAAAACACCCATATGCATCTTTCTGGTATCTCTGCTTTTGACCAAGACCCATCTGTCATCAGCAATGATATTCCTCGTTCCGCCTCCTCTTTTGATTCCAACTTAAATTCCTGGTACTTCCTCATCAATCTACTGCTGCATTAATTTTAAAAATTCTCTCTGCCAAAATTTTACTTGCACTTGATATTAATGAAACTGTTAAATAATTTCCACACTCTGTTTGATCACCTTTGTTTGGAATGGGCAGAAGTATGGATCCCTTCCAGTCGAATGGCCAGGTAACTGTCATGCACATTTCTTGCCATTGGTAAGTTACGTGCTTCCAGTGTTGCGTGCATTTGTTGAAACATCTACATAGGTACTTAGTCAATTCCTGGAGACTTGTTTTTGGTCAATGCCTTCAGTGCAGTTTGAGCTGAATCATATGGTACTCGTGAAGTGGTTGAACTTTGACTAATTCTTTTTGGTACATTGAGTTTGTGTTCCTTCCATCTTCCCCTGGAAGCTTCCTATGTCATTCTGTATCTTTCCCATAGAATCTCTGTATATTGAAGCTTGAAGATGGGATTTTTTCCTTCAGTTCTTTCAGCTAGAGAAATGCTGAGCGTGTTTCTTCTCTCTTGGTTTTCTAAACTGCAGATCTTGGCACCTTTCATTATAACTTTACTTTTTGTCTCACATTACCATTTGGAATTTTCCATTCAGCTCATATACTTTCTCATGTCTTCCATTTGCTTTGACCATTCTACATCGAAGAGGAAATATCAGTCTTTTCTTTCACTTTGGTCTTTTCTGTTTCCTGTCTTTTAAAAAATACCTTTTGATTTCCTCATGTATGATGTCCTTCCTTGATGTCATTCCATCACTCATCTGGTCTTCAATCATTAATCTATTCTTGTCTTGAGTGGTCTCTAAATACAGGAGGGATATATTCAAGGTTGCACTTATTTTAATTTTCTTCTGTTTCATTTTGTATTTGTATATGATCAGTTAATGGTCTATTTCAAAGTCAATTCCTGCCCTTATTTTGAGGGATGGTATTGAGCTTCTGAATTGTTTTCTTCCACATATGCAGTTTATTTGATTTCTGAGTATACCGTTCAGTGAGATCCATTTGTAGCTGTCATTCATGTTTATTGGTATATATGTAAGGTATTTGTAATATATATTATTGGACTTGTAAAATTCTATCACACAATCTTCAGCATTTGAGATAGTTAAGGTTTATTGTGCCAACATGACCGATAAACACATGTGGGATCAATTGAAGGGCGGAGAGATAAATGGCTCAGTGAGTCTCGCCTTTCCAGTTCTCAGGTCTCTTTCTTTGTGATGGTCAGATCAGGGTGCAGCTGCCTTAGATAGTTCCCTGCTTCAGCTGGCAAGGCTTACTTCCTGCAAGACATCCCTGAGGAGAAACCGCATGGACCTACCCTGATGCAGCCCTGGGTGCTGGAGCAGCCATGTGGAGCCCTGTCCGTGCTGAGATGCTTACATGCTCACTGATTTGGCTTTCCTCCTGCAGTTGGCATCATTGCGTGTGTTTTGTGAGATGGAGGAGGACTTTGTAGATTGGTGTCGACATATGGGCTAATGTTGGACTTATGGGCTGGGGCAGCACTGAGGTGGGATGCTTTTTAAATGTGCACTTACCTTTTATATAAAACTCTCTCTTATACATATGAGTTTCTGTGGATTTGTTTCTCTAATGTACCCAGACTAACACAGCATTGTTTCAGTCACTAAAGCTATAATTTCCAATCATGAATCCTTCTCTGTGTTCAACATTTGTATTTCAGCCACCAGTAATTATTCCATTGCAGAAGTTGGTTAAAAAAAAAAACACATCAATTTTCTTATCTTTAGCATTAGTGGTTCGTGTGTAAATTTGAAAAAGTTGTTGCACAAATGGACTTCAAAAAGTTTGTGGAAATTTTCCATTATCTTTCAGTTCCATTTTTCCAAGAATTTTTTGAAGCCAGTTCATATTAAATGGTCTTCCTTGTAGATGCAGGGGTATTATCCTATCACCAACAGTGCTGTACTGAAGGGTAGATACTGAAATGCTCTTTGTGACAATAAATACGTCAGTAGTCTTTGTCAATTTGTCCTTACCCAGTTAAAAAATGGCCCATATCAATCCATTTCAGTTCACTAATGCTTAGACTATTGATCTTTCTGTGTCTTTTTCATTTTTGATGACTTCCAATTGTCCTAGGCTCATACTCCATGCATTCCACGTTCTGGTTATTAATTAATTTTTGCAGCTGTTCCTTCTCATTTGGAATTGTGCCACATCAGCAAATACTAGTTTTATATTGATCTTTACTAAATTATAATTTATTTTACCTCATATCCAAGCCTTTCAAAGTCACTTTGAATCTTTTTGTTCCTTTCCAGTAGTATATTACATCGTTTTTGTGATTTTGTCCTCCTCATGTTGATAAATAAGCCTTTGGATCTTTGTTCATCTCTAAAAACTACTTTCAAAGGCAAGGGATATAAATTTGCCTAGTTTCATGATCTATCGGTTGCTGATGTCTGACATCATACTTTATTTCATTAGACAAACCCTTTCTCACTCAGTTACCCTGACTCTGGGATATGCAGGACAAACGTCACTGAAAACCAGAGGAAGCATCTACCTGAATTCCCTGTACGTGAGGGGCAGTACATTTTCCCATCATCAGACACACTCAAGAAAAAATATGACCACAAAAGGAGTTGACAAAATCTAAAGAAAGAAGATTTTCCTGAAAGCTGAAACCACTTTATATCAATCTGTACTTACAGACTGAGTCTTTATAAACAAAGTGACCTGCTTGCTTTCTGCCTAGTTAACTTTGTAAGCGTCAACCGTATCTGCCCATTTATTTATGGAACGTGATTTCCAGGAAATAAAACAAACTTCTGCATAGGAGAGTCAAACTCCCCAGAGAATTAGCCATCCTGTGGATTTCTGAGACGCTTATTACATGATTTCATGGCGTCCTTCTTGGAGCTCAAGTTCCACATTGCCAAGGTTAGCGAATCTAACTCGACTGAGATTTCAGGTCTTCCTCACTCAGTATAAGTTGATGCAACTCATACTCTGATTTCTAAAAACAGGATATGGTCAACATGCCTCTTTGTTCATGGCATAACCAGACTGCATTGTCCAACTGCACAATTCCAAAAGATATCATTCCTATGGAATTCTATTCTGTAGCTGAACTCTGTATCCTTCACATAAAATGTAATGGGAATGATGCTCCCTAGAGTCAGTCATTCAGCCGGTAACTCTAGATGTGTGGATAGCTGGAATTTAGGATAGTTCACAGGAGAACAGGTATTGCTCACTGGTCAGGTCATAATAAGGTCCACTTGCGCCTAAAGCACCTTAAAAGATTGGCTAGTAAACATGCAGCCAATGAAACAGCAGGGGAATGGCATCATAGAAGATGTGAGAGGAGGCAGTACCTACGACAGTTTTTAAGGGGGATGAAGGAGTTCATCAAGGAGCCCTGGTGGTGCATTAAAGTGTTGGGCTGGTCATCAAAAGTGCAGCTGTTTAAACCAAAAGATGTGGCAGTCTGCTTCAGAGGGATGTGCAGCCACGGAAACCTCTTCAGGCAGGTCTCCTCTGTTCTATAGCCTCCTTAAGGCGTCAGAACTGACTGTGGGATTTAGGAGTTGAATGATTGTAAAGTATCAAAGATGACAGGATTAGGAGAATTTACAAGTGGTCTGATATGGGTGAAAAAAGGAGAATATAGAGGAGGGGCCAGAGATGAAGTTGTTTAGAAAAGCCAAGTCCAGGTGAAAAAAAGAATTTGGATCATATGAGGAGGATTGTGGGCAGCCCCTGAAGACCAGCATGTGGGGATTTATATTTCACAAAGGTTTATATTTCAGTCTGGTGGAGTGGTGGAAGACGGACAACACTGCAGGTGGTGCTCCGCAGCTAAAGGGCTGGTCAAGAGGGTTCTAAACCGTCCAGATAAAGACGATGATATTTCTGAACTGCAGCTGTGGTCATGGGTGTGGTGAATAAAGATCAGTGAGATTTAGTAAACAAAAGTCTACAGCATGCAGTGTGAGATGTGAGGAGGGACCAGTACAAAGTGGTGAAACGAAGGTCAAGAGAAAAATTCAAGAGGACACCATCATTTTAAATCATGTGGGGAAATGAATCCAGAACAAGACACAGAATAGTCCTGGCTTTAAAAAAAATTTCTCTGATCAGTTCTTACTCATCCTTGGCCTCTGTGTCCTGCACCTCAACATACCTGCTTTCTTGTGAGCTGGGTCAGACTTCACCATGTTCCCTTCCATCGCATCATTTCAACCTAGGGCTTCAGAAAAGCCAGTTACATCCTAGACTCCACATCGACATATTTGACAAACTTTTCCTCAAATCCTCTCCCGAAACTTATTCCTTCTCCCATGCCTCCTTATCTTTGGTTGCTGTTCTCCCAGCTGGACACTTTGAATCCATATTAACCAACCAAACAATCAATTAATAAATCAAATATCTAATGAGAATCTAAAGCCTTGCTCACATTCTCTGGTGTTGGGAATGTAGTTGTGACCTCAGCAAGGTTTCTGCTCACAGGGGGCATCATTCTGGTGAGGGTCTACATACCAGTACACCAGGTAGATATGTGCAGTGATGTCCATATCCTGTTGTTTGCAAAATGCCTTCATTTCTATTTTGACCAGTGCTGGCATTTATTCTCCCCTCCTTCTTCCTGTGTTTCAGTGCCCTTAATTTGGCAAGTGGTAATAGCGTGGCAGGTTAGCACAATTCACTGGAAACAATACATAGTGAGCATTGACCTTGGGCACTATGCCTTGATACCACCCCCAAGCAAGCTTTAAAAGATTGATATTTACAAAGCATGGTGAAATAAACAACCAAGCCACTAAAATTCAAAATTGTATCTCAAGGGGACTCATATGGGTTAGTAGTATTTGAAAAACTGCGTGAAGAATGGATGGAACCTTTACATTTTACTCTGGGGACCACAGTTGCGGAGGAGAAGGTATTCCAGACAGAACATGCTGGCAAAGAGAAGGAAGGACACACAGGTCCAGATGATCGTGTGTGGTGCTGTAGGAAAGTGATGGTAGGAATGTAGACAGATTCTGTGAAGACTCTTGAAGGCCAGTCTAAGAAATTTATATTGACTACAGTCATACTATCAGAAGCAATAATACTCTTTTTCTTATCTTTGACTCATGCAAAGGAGTCCTGGTGGCAATGCCCAGTATGTTAGACTGATACATACAAGGTCAGTGATTCAAACCAACCAGCTGTTCCTCAGAAGAAATATCAGGCTGTCTGTTCCTCTAACGTTTTAAAAGCTTCAGAAATGGTTGCTAGATTTTGGAATCAATTCTATGGCAGCAGGTTTTGTTTTTTGTTTGGCACATGTATGTCTATTCACTTTTTAATTCATTAAACACTTGTGAGACAATCTCCACTATGAACCTACAATATTGGCAAGTTAGCCAGAAACTATAGATTGTAAAGATGGCATAGGCTAGTCCTAGGCATACTAAAACTACTACACAGGTCGCATGTATTGCTATAATATGAAATTTTACATTTATGATCTGAAAAACTCACCATCAGCAAATCTCATTGACCCATAGCAACCCTGTACAGGATTCCTGAGAAAGTCTTATCTTTCTCCCATGGAGTGGCTGACGGGCTTGAACTGCCAACATGTGATGTGAACGCTAAGCAAATTCTGGTAGATGCATGAATATCTCATATCTCCAAAATTATGTTTCTGAGCTCTGAGTTATTTTGGATGTTTCAGATAAAGGTTGCAATGAGCAATGAGATTCATAAGCAAAGACTTCAAGAGCCCGCTTACACCTTTCTATCACTATTAATGTCAGAGGAAAAGTAAATCTCTATGATATGTATCACAGTTTGATAATGATTATGAATTGGGATGTAAACCACAAGGTCAGCAGTTTGAATCCACCATCTGCTCCACAGGAGAGAGACAAGGCTCTCTATTCCTATAAAAATTTAACCTTGAAAACCCACAAGACCAGTTTGACTCTGTCCTCTGGGGTTGCTTGATGACAGTGAGTTATTAAACCTAAGAGATTTGAATAAAGAGTGTCATTGCCTTATCTCTATACTATAAATTCTTTTAAAATATCAACAATATACTATTTCTAAAATGAGACAATCATTTCAAAAGAAATGTTAAATTTTCTTTCTAAATCAAAAGGACTCAGTTGTTTAATTTCTGCATCAACTTTTGAGAGGAAATAGCCACTTGGAGAATTTTCAACAGTGAATAAGATAATCGACGTTTTGAACATGGACTATATGCGTTGCATTGTTGGCTTCTCATCACAACCAATATTCTGAGTTAGCCTCTGAAGTAGGTTGCACATGGACAATCTCTTCAAAGTAGAGAATTGACAACAAATATAGTAGTAACTTATTTTATATATAGTTGTTAAACCCAATATGATTTCAAAATTGGCGAACTTTGCCAAGCAAACCTGAAGAAAGGTTTCCATGGTTTCAGAGAATCAATAGTGCCCTCTAAAGGAAATCCACATAAGGTACATTCAATATCCAGGTTGAATTCAGTACGTATTCTCTTCCAAGATGCCACTTAATGGTAATTCACAGTATGGATTGAATTCAAAAGTATACAGATGATGTAGGCGAGCCGAGTCGTATCATAGATAGCTGCCTACCTCCATGTGGAACTGTGTCATCAGCCACAATGAGATTCTTTGGTCCTGGTTGCATTTGCTCATTGCGAATTGTTGTCACGATCCGTGTAAAAAGTTCCTGGGAAGGGTAGAGGTAGGATGTGGGAAATCCAGAAACAGATTCAAGGAGGTGTCTTGGAAAAGTCTGCTCCTTTGAAGGGAAAATGTGTAGAACTGAGTATGGAAAAGGGGAAGGATGGGGAAAGGTGGTGAGCCTTGTCAGCTTTCTTTGCCCAGGGCCAATTCTGAAAGCTGAAGTATTGGGAAGACAGCCAAATCATGGAATTCAAAACGGACAGGCAATGTGATCAGGATGGAACACGGGAGAATTAAAAGGAAAATAAAAAGTGATACCAGGCATTTATGACTCTTTTTTGGTCTCATTTCATCATTGATTCTTACATTTTTCTCTCTCCAATTTGCATGGTCCACAGAGAATTACTTGGATGGGCAAAAGTTTATGTTGTTGTCATCGATTAGGATGGAGGTAAATCTTGGAGATGAATATCTGCCTCCGAGATATAAAACATCAATGCGTGCAGATGGCTGTCAATCCCGGACGCTAATGACTGCAGCAGACAGAAACTACTGCCGTCATGTCCTGTCACCATGACGTGGTTCGGATGCATTTCTCCTGTTACCAAAAAGCACACGCACGGAGACTTGCTCCAGACAGCCCGGCCAGAGGGCAGGTCCGGGTGCATAGACGACAGCGGTGGCTCTTAGCATGGGCCCCAGTAGTGAGCCCGCAGCGGACCCCGCACATTCAAGTTAGAGCCCTTCCCGCGAGGCCCACGGTCACGGTCACCGCAGGCGGCAGGCAGAGCGACCCACACAGCAGAGCCCGGGGAGAATGGCCTGGGCATGCGTAGGGCAGTGTAGGCAATCACTTTTCCAATACCTATATATTTCCTACTTATTGATAGGAGTAATAAAACCCTTGAAGATTGTCGGATTAAATATTCGTGGAAATAAAAATTCTGCTCCGGCGGTGCTGTGGCAGTCAGCAGAACTTTCTCCGCGCCCGAGACAATGCGGTTGAAGGACACATTTCAGCAGGGATATAGCTGTGGCGACTACATGGCACCATCTTCATTCGACGGGACACCTCGGCCTGAAGAAATCTGAAGGGCACGGCAAATAGTCATTCTCAGCGAATTCCTCAAAATGAGACCCCAATGGGAACCCGTGGGGTCGTTGGGAGGGGCACGAGGAGCTGCGGGGCGCTCTCAGTAGACTCCCAGGCCCCCCGGGATGCATTTTAAACTCCACAGGCCAGAATTCAAAGGACCTTTACATGTTCACCCCGGTTTTCCTTCCAAAGGCCTCTTAGAAAAGACAGATCCCAGAAAGTACGGATTTCTTTAAATCTCCAGTGCAGGAAGCAGTACAAAATCTCCCCTCCTGTGAGACATACACAGATCTATTCATTTCAGCTAAGAGGCTATTTTAAAGTATGTGCCCAAAACACACTTCTGAGGCTTTTTTTTCACCGTCCCAGCTTGGCACAGTGTCGGCTGGGCTGGAAGCACTGCCCTCTCCCAGCAGTTTGGGGATTGCTTCTGGAACCAACGCCCGCTTCAGAGAGAGGGGGAAAAAGGCTCTCGTTGAAGTTTGTTGGTGATGGGCTTCTAGATGGATTATCGTGTAGGACTCTGGCCTGGGCAACGCAGAGGCAGCCTAGGCATAATGGAGTGTCAGAGCTAGGAGCTGTCGGTGCCTCAGCTGTTAGCAGTGCCTACAGCCAGAGGAGGACGCTGACTCCTTTCATCGTTCATAGCCTCACTCTGCTTAACCTGGAGTTGTTGCTCAGTGCTGTGTCAGTGGGCTCCATTTCAGAGTGACGCAGAGCCAAACGCTGCCTGGGCCTGTACCAGCCTCACAATCTGCCCTCTGTTTGGGCCCATGGCTGTAGACCCCATCGATCCATCCATCGAGTGTCTTCATGTTTTTCATTGACCCGCTATTTTACCAGGTCTGATTATCCTTCTCCAGGGATTGTTCCCTCCAGATATGACAGGTGTCTGAGGCAGTAAATCTTTACCAAAGCAGACTTCCTCAACTGTCTCCCACCAAGCGGCCTGTGGATTCAAACCATCCACCTTCCAATTAGCAGCCTGATGTTTAACCCAATGTGCCACAGGGCTCCCTCTTATCTTCTTACCATTATTTAATTGCTATGTTGCACTGCATGCCTATCTATACTTGGGCACATATACATTGAGCATAGACAGAAACTCCACACGCTAAATATTGTTGTCCTAATTTTCTTAGGAAAACTAAGAGGGAAGGTAAATGGTTGGGTCTGAAGATAAACTACCCAAAGACCTTCAGTTCAGCTCCCCCCTGTAGATCAATGTTCTTTCCTTTATGACACACATCCACCGCCTTTTGATCCTGTGTGTCAATGAGGGGATCTTAAAAAATAACAGACACCATTAACACTAACAGAAAATAAGAAGTACTTTCCCTCAGGCCCTCCTGGAGAGGATGCCTTAAAATGTTCACTGGCTTGATAGGAATTTTAACTAGGAGAAACATAATTTTCTTGTGGCTTTTAAGGGTATTGAAGACAGCAAATAAACTTGTATTTTGTAAGGTGTCTCCTATAGAATGTTTAGGAATACATAAACTCTTTTGACTGCTGATAAAAACTGCCAAGATAATTGGGTTCTGCTATGAATTGTTGGGGTGGGTTAGACAGTCTTTGGGTACTATGTCAATCAGAGAACAGAAAGTGACCTGTACATATGAAACCCTCTCACCAGCACACGGTAACTGTTCAGTTAGGGAATAGTTTAGCATGTTTCTTGTGAAACATGGGAGGTATTAATCTTACATGCTTTACTTCTATTTTACAGGCATTGAGCAGCATTTTGGTGAGTAGGCCAGTGGGAGCCCTGGGGAAGGGTTTAGCTGCTATAAGCTGGATAACGGACGAATAGCCCACAGGACTTGATGGGATTTGTTATCTACGTAAGTCTTGTTTTAGAATATCCACGGGAAAATGAATTGGCTACTGGGCCTTTGGGTAAAAAGAGAGAAAATAAACTCTAAGGAATATTCCTGGAGTCTTATTCATTTTAGGGTTAGTCACAGGAAGCATGTGGGGTTTCTATTAGATGAATTAATCCTTGTAGTCAGTACAGGAATAAACATATAAACCAGTCTAGCAGTCAGAAAATAGGGGGTTAGAGGTACCCTTTCTCTAGTTGGAAGCCAGACAGTCTCGAGTTTCTGCCGACAGTCTCCGCGTTCAAGCCATAGTCAAGCCTCCTTCCAAGACCACTCCTAAACGGTGGTCTATAGAGCTGGACTAGCACCACTGAACCCACCACGGAATCATCAATACTGACCTACCCACTCTATATTAGTCTTGATATCTCACTTACATATCTTGCTATGAAAATCCCTCACAATAACTTAACTGAATTTATTCATGACAAACCGGAACATTTCTTTAATGAGATTTTAAAGTCAAATCTGACAAGACACCACCAAAAACCCAAACCAAAAACTCATCGAAAGCATAAACTGAAACAAAGGATGAGAAAACAGCAGGAGAAACACAGACCACAGCACCACAGGGAAGCAGGATATCTGGATAGCAACATCAAAATAAAATTCAAGGTCATAAGAAATTCACAGGCACCCAAAGAAGTGTCCATTGACCTGATTCCAATTGATGGCAATCCTACATGTAACTTGGGAGATAGTCAAACTTTCCCCACCCAATGAACATATAAGCAAACAGTGTTTGCTATGCAGACACAGTTTCAAGATATGCTCCCTAGCAAGCTCTTCATAAAGGAAAGAGCATTGTGATCTTTGCCCTCAGCTACTGAGAAATTCTGGGGTGATTGCCTCTCCTTGTCCCAACTATACATTTATAACGGAATAGTTAAAATGAATGAGTAGTAGAAATTCTATTTTAGCTAGAAATCCAAGCTAAATCTTCCAATTCTGCTTTGGATATCACAAATTGATATTTCATTCCAATTTAACTCTGAGTTTCTTTCTCAATTAGTTTATAAACTGGAAGGAAGAGGATGATCAACACTCTCCAAAGCTCCAGAAAGGGGGCCATTAATTTTAATGAAAATAAATTACAGCAATATACAAGAATAAACATACAAAACTGGATCCTAAAAGGGAGATGGAAAGCTCACTGGGTTTAGTTCAACCCCTCACTGGGATTAACAAATGGACAAAAGTAAGACAGGAGACGAAGGGCTTAAGCAAAGCCAGTGAACCCTTCGACAGGTACAACCTGTGTGTGGCAGTGTGTACGGCAGACACCTGGCAGAGAGAGAAGACAAACATTTTCCACTAAATAAAGCAATGAAAAAATGCTAATCCTGAATTCTGTCAAAGGCAGAAAACTTGAGAGACCTGGAAAACAAGAGAGTCCCATCAAGTTCCAGCTTTCAGAGGTTTCACTGTGATAAGAGATGAATGAAAGAAAAGCTACATTGGAATTTGTGCTCTACAAGTATTCTTTCCATGTATTTGTAGTGTGTGTGTGTGTGGGAGATCTATAAATCTTGATAATATACTGAGCTCCAAATAGAATCTCAATAAAGTTCCAATGTGGTAATTATACCTGTTCCATCTTCTCTAAGACTGGAACTAAAAATTAACAATGCAAAACAACAGAAAAAAGATTAGAGAATGGGTGCATAAGCAAATGTGTGAACAAAGCTGATTATGTCCTGCTATCAAAAGATATAGCATCTGGGGTCTTACAGGTTTGAAGATAAACAAATGGCCATCTAGCTGAGAAGCAGCAAAGCCCACATGGAAGACGCACACCAGCTTGTGTGATCATGAGGTGTCCATGGGATCAGGTATCAGGCACCAAAGACCCAAAACAAAATAAAACAAAATCATATCAATGTGAATGAAGGGGAGGGCAGAGTGGAGACTCAAAGCTCATCAGCAGTCAATTGGACATCCCCTGTCAGAAGGGTCACTAGGAAGAGACAAGCCAGTCAGGGTGCAATATAGCACCTATGAAACACACAAGTTTCCTCTAGTTCTTTAATGTTTCCTCCCTCCCACCCCTACTATCCTGACCCCAATTCTACCTTACAAGTCCGGCTAGACTAGAGCGTGTACACTGTTAAAGATAAGAGCTCACAACATAGGGAATCCAGGACAGATAAACCCCTCAGGACTAATAATGAGAGTAGTGATACTAGTAGGGTAAGGGAAGGTGGGGGGCCAGTAAAGGGGATCACAATGATCGATATATTGCCCCATTCCAGGGGAACGGACAAAAGAAAAGTGGGTGAAGGGATCCAGTGGTCGGTGTAAGACATGAAAAAAACATTAATTTATAAATTGTCAAGGGTTCATGAGGGGGAGGGGAAGGGAGGGGAAAAATGAGGAGCTGATATCAAGGGCTCAAGTAGAAAGAAAATGTTTTGAAAATGATGATGACAACATATGTACAGATGTGCTTGACACAATGGATATATGTATAGATTGAGATTAGAGCTGTAAGAGACCCCAGTAAAATTATTTTTAAAAAATCCTCATTGCACAGAAGGCTTGCAGGTATCATTTCACATCTTTTTGTTTTCACATCTGAAGGCAGCCAAATCTATAGCAAATACTTCCACCAAAGTATCAATAGCTCGCTTCATGGATTATCAACCAAGAAGTGGTAGGGGGTGGGGGTGGAGAGTGGCCTCATTGGTTCAACCAATAGGGAATGGGAGCTAATGGAGAAACATTACTTCCCTTTGTCTTGAGGTAGGGACAAATTAAAAGACATTGTACCAGTGGGATCAAGGACCATCAGTCCCCAAGGATGATTAACTCAGTGATGTATACTATAATGTAGCATGGTAGTTCCTTCATTCCATTGTTTCACTCTCCCTGGGCCGTCAGTCCTGTTTCCTAGAATCACTTCCAATTGAAAACCTTATCTCTGACTCACTTTTCCCTTCTAATAACCCAAGGCAAGTGAGTTTCATCCTGGAGAGCAAAGTCTCCAGAAGGGATCAGGAGCTGAATTCACCAGTCGAATGACGACAAGATCCCTACTGTGGTTGAGTGATGTTCAGCTAACCAAGAAATGACTAGGAATGTTACTGTTAAAGACTGGTCATGAGCATTAAGTACATTTAACTACGGAATTAAGACAAAACAAATGTGGATAATACCTTGATATTATAGAAATTAGAAACCCAGTACAAATTAGGAAAGAAAAACAAACTATAGTAGGTTCCTAACTGCTTCATCTATAATAACTTAGAATTAAAACATAGCCTTAAAGCTGATGAACTATAACATAATAGGGATATAATATAAATACAATATACTTAGAAATATAAAGGTAAGGCAAGATAATATTCAACCAAAACCTGTTGGTGGGGTAAAAGAGTTAGTGGAAAGGAATATGATAAGTTTTAGCATCACCAAATAGGGAACTAATAAATACCAATCAAGCTAGAGCACTAGCTGCATTAGACATTAGAAAAATACACAAATCTTTCTTAATATCAGAGAAAACACACACATAGTTTAATTTTCTAACCGTCAAATGCAGAGTACACAAGATAATACAACAGAATAAGCATCAGATTTATCTAAATATCAATAAATGAAAAGTTACTTATTTGATATATTCCAAGATCTTCAGACTGAATTACAAAACAATGACCAACCATGTTTACAGGCTTAAACATAAAAACTGTGAGGATGGCACAGGACCAGGCAGGGTTTTGTTCTGTTGGACATAAGATATACATGAAGTGGGACCATCTCTATGGCCCCTAACACCAGCATGTTTTAAAAGAGACCTATTGAAAACAAAACGATCCAGAAAAGCTCAAAAGAAATACCTAGAAATGCCACCCTCTCTGCCCAAATAAAAAAGGATCAGAATCTTAATTCTGAAAAAGGAAATTCCAATTAAAAAGCAGTATCGGTAGGCAACTGGACACCCCCTCACTAAAGGGTTGAGGGGAGGGGATGAGCCAATCAGGGTACAGGGTGGCAACAATGAAACATTTAACTTTCCTCTAGTTCTTAAATGCTTCCTCCCCACCATTATCATGATCCAAATTCTACCTTACAAATCTCGCTAGACCAGAGGATGTACATTGGTACAGATAGCAACTGGAAACACAGGGAATCCAGGACAGATGACTCCTTCAGGACCAGTGGTGAAAGGGGTGAGGCCTGGAGGGTGAAGGGAATGTGGTGTGGAAAGGGGGAACCGATTACAAGAATCTAGGTATTGCCTCCTCCCTGGGGGATGGACAGCAGAGAAAAGGGCGGGGGTGTGTGGGGGGAATGTCGGACAGTGTAACTTATGACAAAACTATAATAAGTTGTGAATTATGGAGGATTCATGAGGAAGAGGGGGTGAGGAGGGAGAGGGAAAATGAACAACTGATATTAAGGGCTGAAGTGGAGGGCAAATGTTTTGAGAATGATGAGGGCAGCGAATGTACATATGTGCTTGACACAATGGATGTATGTATGGATTGTGATGAGAATTGTACAAGCCCCCAATAAAATAATAATAAAAAAGAAAGTAAATGTCTAGAAAAGAATAATGGCAACATATGTAGAAATATGCTTAATACAATTGATGTATGAACTGTTATAAGGGTTGGAAATGATGAGGGCAATGAATGTACAAATGTGCTTCACACAATTGACGTATGTATGGATTGTGATAAGAGTTGTATGAGCCCCTAATAAAATGATTTTAAGAAAAGCATTAACTGATACACAAATTAGGACTTTCTTGAAATTAAAGGGCACAACTCACAAGGGAGTATAATTGTGTATCTCTTCTCTGTACCAAACACCATGACTGTCATTTTTACAATGGAAAAATTACAGAAATCATGAAAAAAAGGGGAAACACACTCTACAACTATCATTCACTGCATTATTAGACCCCATTATCCTATCTACAATGCAAACCCAAGGCATTGTCTTATATCATTCCTTATATTATTATGACTCCTGAAGACTCTATAGGATCCCTAGAATTGACCCATAAGGTTTCCTATGCTGTAATCTTTATGGAAGCAGACAGCCATGTTTCTTCTTCTTTTAAAAAAAAAAAATCATTTTATTGGGGGCTCGTACAGCTCTTATCACAATCCATCCATCCATCCGTTGTGTCAAGCACATTGTACATATGTTGCCATCATCATTTTCAAAGCATTTTCTTTCCATGTGAGCCCCTGGAATCAGCTCCTCATTTTTCCCCTCTCTCCCTCATGAACCCTTATGATTTTTAAATTATTATTTTTTCATGTCTTACACTGACCGATGTCTCCCTTCACCTACTTTTCTTTTGTCTGTCCCCCTGGGAAGGGCTTATATGTAGATCACTGTGATTGGTTCCTCCTTTCTCTCCCCACTTTCCCCTTCTGCTCCTGGTATCTCTACTCTCATTATTGGTCCTGAGGGGCTTATCTGTCCTGGATTCCCTGTGCTTCCAGCTCTTATCTGTACCCGTGTACATGCTCTGGTCTAGGCAGATCTGTAAGGCAGATTTAGGGTCACAATAATGGGGGTGGGGTGGGGAGGAAGCATTAAAGAACTAGAGGAAAGTTGTTTGTTTTAACGGTGCTATACTGCACCCTGACTGACTCGTCTCTTCCTTGTGACCCTTCAGTAAGGGGATGTCCAGTTGTCTACAAATGGGCTTTGGGTCTTCACTCCACACTCCCCCTCATTCACATTGATATGATTTTTTGCTCTGGGTCTTTGATGCCTGATACCTGATCTCATGGACACCTCATGATCACACAGGTTGGTGTGGTTCTTCCATGTGGGCTTTGTTGCTTCTCAGCTAGATGGCAGCTTGTTTGTTTTCAAGCCTTATAAAGACCTCAGATGCTTTATATTTTGAAATCTGGGTACCATCAGCTTTCTTCACCACATTTGCTAAGGCACCCATTTTGTTTTCATTGATCATGTTGGGAAGGTGAGCATCATAGAGTGCTGGATTAGTAGAACAAAGTGTTCTAGCATTGAGGGAGTACTTGAGTGGAGGCCCAATGTCCATCTGCTACCTTAATACTAAATCTATAAATATATGCGTAGATCCATTTCCTCATAATCATATATAAATATATTTACCTATGTACATGCCTGTACTTAGACCTCTATAAATGCTGTCTCCTAGTTCTTTCCTTTATTTCCTTTTACTTTCCTGTTGTCCCACTATCATGTTCAGCCTTCATTTGGGTTTTAGTAATTCCACTTGGTTACTTTGCCCTTGATCAAGCCCTACCAGGCCTTCTACACCCTTCTCACCAGCAATTTTTGATCACTTGTTGCTCCCTTGTCCCTGGGTTTGTTAACACCCACTTCCTTTCTCCCACCTCCTCCTCTCCGTGTCCCCCGCGCCGGCCCCCGGAACCATTGGTTCATTGTTTTCTCCACTGGATTGTTTATCCCACCTATCTTATCTAGATACACATGCAGAGACAATAATAAGCACAAAAACAAGACAGGGCACATGTTTCTTCTTCTAAAGAGCAGCTCGTAGATTCAAGTCAGGGACCTTTTGATTAGCAGTCAAGAACTTAACCATTGAACCACCAGGGGTCCTTAATTAGCCACAATAAAAAAATTGGAAGAAAAAAATGAACAAACCATTCATGATTTTAAAAAAAACTCTAGTAAAGGTCTATATCAGTTTAACATGCAGAGAAAATCTATCTCAGTGTAAAACTCATCATTACGCTTAAAGGGGAAACAATAGAAGCATTTTACTAAGCATATGTACAAGAGGATTATGCCCACTGTTACTATTATTATATAACATCATGCTCAGGTAGGACCCTTTAGCTTAGAGAAAGAAAATAAAGATATGTAAAATGGATACAAGGACTCAAAACTGTCCCTATCAATACCGTTACAACCTGGTAAACTCAAAAGAATAACTTCTACATATCCAAATAGTAATTAGAAGAAATAAATGGTGAAAGAAAAGACTACAATGAAATGTCCATTAGATGGTCAATGTAGGCATTTACATTGCTGTGAAGTATGTTAAGTGGTTAAAACCATGAAGTATAATTTGATAGGATGTTAAAATCACCAATGTTACATACTTTGACCCACCAATTCCACTTCTAGGAACTTGCCCTACAGATATATACATGTGAAATTATATGTACAAAATCATTGTACAGTGAAGTATTGAATGTATTAACAAAACACCAGAAGCAAATATAAAGCCCATTAGCCAAGGACTAGTAGCTTTCCACTCTCATAAAAAAGTCTCTGAAACCAGAGGTCGATGTACTCTATTCTATAGGGTCACTGTGAGTCAGAATTGACTGAATGGCAGTGTTTGTTTGTTTTCTTTAAGAAAACGAACAAGGTGCCCTGGTGGTGCTGTAGGCTAGGCTTGGGCTGCTAGTCAAAAGTAGGTGGTTCAAACCAACCAACTGCTCGAAGGGAGAAAAAAGAGGCGGTCTGCGTCCATAAAGATTTAGTCTTAGAAACCAAAAGAAGCAGAACTCACTAAATTTAGTCTAAATTGACTCAATGACGGTGGTTTTTTTTTAAAAAATAAAGTAAAGGTGACATATCCATCATAATGCATACCATGCAGCTGTAAGAAAAACATGAATGCTTTATATGTAATGATAAGAAAGAGCACCATGAAATATGCTACATGTGTATGTGTGGAGGAGGGGGGGATCAAAGTCTACAAGAATATATAAAAAGAATAAGAGTTCATATAGCTTTACTTTGCATTAAGTCTAGAAGACTCCCCTAGAAACCAAAAATAAGAACGGCTAGTTATATGTGTAAATGTATCACTACTCCATGAGTGACAAGGATAGGAACAAAAATTCATTGTATTTGTTGGTACATGATTTTTATTTTGAACCACGGAGGGTAACAACTAGAAAAAAAAGTTTAATTAAGAGAAGACGCAACAATCAGATGTGTGGTGCTGGTGCAGGAAAATGAATGTCAACAGAACAGGTGCAAAGTCCAGAAATAGACATAATTATACAAAATCAAAGTCATTGCAAGTGAGTGGTGGAACTATAGGTGGGTTGTATGTGTTTTTGTTTATGTATTTTGTCTGTTTCTTCAATGAGCCTGTTTCTCTGTAGTGCAAGGGGAAGCCAGCCCCTAGCACACCATTACGGGTCCAGTAGGCACAATTGTACAGCAATAATAAGTAAAGATTATAGTAAAGTTATAGACAGCATGAGAGATAGAAAAGAAATATTGAAATAATGGAGTCAGATACAATACATGGTAGCATGCTCACCTCAGCCCCGCTTGGTGGTCCACATGGAGAGAGATATTTAATGCTAACCAAGGCTTTTATATTCTCTGGGGACATGCAAGCCCCCTAATTACAGGTGAGGACATACGTCGCAGGAAAGGGTTGTGCTTTAGGTAATACAGTAATGGAACGGGGTGATCTAGGGGTATCTACGCAATAGGAAGAGGAGGGATTGGGGGAATACATGTGGCAAGATGGGCGGATCCTAGAAACAGGATGGCAGCCTAACTTTGGATGTCACAAGGCTGGTTTGCCTGTTCCCTGGCTCAACTGATAGAGACCATTATCAGTATGGTGTGAACTCCACCTGCAGGAACCAAATTGATGACTGCAGGCCTGTTCATTGTCCTTGAACAGCAGTGAGTGGCCCCCCACCTCCCCACCCCCACCCCCACACTGTAGTAATAGAAAAATAACTTAAAATGTCTTTAATCCCTTTTAGAAAGTTTAGCAGTGGCAAATTATGGAAGGTCAAGGCCTAAGGGAATCAGAATGCCTCTTCTTCCTAATACTGTTTGAAATGGATAACCTCTCCTACTCAACGGATACATTTCTTGCCTGAGAAGATTTGAAGAGAGGAAAATACAGGGAAAGGCCCATGTTTCATAAACTTCACTGATCGCACAGTTCAGATATATATGACTCAAAAGCAAGAGTGAGAAAATAGTCTTTAGGGAAACCCCTTTTCTGAAGTAGAATCTTACATAACCGTTTCTTCAACCCTGTCGACTCATCGTACCCACACTTTTTACACACCGAGTCCCCTGGTAGGCACCCATGGCTGCAAAGTCCGTGTGTGACTGAATTCAGAATCCATGCCACTGGTGTCGATCTCCCTTCTGTCTTTATGCACACCCCATAGCAAAGTTAGCACGTTTAAGATGGGACTGCTTACCCAACTGCACCCTCACCCAGTGAGGGTGCTCTTCTCCCAGTGCCCAACACAGTCCATCTGGGGTCCCTTCTTGCTCGCTCTCTCCCCCCATCCAACTGGTGTAACCAAGTGCTGTCAATTCTCTTATACAGTAAATGATTCTATGATGCATCCAGAAGGTATTTCCACTGACTCATTATTTTTTATCTCTAATTCCTGAACAGTTCAATCCATCTTCTACATTAGCATAGGAGTGGCTGTTCCAAAACGAATATCTTAGGTCATATTGCCATCTAAAAATCATTTTATGACTTCTAGGAAATTGCATCCTATATAATAGGAGCCCAATAAACGCGTATTAAATGAATGAGTAAATGGACGACTGCTTGTTGGGCACTGAGTAGATTCAGGCCATTATTTTCAGACTCTTACCATAAAGCCATTGTTAGAGGAAATGCCATCCAGTTAAAGCCATTCTCCCATTCTTAACCTCTGCAATCACTGTCCGTTTCACATCGAAAGGGATGGAGCTGTTTCACTTTTAAAACTTCTTGCTTTAATTTTGTTAAATATTGCTAAGTTTCCTCTAAGAACCCATGTTAAGATAACACACGAAACAAAATCTGATGCTACATTTATAATATGTACATATATAAACATACACGTGGACATACATATTTCTTAGTTTTATTTACTAAGATAAGGTAGTATTTCCAAACAGAGGGTTCAAACTGTGGCTTATGTGAGGCTGCGACACCACAAACTTATAATCCTCAAAATATTTCTGCTGGCACGTTTTTTATAGAGAACACAGCAAATGACCGGGTTTCAGACTTGCAATTTCAAAGTCAGAGACAACATAGCATTTTATATGAAATTTTGGGACTGAATACGCCCCTACATAATCATCTTAATGTCAACAGGATTTCTGCAGGGCTGCAGACAAGATGGAGATGCATTTCCTAGTGCTAATTTAAAATTCAGCATTCTTTCCCTTTCAAATCTATATACATTGAGCAACACAAAGGAATGTCCTCCCTAAAAAAAGGAAAGAAAAAAAAGACTAATTCGTATCCACTAAATTGTTATTCAAAGCACATTCTTTGTAAGTGTACCTAAACACATGTCAGTAATGCTAAAAGCATCTAAGGATAGATGGCACTCATCATGCTATAAATTTAAATGCAATTCTGACCTGCATTTTTATGAATTAATAAAATGTTACTTGGGCAATCTCATTTTTTGCTGTTAATCAAAAGAATAGTATCTTTAAGAATGTATCCTAGCAACCTCTCAGCCGCTAAGGAAAGACCCAATTGACAAAGCACAGCGATTTAATTAGGCTGCTGGTCTCCATCAAATTTAGCAGTTAATCAAAAAGATATTTAAAACAGACACAGAAATTAAGCCACAGCTGAAAATGAATTTTGTTGGTGAGGAGAAAAATCAGAAGAATTTCATAACTAAAGTGAGAACTCACTGTGTCTGGAACATGTTTATTAATGAACTGTATAGCAGGGAATTTAGTAAAGTTGTGATTCCAGTGGGAATGTCAGAATCAATATATCAATTATTCTCAGAAATTGCTAGTCTCAGGGTCAAAATTATATTGGGATAATCACAACTTTATGTATATATTCAAAACTTGCAGGGCTGCTACATTTTTATTGGGCCATCTAAATATACATTTGCAAGTGGTGGTGCACTTGATGGAATTTGAGCCCTAGAGAAATAAGCTCTTGAATACACATGTGGAACTAGAGCTATTTTCATCACCACCACTTCCACCAACAACACTCCTCCACCTCTTGATCACAACCACTACTGTGCGCTGTTACTTGGCAGCACATAATCAGATTATAAGCAAAATGATCTATCCAAGATGAGTTTCTTTTTCCTTTTTGGTAATAAGACATGTAAATCAAGAAAGCAGGGGAACCACATAGAGAAACTTTGTATAGGAAATGAAATCCAGACTCGTGGAAATATAGCTTACTTTGTGTCTGTAAATAAACATGTCTTCTGGATCTATATGGAAATTCTTGTTTACATACCTGTTCACATTGCATATATAGACTAAAGAGAGGACACAGGAGAAATGGATCAAGAAGGGTGAGCATCTACATCCCACGTTCGTGAGCAGCAACTGGGGTTTTAAAAGCTCACGAGCAACCATTTAAGGTGCATCCACTGGTCTCTGCCTGTTTGGAGGCAAGGAGAGGGATGAAAATGGAAAGACATCTGGAAGCAACTAGTTCCGTGGACTAAGGGACCATGCAAACAGCAGTCTCCACAACCCTGAGACCAGAAGAACTAGACAGTGCCGCACCAGCTCTGAAAGAAAAGAAAAACCATCAAGAAAAGGATCACATAAGAAGGTCTTGGATAATGTGGGAGCAAAATGTGAAACAAAACTCAAAATCATAAAAGAGACCAGGCTTACTGGTGAGAGCGCTAAAGGGTGTGGCCCTCAGTCTGGGACGGACTTCACCCCTGTAATAGAATAATAAACCATTTAAGATGTCTACAAAGGAAGCATTTATATATTCAATGACACAGTTCAGAAGATTACGAAAGAAGGAGGAACAGAAATCGGAAACAAACGGAGAAACTGGAATGAGTAATACATTGAAGGAATTGTAATGGATGAGCTGCATGGATTGTTGTTACCAGAGCAAGCTGCTGATCAAAGGTTCTTTCCCTGCTTAGTAAGAGTAACAAAACAAGAAGGCAAGCTTACTTCACAACCAAAAAGATTAGAGAGAGAGGTACCCTGCAAGGGGTACATGTGGAAAAGTTCTATTGGATAGAGGAACATTTTACAAGGTGAGATGTGGAGGGGCCTAAGGCAATGCAGGTATCTCCCCAAATGAGGACAAAGGGGGGGTTAGGCAGGAATGACATTGTATTTCCTCATGAAAGAGTTGGAGAATTCCATGAATCCAGTCTATATGTGTGGGCTTATGGTAATTGAGTGCACACACAGCAGGTGACAAAAGTTTCTTGGGGAGTATCATTACTTATTGTAGGATGCTGTTCACGTGCCAGAGAGCTGGTTCCTTGGGTTCAAGTCCTCTGACTGGGAGATCTTTGCTCTTGAGTTCATCTCAAAATCACAGGCGTCTAGTTCACTCCTACTTCTGGGTTCAGAAGCTGGCCAGTTTCTGATCAGAGAGTGGAATTAAAACACTTTGTTCTAACAGAGGAGAGAAACATCTTTTGGTTGGAGGAACTTGAACATGACTTGGTTATTGCACTATACCACAAGTTTAAAGTTTAAATGGATGTGGGCTGTGGTTGAGCCCCTATGTGTTGGCTTAGGGGCATTCTTGAAAGTCATCCGAACTTGAGATGGAGGGGAGCAAGCATCCAGGCTCTTCCCTGACCTGCCTCAGTGGAATGTGAGATTGATGAACCTTCACCTGATGCACCTCAAAAAGTTTTTATAGATAAAAGTAAAAATGACTAAAATCTAGACAAAAGAGAAAGAATAGGGATGAACATGCAGCTCTTATTTTTGCCTTTAGAAAATGTATTCCCTCTAGGAAGGCTAATTCACTTCAGACAGTTTCCATTCCCGAAACCTCAAGCACACCAACTACCCATCAGAGCAGTGAGCAAAGCACACACATAACATGTGCTTTTCTCAAATTTAAAAAAAAATTGATGTTTCATTTACTCATTTTAGCAGTGGAAAGAAACCTGGTGCTATAACAAGATGTGCGCTCAGAAGGACATCAAATTTAAATTACATTGACTAGTTTTTCTTGAAGGCTTTTTTGAACATCAGGGATTACAGGTTATGATGGAGGGATGATTAAGAACCCCTCGATCTTGTTGATGGTTAATTGTTCCAATACGGTTGTTCTTTCCTGACTAGTTCAAATCTTCTTATAAGGAATTGAAAAGTACAGATCATAGCCAATTGTAGTTTTTGATTCAGAAATTGTGCAGGCAAAGAGGAACCCTTCTATGGCTTGCACACTTTGATCTCAACCCTTCAGTGGTACATTCAAATCCACAAAACCCCGCTGGTGGACAGTTTTGTATATAAAGCCGCCGCACTTCCTGAATGTGTTTGTTGCCTTTGAGTCTGTTCTCAGATTCAAGCTGCAGGAGAATCCCCTGGAGGGCCTGAGAATGAGCATCTCTAATAAATGTCCTGGAGGCAGGGCTAGCGTGTGTGTGTTCGTTTGTTCTTTGGTGTGTGTGTGTTCATTTGTTCTTTGGTGTGTGTGTGTGTGTGTGTGTTCATTTGTTCTTTGGTTCAGTTAGGTTTGTTTACTTTCCTACTGAAAAAAGTTTTTGGTCAAAGGATGTACACATTTGTGCTGATACTTGTAGGAGCAACTCTAAGTGCTTAGGAGAGTAAACATTACAGATGTTACATAAATTAGAAGCAAATATTGAAGCTAAAGATTTAATGAAATTTTTTTAATCGATGGCAATGATTTTTTTTTAATAGAAGATGCCTCATTATACTTTTGTTACCAGGTATACCCATTAGTTTTCAGTATCCACGATTACCTGATTATGCATACCAGTAGCTCTTGGGCTCTTTAGAGTAAAAAGGAATATCGGAAATCTATCAGGTATTGCTAAAGATTGTACAAAAAGTGTCTAAACAGGACTAATAGGCACAGGGTCAGCGATTTTGCAATTTGATATTCAGGTCAAAGAAAGAAGCCAACTACCTTTAGCCATGCTGAATATTCAGGGCATCCCCCTAGCTCCACCAGTCTGGAGCTTCATCTTGAATTCTAATGTCCTGCCTTCAAACCGCAGCTGTGGGCTCCTGATTTGTATCTATTGCTCCTCCATGGGAACCGCCAGTGAAGCAGAACTATGTGTATAAAACTGCTGCTCCCACAGGCTACTTGTCAGAGCCAGCAAAACACCTTCTTATCCTTCTCACGGGCACTGTCACCTTTACCTTGCCCTGTAAGGGCAAGTGTTATTTCAATAGAAAGCAGAAAATTATGGGGTAAATTGGCATACTCTTAACCTTTAAAAGTTCGCATTGGCAAGCTTCTGTTGTTTAAATAAAAAGTAGTTTGGGATCTTAATACAAAAATCACACATAAAATGCTGACTAGGATAGCGCCTTCTATATTGAAGTGTATTACTTACAGTCTCAAAAGGACATCATCTCATCTAACCTTCACAATCCTGTTAAGAAATTATCAACCCCATTTTATATCTGATGCGCCTTAATAAAAGCTGAACACTGACCAAAACTGTAGTTAGTTAAGTGGTAAAAGTCAGTCCACCTCCCTAACCCCAGTCAGTTATCTTTCTACTCCATTCTGATTGCACCCCCTTTTACGAATGCGGGCGAATATGGTCAGGCATAGAAGGTTCGATACAGTGCAGTATGGGAGAATAAGTATCTGGGCCTCAGCCTTTAACTGATGAGTGTAGTGTAAACTTCTTGGACAGTCATCTTCCAGTAGGCTAGAATAACCCGTGTGCTTCCTTATTAAACCCGTATGGCGGTAATGTCTCGTTAAACAAATGACTTACTTGCTTCAGGGATTAAGGGTATTGAGTAAGTAACTTGTGCTCCTTCTGTCTTCCAAAACTTTTTTTTTTGGTTGAGGTATCTAGGAAATAATCTTTATGTGTATAGTCCCATGAGAAAACCCCACATCTTCCCCATTCCACGAACATCCGGATCAATCCATGAAGTGAGGGAAGAGGCATGTGCAGGCTTCAGGGCCACCGACCCTACAGGTGGGTACCCAACACAAATGAGGCCCATCGAGCACCTGGCAGGTAGAAGGCAGGCTTTCTCTTTTCCTTCAGTATTGCCAATGGAGGGAAGGAAGTTTGAAGTATCAATTGCAGAACTTTTACTAAGTGACGTCTACCTGAAAGTGGGACCCAGCAAGGTAAAGAGCCGCAGTCTTCGCACAGTTTGAACCTTGACATCATTCTGTTGTACGCAGGGTCACTATGAGTTGGGACCAACTCCATGTACCTAACAAGATGATTTCTGGAGCCCCCTTACCTTTTCCCAGTCATCTTTTCAAAATAGCAGCAACAACAAACATGTTAAGTGCTTCCAACTTTGAACACTTCTCATAGAAGCTCTCATACAATTGCCATGAGGTAGGAGCTGTCATTAGCCCCAGCGTACAGAGGGAAGTGGAGTTTCTGTAATTTCTCCAAGGATACACAGGGATATTGTGGAGAGCTGCGGTGCAAACTCTAATATTATGCAATCATGGATTTGGTTGCGTAGGCAGCAACCCTCCCCATGAGGAGCTCCAAACGTCACTGAACTGCTCTGGTTTTCTACTCTTCAGCAAACAGGGAAATAACTTGTCAAGCTTTGTGCACATTTAATGCTGAATAAAGTAAGGGTACTTCTAAGGGTGGACCCCAGATGCACAAGGTATGCAGTGCAGCTGTCTTATAGTAGTTAATTAAATTCCACTTTAGGATCCTTTTCGGCTTATATCTTGTACAAAGTATAGTGTCAATGTAGCTAGATACCTGGACTCTACTTTTTGCACCATTTCAGCAAAGAAAGTTGTCATTAGCTATTACTACGGGACATGTTACCAGGAGAGCCAGCTCCGGGAAAAGGATATCACGCTTGGTAGAGGATCAGCAGAGGAGGAAGACCCTAAGAGCTGGATTGCCGCAGTGGCTGCAATAATGGGCTCAAATCTAACAGCTGTGAGGATGGTGCTGATCAGGCAGGGTTTCATTCCGGCTCCATGAATCAGCATCGCTCTGATGGCACTCAACATAGATGCACTCATTTTTACTGTCTGTAGTGTACCAGCATTAGCCTCTGTTTTAATTCACTCTTCAGAACCTTTAAGCATAAGAGTAAAAAAGTATTGCTACAAAATTAACTTTTACTAAATAAAATGTTAAAATGTGAAACTATTGTTGCTCAGTACCCCATCTTCCAAAGCCATGTTCCCACCTCTCTGCACTCTCCACGTAAACCACGTGCTCAAGAAACTCAGAATCATGTTGCCTTGCAATGTCCAGCTCGAGGGGGGGGGGGAGTAGTCTGAAGTGCTGAGAGCAGGGCTGTAGGGCGGATGGAGTAAGGCTCCCCAACAAAATACTCACAGGACGGGTGTGGCTACCATGGGAAAATGCAGGTGCATTATTGTGATGGGAATACACTCCTCTGCAGAGCTTCCCTGGCCTTCTTCTCACTGATGCAGTTTTCATGGAACTTCTTCCCAATAAGCCCTTATCATCATCCTATGTCCATTGAGGAAATCTACCCAGATTACCGCTGGGGAGTCACCATAGCCTTCTGAGCAGATCTCTGCCTTCAATTTAACTGGCTCAGCAGATCCCCTATGAAGACATTGTTCTGATTGGGCTTTTGTGTGTGTGTGCGTGTGTGTAGGGGGAGGCCTGTTGGCAGCTATCCATTGATCATGGAAACATGTTTAAACACATCTTGTTTGAAAGAAACCCACGCCGTACATGAACTGGAACCCTAGTGGCAATTTTGTACTTACCCTCGATTTATATGACCTACACAACTATTAGTTGAGGGCTAAGGTACCCAGGGAGATCCTGGGGAGACTGATATGAGCCATGTGCATTCAAACCCCACTCTGCTATCTATTCACTTTGAGATACTTCCTCCGTGAGGCCCGGCCCGGGGCCCTGTTGGTCTGACATTTTCCTAGCACCTAACTCAGACAAGGCACCCAAGAAGCATTCAATAAATAATGAGTAATTTGAGGCTTTTTAATCAAGGGAGAACTCTTTCAAATGATTGAAAAGGCGGCTTTACTGTGAGACGTGTAATTATTGTATAGAAAGGCTTTTCGAGGCTGATTGTCTTCATAATCTGACTGTATTTTCTTTCATTCTAGAAACACACATTGTTACCATACTACAGATTCTCTTTTCATAAGACAGATTTGTGTACTGTATCCAACGAACACCCAACGGGAGAAACCAGCTTCTTACTATTTCTGAAAATGAGTGATTGGAGTATCAGAAACTTGCAAGTCATCCCTGTAACAATTTGATTTTAACTCATAATTCAATTTAATCCTCCTTACCACCACCTTTTAAAATTTATATATATTATGAGCAGCATGTGCCATTAAGATAGCTATTAAGGCTGAAAGAACTAATTAAAACTATAATTATCTGATAAGAGTAGCAAACTATCTAACCTGTTTTAGGGCAAATTCATCTACTTGAACTAAAAATACGAACAAGCCCCCCTCCCAAAAAAAAAGCGGGGGCGGGGAGGGGGGACGGGGAGAGAGATAAAGAAAAAATGGGGGAAACAAATTAAAGATTAATCCTGCGCTTCCTGTTTCAAAATATATTTTCCAAGTAACCTAAGGGATCAAAAACAGACTCACGGTATCGTTTTAATTTTTATTAATAAGAGGCTCTGAGTACAAATAATAAATTTAACTTGACCTTGAGAAAAATGATTTACTTTTTAAGGTTTGTTCATAAAGAAATACCTATCATATGCATGTTACTCTCCAATTTTAATGTTTCTGTCCATAATTTAATTTTAGGTCTGATTTAAGTAATTATGTCTTGCTATATAGAACACTTTTGGTTAAAAAAGGTTTTTTGAAAACATTAGGTTGTAAAAAGCAAAAGACCACTTAAAATGAATTGAACATAAGATTTTACTATTTAAAAGGCTTAAAAAATAAATTTTGAAACAATCTAAAAATTAGAATATTTTGGCAGAAAAATTAGCAGCTAAATTCACAAAAATGAACATTATTTAATAATTACATTTAATCAAGAACTGCATTACAATATTGTTTTACACATATTGGAATGATTTATAATATTCAGTGCTTATTTATATCAGACATAAAAATCTCTATTAAGAAAACTTCATATAGTTCAGCACTTTGGGAAGACGGTGTTCCCAATAAATGATAATGACATAAATTAGAAGATGATAGATGGAACATGTTTGAATTGAGACCTAAAATAGCCCAACCAGGTTAGTTAAGTCCTGTCAAAAAGTAATGAGATGATATTCAACAATAAGTATTTATAAGCATTCAAGGTAAAACAAAACGCTAGTCCTCTTTAGTATGCATGCTTGGCATCAGACATCAAAATTACGAGCATATACATATTAAAAAAAATTCTGACAAAGCAGCTTACTTTACATGAAGTGCCATTATAAATGTTCATTCTTTCCCTGAAACACTATTTCCAGTCTGCTTCTTATTCGTGTTTGTTCCTTGCTGTGTGTTAGTGCTTCTTAATGATCAATTGTACCCTGCAAAATCCAAGCTCATCAACTCTTCTGTGGCTGAATTATAATAGTAAAAAAAAAAAAAGACCAGTGAATGTATTTCAATAAAACACCATCCAAATGACTTTACATGGCAGAAGCCCTAACGCAAACTTTGCCTGAGACTGCTTTAAAATTAGCCCTGAGTCCAATAATTCTGTGCTGTTATCTCTCCTTGGTTGGAGGGTCAGTTCAAATATTCAAAGTATATATTAAAATTTCCAAATTATATTATTCTGGAAACATAATTGAGTTGAAAATCTTCCTACATTGCAATGCTATGTCTTCTATTCCTTGTACTGGTATGAATCTCACATCCACTGACACACGCAGGGTGCAGGAGAGCAAGGGTTACTGATTACACTGGACACAAGCCTTCCCCGGGGAGCCCTGACTGAGGAGAACTGCCCTTGCTAACAGAAAGAGAGCCTTCTGAATTCAACCTAAATGCCACCATCATTGCGTCTGAGTGGTTTTATGATATTTGTAACTGGAAAATGAGTAATGTCTACCTGTATTTCCAAAGGGTGAGAAAACCTCAATGATGTCCTGTCCCTGGCAGCACTGAAGAGGGCTCTGCTTTACCAGGCACAGCGACCCACCCACCCCTCCCGATCCCCACAAGTGCAGGGCGCCCACACAGCACTGTGTTCTACCACATGGGAGCTACGCTTCTCAAGTCAGAACCTCAAACTCTTAATTTCCACTCAAAGGCCAGTGAGCAGCCTGTTTTAAACTTATTTTTTAACGAGCAGAAAATAAATCAGGAGAAAATGAATATAACCTTCAATAGAATAAAACTTTCCAGAGAGCTGCAGTAAGAGGTAAAACTGATTTGCAAGTGAAAAGTAAATTACATCCTATTTTTAATTTCACTCAAAAGACTTTCTCACTCTTGGCAAGCTAGCTATGTGGTTGTAGATAGGATCTACTTTTAAAAATTTGCATTTAGCTATTAAAAACATGAAGAACTTTTAGCATTAACAAGTATAAATGTTTATAATAAATACCATATTAAAATATTTTAATATTTACAATTGGAAAAAATATATAATCTAGTCAGTCATCTCAGAGTTACTTCTTCAATGTCATCTTCTACAGAATCAACTGCTTTGACTGCTTGTCTACTGTTCGCGGGCTTCAATCTGTTTCGATTTGGATGGAGACTTCTCCCTTCACTGAGGAAGAAGTCGTCCTCTCCGTCTTGTTCTCGGCCTCTGCTGCTTTTATCCCCTGGGGGAAGCCTGAGGGGGGCGAAGTCGCCTCTGCTGGCAGCCAGAGAAGTGGGGTCACTGCTTTTAAAGGACATGGTGCTGCTGCAACTGGCACCAAAGAGCTGTTCCATCAGATTGGCTTTTTTCTCTTGTCTTGTCATTAAACCCGCACTGTCTTTATTCAGTTTTTCCATAGCATTACTTGGGAATTCCAAAATGCCACTTTTTTGACCAAATAAATTAGACTTCCCAGATGTTTTCGCAAACGAAGGCACATAGCTACCAAACGTAAGCTCGTTTGGAGAGGCTGGGCTTCGAGTGTCTCTGGGGCTCCAGTCCTCTCCTTTGATACTTCTGTAGTTGAAAAGGTCTGGCAGGTCATGCCCATTGAAGGACCGCTCGGAGGACTCAGAGAACATGACTGCTTCGGGGCTTTTCTCTGGGGAGTTTAAGTTGGATTCAAAATTCGTCAGCAGTGGCACAGGCGGGTGTTTTCGGTTCCGTGAATCTTCGAGCTCTTGATTGATCTCATTCAGTTTAGCAAGAAGCAGCTCTCTCTTTAGTCTTTCTTCTTCCTCTTCCTCTTCGAGTTTATCAGAGTCCTGAAATTGGTATACCTCCATTTGGCTTCTTCCACTTTCCAACTCTGGCTTTTCTTCTCTTTTCAGGAAAAATGTATTTTCTCTTTGCTTTTTATCAAATTCTTCTCTTTCCCATTCTGTATGAAATTTAAATTTTAAAAATACAATTTTAGGGCAGACAACATTATTAAAAAAGAAAAAACAACAGTCTGTAATTTTGGCTAGATAAGTGCAGTAAAGATGAACATCATAAAGTTGATTTCTATCCTTCAGATTATAGGATTCAAATAGAAGACATTTAATGCATATTGCATGTACCATCTACATTTATTTTAAAAATATTCCCCTAAATATGAGTGGGCGAGAAGATTCTCTGCCATCATTAATATAGTACAGTACACCAAATGGTAGATGATGGGATGGATGGGCAGACACCAACAGATGAACGAATGGAGTAAAGACATGTATAATTAGAAATAAATGAAAACTCTTGATGTTGTTGTCTTGAGAAAGTCACAGCAGTGCTTTAAGCTTCTTAAACTGTAGGTCGCAACCCCAATAAGGGTCATGTAACAGAATGTGGAGGGTCACGACAAATATGACAACAGTATGAGGTTTCTACAGTATGAGTTTTCACTACAACTAAAACTGAGTCCACATGTAAGCATATAACGAAAGGGAGCTATTTCTGGCAGCACGTGCTCATTTTGCAAATTTCTTAGGTAATATGGGATTACTCGTAGAAAAAATTTAAGAAGTCCTGAGTCTTATGTAACATTCTGGAAGAAACTGTATCATCTTATGAAAGCTTCACACACACCTAAAATGCAGAACATTAGATTTAAAAATAGCCTGTATTTGTAAAAATATTGACATCACAGAATATAAAAGCTGATATGCTGTTCCACATTAAAGTAGACTACAGAAATATGACAACTAAATTCAATTCAAGATCATATCCTTGAAGTAGGGAGGATACTGTACATGGCATATTGTGCCAACTGGAAAATTGAAATGAAATTGAATGACACATTAGATATATATGTATTGTAATCAAAGTTAAATTTCTCAAAGATGAAAATTATGATGGGGCTATATAAGAGAATGTCCTTGCTTTAAACTAAATAAGTAAATTGGGTCATGAGTGGTACTTAAGGGTATGAGGCATAAGATATATAACTTACTCTTAAATGGTTCTTTGTCTATTCTTGCTACTTTTCAATGATTCTGAAGTTATTTCCAAATGAAAAATCAAAAATATTAATATATACAAGAACACTATAAAGTTGCTAACTTATGTAAATGGCATACAGGTTCCCTGACCTCTATGATCATCCCAGATAGACTTCAGGAATAAAATCAGTAAAAAGAGACAACAAAAAAAAGGCAATCTTCTGTTACTTTATTCCTTTTCTTATGACTTAGAATTGATCCAATATTTAATTTTTCATTCTGTAGTTTAAAAGTGAAATAAATATCTCACTCTGGGCATTAACCAACAGTGATGTAAATACAGCTTCTATATCAACAGTCATTTGCTTAAAAAGTCAAATCAACATGTATATATGTATGTATACACACATACACATACATATTAATTTAAGCAACAATTGGGTCATAAATTTACTTCATTAACAGCTTAAGGAGGAGCAGATTTGTCTATAAGCAGCTACCACGTAAGTAATAAATATAGTAGATCAAAGCTAAGAACTCTTCTTCCCAATAGCTTTAAGACATTTTATTCAGAAGGAACATTTTTCTTAAACTTCACTTTCAGTATCTCAAACTGTAATTCAGTTTATGATTGAACACGTTAAAAATTTATTTTATGTACAAGGCCAAGTAAGAATGACAGGAGTATACTCAAGTATGAAAACCAAAACACAAGCAAAACCAGCTCACTGCGGAGAGTTGATGCTGACTGACAGTAACCCCACAGGACAGGGTAGAACTGCCTCTATGGGTTTCCAGGACAGTAACTCTACAGGAGGACAGTTTGTCTTTCTCCAAGAAAGTCCCAACCTTCTTTCCTATATTTAGGACACCTTACTGATTTTATGCATAAATTATAAACTACTAGGTATCAATACCAATCTAATAATGTGGGCTATTTCTCAGACATATCTCATTCACTTTTGGGTAATAAACAAAAACTGTGCATTTTCCTTCACGTGATTTCTCTCTCGTCTAGATGTTCTAAAAGTGACCTGTCCCCTTTCCCTGAATTCAAAGAGCAATGACCTTCCCTTTCCTCAAGTCCATTCCAATGTTTGCTTTCCCACCGTGCATCGCCCTTCCCTTGTTTCCCTAAAACCAATTCACATCAGAAGACATTAGAGGCAGCCAGCTCTTTCCCAGCGAATATGGACTCGTCACTTACTTAAACTCTTTTTCTTACCATTCTCCAGAGTCTCAACCTCCTGTTTTATAGCATCAAGTTCTTTTATGATTTTTTCTTCTTCTTCTTCTTCCACAACTGGATTTATAATATCTGCTGCTTCATGCTTACCTCTCTCTTGGGGCTCCAGATCCTATTATAAAGGGAAAATGATTCCGATGTCATAGATTATTCTTCCATTAGACAGGGTTACCAACCAATTTTGAAATAAAGCAAATTTCCAAATAGTCAACCAAAGTATTACCTTTGAAAGATGCTTCAAAAACTTATTTAGCTAAAATTTTAAGCATTCATTTATAAGACATATCAAAACCAATATTGAAGAGAACCAATGAAATTCTGGAGAAGTGTCAAAAGTTTCTTACTTTGTACATTTTCCCAACAAAATCTGATTGATTCAGCTAACGAGACATGGCTATTAACTAAGTACAGTGGCCAAGTGCGATGTAGTAATGATTATACATGCAGTAATGATTACAGTAAATCAGTCAAGATTTATACTATGCCCAAAGCTTCTAATTAAAAAACTGTATAGTGCTTAAACCAAACAAAAGTACTTTCAACTTAAAATCCCTTATTTACCATGGCCCCTTTTATATATGTATGTGTATTTTTAAATAACGGTAAAATAACAAGTTATTATTAGGAAAGACTATAAACTGTTCTCTAGTTTCCAATTTCCATAACTTATTTTTAGTAACAGAATATTGAGTTTTAGTAGAACACAGGGCTGCTTATATGGTGACTATATTTGATCATTTCTCTTTGAATTACACAGGGTAAATGGGACATGTGTGCCAAGTGTGAGTGCAAAAAGGCAAAAGCTACTCCCCTCTATTTCCTTGCTCCCCCTTCCCATGAGAGAGGCGAGCCCATTCCCAGCCCACAGACGACAAGTACACTCTTTAAAACGGGAGAGCAAGAAGAGAGGATGGCAGCATAGTACAAAGCTGTGTTACTGTCCTGACTAATGCACTGCTCTCAGTCTATTGTGCGGGATGTAAACTATTCCCGTGGCGTGAATCCCTGTATTCTGGGTCTCTTTGCAGTAGCAACTTAGCCTGTAGCTCACTCATACAACTAACATTTTCTGAGGCCCCGTAAAGTGACAGGGTAGGTATAAAGAATTTCATAAACTTGATCACTTGTTATTACAAAAAAAAATGCTGAAAGGTAACCCAGGTCCCCATTTAATCCTCTCACTGATGTTTGAAATTCTGTTTCCAGGAGTAACGTTAAGTCTAGAGTTTGGTCCCTAGTCATATGGCTAAACTCACCAAAGTATCCTGTTCCTCCCATTTGTTTTCATAACACACAACTGCTTGTGAGGTCACAGGAAAGTCTTCCTGCTCAAAGGCTTCATTTGTTTGCACTTCTTTTGTACACTGGTCTGTAAAGTCACTCTGGCATGCAGCTGCCATGGAAATTAAAGAGAGAGTTTTCTCCTCACATCAAATAGAGTTACGACATATTTTAGTACATGCTTGCCATCTAAATGAAATCATACATGTTTTGCTCAAAGAAAACTAATTGACACCACTACTTTGTTGCTAGCAATTCTGGGATATAAGACAAATCTAACTGCAAATCCTATTGTGCCATAAAATTGATGTTTTAAAAGTTTTCAAATTCACAAAAGAGAGGTTATATTTTTTACTAAAACAAAGTAAAGACAGACATAATGCCAAAGTATATTTCATTTCATTTGAATGAAAAGAGTATTTGGAATTTGCTTAAAATACTCCAGGAGCACCGATGGATCACACAATATACCTTCTGGTTCCTTGAGGCCTCCTCACCCCCCACTATCGTGACCCCAGTGCTGCTTCCCACCCTGGATTGAACCAGAACATATACACAGGTACAGACAAAAGATCAAGCTCACAACACACGGAATCCAGGAACAGGGATGGGAATAGCGATACCAAAAGGGTGGGGGGAAAAGGGGGGAAAGGAGGGGAAGAAAGGGGAACCGATTGCAATGAATGGCACATTATCACACACACCCTCAAAGGGGGAAGAACAACAGAAACCAGAGGGGAAGGGAGACAATGATTGTTATAGGCACGAAAATAATAATTTATAATCTATCAAGGGGGGGAGAGGGGGAGGGAGGGAAGAAAAGAGGAGCTGATCCCAAGACTCAATAGAAAGTAAATGTCTAGAAAAGAATGATGGCGATATATGTACAAATATGTCAGATACAACTGATGTATAGATTGTAACAAGAATTATAAGAGCCCCCAAAAATGATCTTTTAATAAAAAATATAAAATAAAATACTTCAAGAAAGTAGATGAAACTAACGAAATATATAACAGAGTTAAGGATAAACACACATACACACAAACACATGAATAAAATGGAAAATATTGATAATATTTTTGAAAATTAATTAGAAGGAAATTTAAATGATACAAAATACATTTCATTTAATTCAAAAGTCTGTCCTAATTCAGAATTAATTCATATTATTATTATTAATAATATTCACAGTATCATTTTTCCAACAATAACAGTCACTATACCATTTTTTCTTAGTGAAAATTCTTTATCTTTCTTTGGAGAGGTCTTTGGCAGACGATTAGAATATATGTTTTTTATATCCAGCTCCCTCTCCTTTTCCTGAAAATAAACCCAATATAATGAATCAGGGATATGTATTCCAAGTTAAAAATTAAACAAAACCCTTACCTTGTCAACTGTATTTTCCTTATCAAATTGAAACAGAACTGGCCCAACGCCCCTTCATAACTTTCAAACTATAGAAAGAAAAGATTCTAGTACATTTAGGACAGGTAGTTAGTTACTTGTACAATTTTAAAATTTAAAAGGCCAGCAGGCCCTGGCAGGAAAGAAAATGAGAGCAATCAAGGCCGGGCCTATGTTCTAGCTGCTTCACCTGGTAGAGCTCGTGTTGTCTGGATTGGCTGCCAGGCTAAGCCAGAGCCAAATGAGCCAGCGTCTCTCAAATGTGGGTCCCAAGTTACTGAGGAGTGAAAAAACGAGACCATGCCTTTTTAACACGGGAGTTGTCACTCACTGGGGGGTTACAGTGCTGATAATCTGATTAAAAATGAAAACTCTATGCAAGAGAATGTACGAGAGGCTTCAAAAAGATTGTGGAAAATGGAACAGAAAGAAAATGGATTTTCTTCATGAACTTTATGGAGCCCCTTCATATAAACAATCAATTTTGCACCTAATTTTAGTACATCAACAACTTCTAGGAGCAGCCGCTCTAACAGAATTAAAGAATCTGATTAGAGGAACCTAAACTGAAATGAAGGGCATTATTTGACACAACTTTAAAATCGGGAGGTTGTCTGAGGGAACACTGGGTTATTCAACCATGCAACACAGAAAAATCCCCTATGTCACCATTTTCTTCCAGGGTTTTATCATTTATTTCAGTTACATCATCCCTAATAACGTATTAGGCATTTCACTTTTGGTATGCATTAGAGTGGCTGTATTAGTAAACCCTTTCCTTCAAAGTGCCAAATAGAATATTAGAATTTTATTCAGCTACTGTTTTAAAAGACAGGGTTTCATCTAATATTACAAGGCAACGTAAAACAACTTAGTGTGCTTACCTTTAATTTCTGATAAAGTCTCTGTAGCTCCTTTTGAAGAACTTTTTTTTCATCATGAGCCTCATAGGCCCTTTTCTTTTCAGCAAGTAGCTGTCGTTGAAAACTGTTAGTACTCAGCTCAAGGTTTTTTGATAGTTCCTATGAGTGAAATACATTTTTTTAAGTTGTGAAAAAACTAATAAACCAGAAAAACATTGCACTTAGCAGCATCAAAATGATGTTTTCAGTGGTAATACAAAAGACATACTAATCAGGAGAGGTTTAAATGTGCGTACACATGAACTGGGAAACAGATGTACCAAGAATTTACTAAATTATCTACTCTATCATTCCTTTCCTTGTTTTTCACAATGATTTGTAAGTAACTCTGAAGCATTTGCCTGACCTATCATTTAAAACTCAAACTAAACTCGAAGCTTTGTGTTGAATCCGGTTCACAGGGACCTTGTAGGACAGAGTAAAACTGCTACCTAGGGTTTGAAGGCTAGAAGCAGCCGGAACCGACTATCACCTTTCCCTTCTCCGCTGGCAGCGAAAGGACACCAGAGGATGGGATGAGAAACAAAGACGTTTAAAAACCATTGTGTGGGCAAATAATTAATTACTATTACATAGTAGCTCAATAATCAGAGGCAACTAAAGTTATACCCACTATATAGTTCTAAATAAAAACAATATTTCTACAGGCTTCAAAACTGCTTCAAAGTATTTATAAATGCATGTTTAAATATTTTGTCTTAAAATAAATTAATTCCTAATTTCTGGATTTAAAAAAGCCCTTTCTGCATAAAATATTATAAATGTAATACATACCCATGAAAGCTTAAAAAATGCAAAAAATTAAAAAATAAAACCATCTATCCTGTATCATCGTCAATATTTGGTACTGTATCTACTTGTGTATAAGCCGACCTGAATATCAGCCAAGGCACCTAATTTTACCACAAAAACTGCATAAAGAATGTGCTGAAAAACTCGGCTTATACACAAGTATATATTTTTTGGAACTTGTTCCTACTAAATAATCTCATAAATGGCTTCCTATTATATATTTTAATGCCACATTCTTCTTTCTCTCGCTTTTAATGGAATAGTATGCTATTTTTTTTCTATTCACATATAAGTAAAAATACATACAAGGTTGAGTACCAACTAGTTCTCTTGGGTACAGTGACTGCGTACTCTTCCCATCTTATTTTGGTGCCTCCTGCATCATTCAATATTTTGCCCATAGAATCTTTCAGTATTGCAACTCGAGGCTCGAATTTTTTCTTTCATCCCTTCAGTTTAAGATATGCTGTGGGTGTTCTTCCATTTTCTAACTCCAGGTCTTTGCACATTTCATTAGCTTATTTGCTTGCACATACAAATATAGCAACAGAATGTGAGAATTATAAAACGTTATCATTAATACCAAATTCAAGTAACATTTTGCTGAAGATCATCCAACAGTGTTACCATAGTACACTGGCAGGGAGCTGTCACAGGTTCAAGCTAGATTTAGAAGAGGTCTTAGAACAAGGGATATCATTGCTGATGTCAAAGGGATCTTGGCTGAAAGCAGAAAATACCAGAAAGCTGTTTACTTGTGTTTCAGTGATTATGCAAAGGCATTCAACTGTGTGGACCATAACAAACTATGGATACCCTTGAGAAGAATGGGAATTTCAAAACACTCCATTGTGCTCATGCCAAACTTGACCATGGATCAAGAGGCAGTTGTTCAAACAAAACAAAAGAAATACTGCAAGGTTTAAAATCAGGAAAGTCACGCGGCAGAATTGTATCCTCTCATCACATTTACTCAGTTCCTATGCTGAGCAAAGAATCAGAGAAATTTGCTTATATGAAGAAGAATGTGGCATCAAGATAGGAGGAAGGCTTATTAACAACCTTCGATATGCAGCTGACACAACCTTGTTTGCTTGCTTGAAAGTGAGGAGGGCTCAAAGCACTTGCTGATGAAGTTCAAGAATCGTAGTCTTCAGTATGGATTACAACTCAAGGTAAAGAAAACCAAAATCTTCACAACCGAAATAATAGGTCACATCCTGATAAATGGAGAACAGGTGGAGGTTGTCAAGGATTTTGTTTTCCTTGGAAGCAGCAGTCAAGAGATCAGAAGATGGACGGCACTGAGTAAATCGGCTGCAGAAGACCTCTTTGAAGTGTTGGAAAGGAAGGATGCTACTCTGAGGGCTAAGGTGCACCTGAGCCAAGCCATGGTATTTGCAATTGCCTCTTATGTATGTGAAAGCTGGACATAGAATAAGGAAGACCAAAGGAGAATCAATATGGCTGAATTATGGTGCTGATGAAGAATATTGAAAGTACCATGGGCTGCCAAAAGAATGAACACATCTGTCTTGGAAGAAAGACAGCCAAAATGCTCCTTCATGGCAAGGATGGTGAGATTTTGCCTCACATACTTTGGGTATGTTGTTAAAAGAAACCAGTCCCTGGAAAAGGACATCCTGTCTGGTAAAGTGTACACTCAAGAAACAAAACAAACAACAAACTCACATAGAGTTGATGCTGACTCATAGCGACCCTATAGGGCAGGATAAAACCGCCCCTGTGAGTTTCCAAGACTGTCACCATTCACGAGAGTAGAAAGCCCGGCTTTCTCCTCCTTGGTAAAGGATAATGGGAGAGACTTTGGACAAGATGGGTTGACACAGTAGCTGCAACCATGAGCTCTAACATAAGAACAACTGTAAGAACGGTGCAGGACCAGGTGGTAATTTGCTCTGTGGTGCATTGGGTCACCATGCGTCGGAACCAACTTGATGGCACTTCGCAAAAACAACAACAATATTCTATTTTTAGAGGTACCTTAATTTATTTGACAAAACTCTGCTGCTCAATATTAGAACAGTTTCCAACTATTCCTTTGACAAACATCCTAGCATATAGGTTAAACATCCTAGTGAATTTTACTTTGAGCATAGCTTTTACTATTTCCTCAGGGTTAAACATTTAGAAGTAGCATATATACTTAAGTATAAACCAACCCGAATGTCAGCCAAGGCACCTAATTTTACTACAAAAACTGCATTAAAAGTGTGCTGAAAAACTCAGCTTCTACACGAATATGTACGGTAAGTTTTTAAGTGGGTAGACATTTGTGAAATGTTCAGGCTTTGGAGAAGCATGACCTCCATGTCTGTCGGACAGGTTTTAACAGTTCACAGTCTCTGAAAAAAATCTAGCATCAACACACTACACTGCAGTTGCCGTCCAGTCTTCCGAGACCCTGTCTGCCAACACCGTGCGAATGGCCTCCCAAAACCGCGACCCAGCCGCAGCCAGTGTCGTAGCCGCCCGAAAATGAGCCGAGCCCAGCGGGGGCGCAGCCCGGGGTTCCGTGGGCAAGAGGCTACAACAGGAGCTGATGACCCTCATGATGTCTGGCGACAAAGGAATCTCTGCCTTCCCGGAATCAGACAACCTTTTCAAGTGGATGGGGACCATCCACGGAGCAGCTGGTACAGTCTATGAAGACCTGAGGTATAAGCTCTCCCTGGAGTCCCCCAGTGGCTACTCTTACAATGGACCACAGTGAAGTTCCTCACCCCCTGCTACCACCCCAACGTGGACACTCAGGGTAACATCTGCCTGGACATCCTGAAGGACAAGTGGTCTGCCCTGTATGACGTCAGGACCATCCTCCTCTCCATCCAGAGCCTGCTGGGAGAGCCCAACATCGACAGCCCTTTGAACACACATGCTGCCGAACTCTGGAAAAACCCCACAGCCTTTAAGCAACACCTGCAGGAAACCTACTCAAAGCAAGTCTCCAGCCAAGAGCCCTGACCCTCCCTGTCCTTGTGCTGTGTTGTCTTCTCTTCCTAGATGTCTGTCCTCCCTCCCCTCCCCCTTGATTTCTGTGTAGAGCTCTTATCTTAAGCTGTGGTGTCATTCCTGTTTTGTTTGTTTTTAAATTAAGTCTCCATTTGCACCCTTGTGATGATTATATTAAATAAATAACATTTGGGGTTAAAAAAAAATCTAGCACCTCTATTTTACCCCATTTCTTGATGCAATTGATTGGATATTATTCTGTACAATCTACTGGATTGGTCAAAAGAAAAAGAATCCCCGTATTTTCATTTATATTTCTTTGATTACTAAAAATTAATTTTTCATATACTTTGTAACCATCTATATTCTTCAAACTTTGAAAAAAAGTTTTATTGGTACATACTTCACAGGTCATGCAATTTAATTGTTCAATCATATTGAGAGTATTGAGAGTCTTGCAATCATCACCAGGATGAATTTGAGAACAGGTTCCTTGTCTCTGTTGTTAGCTGTCCATTTCCTTTCCCTTCCACGCCCCTAGGTAATTATTCATCTAGGTACTGTCTCGATATATTTAGCTGTCCTGGATTGTATATGCAGAAAATCATACAAAAGACAAAGAGGAAGCAAAACACAAATAAACAAAAAAAAACCCCAACAAAGACAAAACATAGGAAAGTCTCAATCGAAAAGGCAGAAAATATTAAAAACTGAAACAACGTTAAAACAGGTCAAAAGGGAGATCAAATGAGGTGTTACATTTTAACCTAACTACATCTGCCATAATCACCTTTACAGTGCTCTTTATCTGACAGCACCCTTGGACTACATTCAGAGAGGAAACCATGTGTGGACCCTGCAAATGGATTTTAGGCTTCCACTGTCATTCGGCACACTGGGCTTTTGCAATTCAAGTTCTGTTAACATTCCCCGCTTTGGATTTGGATTTTATTATTTACCATCTTTCAATCACACAGGTTGGTGTGCTTCTTCCATGTGGACTTAGGTGAATGTCTCAATTAGATAGCGGCTTGTTTGAAGACAAGCCTTTAGACCTTTAAGAACCCAAGTGCTATTCTTTCTGACAGCCGGGCACCATCTGGTGTCTTCATCACACTTTGCTACAGCACCCGTATCGTCAGTGATCTCTTCATGAGAGCGAGTATCCAGTGGGGCCCCTCTATACTGTAAGAGTTACTTTTATAAAGTGTTTGCCATTTTGTTCTTTTTTCTTCTAACGGATCTGTGAGTGTCCTTATATACAAGAGGGGGCTTTTATACAGTTTGTGAAAAAGTGGAATTGAATGTTAAAGAGATTTTTTTCATGACCTTTTTGCATCTGCTCCTTCTTGGAGGGTAGTGAGGGCTGTCCTAAGAGAAATTCCTTGGGAAATCTTACTGCATATAGCTTATAGTCTTGATCTTGCCCTCTCAGACTTCTTTCTGTTGCCTAAACTTAAAGAAAATTGAAAAAGAACATGATTTGAAGCACTAGAGGATGCCAAAACTGCCAGCTCACGTGGCACAAATCAAAGAGCTCAGAACCGGAAAGGTAAAGTTGGAAACATTTCTTTTGAGAAACAATAGATTCACACTGTGAGTCGTAAAAATACTTTTCTATGATTTTTGTAGCAGTCGTTTTGACTTGCCTTCACATCTTGATTAAAAAATCTACACTCCAGAACTGTGAAAAACTAAATTCCTGTTGCTTTCAGGCACTCCATCTGGGGTACTGTTACAGCAGTCCTAGGAAACTAATGTAGTAATGATCTTTCTTTTAAAGATAACACAAATAGGCCCAAATATCTCAGTAATCACAACAAACATGAATAACTTTGACTGCTGCGATATTTTTACACTGGATTCTTTTTTTTGGGGGGGGGGGATTGCTACAAAAAGGCTGAAGTAAGAGGGAAAACTATGGTGGGTAAAAATAGTACTGTAATTTTATTTTTACACATGTAATGACCATGCTTGGCGTGGGTTTGGTTCCTCCTTGCCAACTGCAGCCTGCCACTGCAAGGCATTTTCATAAGCTTGTTGAGCTTCTAAAAATAGCCTGCTTATAAAAAGATCTCAAATGGGGAAGGCATGGGCTCTACCTGTGTAAGATAACAGTAACCAAAAGAACACTGGCATGAATCAAACAGGTGTTGAGAGAAAAATATTAGGATGAACAAGAAGTGGCCATTGAGTTGTTTTCCACTCATGGCAGCCCCATGCATGCAAGTGGAACTGTGCTTCACAGTGCTCTCAATGGCTGGCCTTCTCTTCTGAGGAGCCTCTGGCATTCAAACCTACAGCTTTCCAGTGAGCCACCAAACCAGGGACTCCATTTTTAGGGATAACGATATTCCTTAATGATGAAGAGGAAAAACTCTCTAGGAATCAACTAGAGTCCATTCAGAACATGTTTTAGATTGAGTCCTGAACCTAGAAATAACACGGTTTCTAAATATGCTAAATAACAGAATTATACAAGACAAACATTAAATGAATAGAACTACAGAAGGTATAAACACATTTAGTGAATGTAATGAGAACTCTGCAACACATTTAAGTATAAAAGATTCATTTTAACTGGTCATAGAACATTTACAAAACTCCTTATATGCCATGCTTCAAAGAAGACTCAATAAACACCAAAGAATCAACATTATACCACCCACATTCTCCTTGTACTATGCAACAACATTAGAAAATCACAGCCACCAAACAATCATTAAACAACATACCAACATGAAAAAACACAATGCTAAATAACCCACAGAATAAAGAAATTATAACAGGAATTACAAAATTAGGGGGCTGAATAGTACTAAGAGCACTTAATTTTAAAGCTTTGAGAGTAAGCTGAAACAGCACTAAATGACTGTTTATAATCTAAAATAGAAAAATGAAGGAGTAAGAATGAATACATTAGATTAATTTCAATTATTTAAATGAAGAACAAGGTTAACCCAAAGACAGGAGAGGAAATTTTTAAAAAAAGAGAGAAATTACTGAACTAGAAAACCAGAAAAATAAGTAAGATCAGTAGAAGCTGTTTTCTTGAGAAAACTAAGGAATTAGAATTTTTCTCAAGGAGAGAGCTGCCCCTGGGGGGTTTCTGAGGCTGTAACTCTTCACGGGAGTGGAAGTCTCAGCCTTTTCCTGTGAAGTGGCTGGCGGTTTCAAACTGCTGACATTGTGGTTAGCGGCCCAACACGGAACCACTATGCTACCAGGGCTCCTTAAAATTACCTTAGGTCACAGAAAATAAGGTCATTGTTTAACATTAAGATAAATATGAACGGCCACATTAATAATGAATTAAATTAGAATAAAGCATTTATCATTTCAACAGAAGAAAAAAAGATGCTCATGTGACTTAAAAAAATGCAAGATTTAATGGAAAGTCTCATGGACTGGCAAAAGAATACAGCAATCAGTCTTGGAAGTACAGCCAGAAAGCTCTTTACAGGCAAAAATGGCAAGACTTCATTTCACATACGTTGGACATACTGTCAGAAGAGATCAGTCCTTGGAGAAGGACACCATGCTTGATAACGTAGAAAGGCAGCAGAACAGAGGAAGGCTCTTGCCCAGACAGATTGACAGTGGCTGCAACAATTAGGGGTCAAACAAGTTGAGAGCAATTATCAGGCTGGGACAGGACTGGGCAGTGTTTTGTGTCGATATGTGTCCCAACCAACTCGATGGCACCTATCATCATCATCACCATCATCATCCATGATTTAAAACAAAAATACTAGCATGACAGTAATAACAGGCAATTTTGTCATACTTAATATATGATATACACTCTCTCACTGAGAAAGGTGCAAAAGGATATACATGAAGTGATCTCCAGGTCATAAAATATTTTGTTTTTATTTTATTTATTTACTATTTTCTAGTTTTTTCTAATGCACATGTGATACTTATGCAAATAAGGAATTTAAAAATACATTTAAAAGATATGACTTAATTTTTATTAATACATATAAATTTTAATCAGAATATTAATTTGTTAAAACAGATCAGTAAATGTCAATTCAGAAGATATAGATTCTGCACACTTACATTTTAATTTTTATTATTAGGAATCTTTCTTAAGAATGAATTAAAACTAGCTTTCCACTAATAACTTGTTTGTACTGCTCTTAGGAACATCCAGAAGAAAATGCACTTCTCCTCGTCCATAACTCACTGCCATGGAGTTGATTCCGACTTAGTGACCCGATAGGACATGGGAGAACTGCCCCTGTGGGTTTCTGAGCTTGCAACTTTTTTTAAAAAATAATTTTATTGGGGGCTCTTACAACTCTTGTTACAATCCATACATCGATTGTCTCCGACATACTAGTACATATATTCCATCGTTCTTTTCTAGACATTTACTTTCCATTGAGCTCTTGGAATCAGCTCCTCCTTTTTTCCCTCCCCCACTCCCCCCAACCCTCATGGTCCCTTGATA
>NW_022107431.1:95960664-95962008 GCF_000313985.2 Echinops telfairi | reverse complement strand
CTATATATTTTTAATTATTTCTTTGAGCCGGATAAAAGAAAAATCAACGTGGAAGCCAACAGTTAGGTCTAACTGCCTTAGGTAGTGGGCCTAGCCTAGGTCTTATTCTTCTTGTTCTAATCAAAACCAATGCCATTTACCTTAAAAAGACACAGGCAGGGTTTTAAGATTTGGGTTCTGGAGGGTTCACAGAAGAGAAAATCTTTTTGAGCAGATGCCTAGCCATCAAAGGAAGATATAACAGGAAACGAGGCTATAAGCATTAATTAATTTCCAGCCACATCACTTGGTCCAATAATGGCAACTTGAACCTAGTTCCAAATAAACGAAATGAGAGATAATTCTGAATCAATTCTCATTTTTGAAAATAGATTACAGTGGGAGTTAATAACTTTATTAACAAGAAATACTTAAAATACCTACTTTAATGGCACTTTGGGCAGCAGATCCTAGGGCAGTTCTAGGATCAAGGGAATTTGAATACCACTTTTGTTTTCAAGAGAAAAACGTGTATATTCAAACTTCCTTTGATAGATTTATGATACTACGACTGCAAGAGAAAGTTGTGCAAATAGTTTCATTATGTCTTTCTGACAAGGCAATTCTAGATGGTGCTGGGGAAATTGGATATCCACCTGCTGATGAAGCCAGACCCCTATCTCACTGCATGCACAAAAACAAACTCAAGACTTGAATGTAAAACCCAAAGCGGTCAGTATCATTGATGAGAAAATCAGGACGAATCTAAGTGCCCTAGTGCAGGGACTACCTGAACTAATAGAGATGTCAAAGGAAACACCCTCAGTGGAAGACACTGAAAATAAAGCGCTTATGTACATCAAAGGATCTCATTAAGAAAGTAAAAGAAAGCCCACAGACTGGGAAAACTGATATTTAGTAATGACACACAAAGGACTAATTACCAAAATCTACAGTATTTTACAAGTCTACAACAAGAAAAAACTAAGAATCCCCTTAGAAGGTGGGCAAACGACTTGAAACAGACAACTCACAAAGGATGACGTTGGAATTGCTTTTAAACACAGAGGTGCTATGAGTAGGGAATTACTCTCTTGAAGTTGTGAAATAAGTTTTTCTGTTTTCCAGTAAATGAAACCAAGGATTGATGAACCTATAGGGATAGCAAGTAGAACAAGGGGACCGGGGAAGGGGTGCAGGGGAGGAGAGTGCGATAAATGGCAGATAACGACAAGGTACCCAAGAGAATGTTTGGGGACTGATTAGGGAAGCGATGGTACAGCTCTGTTTGATGAGACTGAATGATGCAATGACATGACATCCAGGTGAATTCCTACGTCAGAATAAATTGAAAGACCAAACAAA
>NW_022107431.1:95957896-95959019 GCF_000313985.2 Echinops telfairi | reverse complement strand
AGAGGGGGAGCACATCCTCCCCGCAAAGATGTAGCATCACCAACTTAATCAAGTTGGTACAAATTGATTACACGACATATAAAGAAATAAAAACAGAAAACATTCCTCACATGACAATTCTTAGACAATTGCCCCAAATGTCAGGTTTACAAAATACAGTGATTATAACATTATTTTCCATTTTAGACATGCAATCAGATAGAATACTTTTCAAAAATGTCAGTTAAGCATATTAACTTCTGGCCCATTAATGTAACACCCCTGTACCCCTCCACTGCTGCTGAGTGAGTTCTAACTCACAGCGACTCTATAGTAGAGAATGAGCGGCTCCACGGGGCTTCCAAGCTGTAATATTTACGGAAGTGGGCGACTTCATGCCCCAGAATGGCTGGTGGGCTCAAATGCAGACATTTCAGTTAACAGCCTCGTGGTGAATGCTCTGGGCCACCCCGACACCTAATGTAACAGAGTCCTTTGCATCCGGCTCTTAAATATAAAATCGCATTCCTAACTTTCTACTCATAAAACAATACTCTAAATAGTTTTAGGTTCCAAGCAAATGCCAAATAGAAATAAGCAGTTTAAACCAAGGCAATCAAATGTTCAATGGAAAACAACATAAGGCAGCGTGACAAGTTCTAGATATTTTACCTTAATTCTTCTCTCGGTGTCATCCAATTTTAATTCTGCAGAGACTAGCTTCTTGGCCAGATCCTCTCGTTCAGGTAGGTGTCTAGCTTCAGAAATCTTTTTCAATTTCTTTAGAGAAAACTTTGTCCGGAATAGTTCCCCTTCGGTGTCTTTTACCCTTTTCTCAGTTGCCCGTTCTTTCTCCTGCGATTTCCTTAGGCGGTCCTTGAGTGCAGTGATCTCATTGTTATGTCGAAGGATAAGCTGTGAGATTTCATTTTCTGTATCTTCAAACTTATTCAGGGCTTTCTCTTGCCTGTACTGAAGCCGTTTCAAAGTCTTATTTTCTTTTAGCAGCTCGGCTAACTTGACCTGGAGTTCAGTCACCTCATTCTGCAGCTCAGTGATTTTTAGCAGTCTTGCAGAAAGAACTCGCTTTGTGACAACGTCGGGATCTTTCCTAAGTTGCTCCCTATTGAGGCTCTGGGAGCGA
>NW_022107431.1:95955516-95956585 GCF_000313985.2 Echinops telfairi | reverse complement strand
TGATTTATGTAATAGTACTTTAAGTAATAAGGATAAGATTGTACTTAAAGATTACTAATCTTAAACCAAATACCAGTCTTTTTAAAAAGACACGTGGAAGTCTGCCACATCTGAGAACAATCTCCAAGGGGACTGCGTTTTTTGTTTTTTTCCCCCAAGGAGAAAACACATTCCGAAGAAAAAAACAAGAATACCTAACCTTTCCCTGCGCATGTGCCAAGTCATGGATGCTCTAATCCCATAACAGAAATACGCACAGAATAGACAACAACAAAACAAAGTCACTGCCCTCAAGCCAATGCCAACTCATAGGCACCGTCTAGGCCAGGTTAGAACTGCCCGTGGGTCTCCAGAACTTAACTTTTTATAGGGATAGAAAGACCCTTCTTTCTCCAGGGAGTGGCTGGTGGCTTCCAGTTGCTGGCCCTGAGGATTGCAGCCTGACCCGTGACCACTAAGCCACCAAGGCTCCTAAGCACAGAACACCAAGATTGACAGTTTAACATTATAGTTTCATTTTAAAGATATGAGTATAAGGTGGAATTTCAGCGATCTATGTTTGAATATAAGAATAAACTGGTAATTATAAAAAACATAAAAATGTTAGCATGTGTCAAGCTGACCCGTGCGACCTCACACACAATGGAAGAAAACGCTGCTTCTCATGTTCCACCGCATGGGTCCGTGCCATCACGGAGAGGCCTGAGGGGTGCAGAGCAAACCCTCTGACGCTGTTGGAGGGGTAACACCAGGTGACCCCAAGTCCATGGTGTCTGCAGGCGGGCCGGGCTGCAGGGGGAGAGGCAGTCAAGGCGCGGGTGTCACGGGGACTGGTGTCACTGTCACTAAGTGTAGTAACGGTCACATGCCCCCTCCCAGGTCAAGGTGTAGGTGGGCTTGTTTCGTCTACAGCTGGCAAATCACCACATATTTTAATACAGAAGATAACGTAAAACAAAAGGCACTGGTCCTGTTGAAGACAAGAAATGAAATGTCCTTTCTGAGGACTGCTGGGACTGTTTCTCACAGCTTTTTCTCAATGAGTTTTCAAGTAAGGTAGGCTTATTAC
>NW_022107431.1:95952596-95953755 GCF_000313985.2 Echinops telfairi | reverse complement strand
TTTCATAGGGTTCTTTTACAGAATACTTACCTTGGTGATGCACTTGGCTATCTGAAACATATCTTTTAGGATGTTTCTCCTTAACACTTGCAGGTGAAGAGGGATTGGTCACTGAAGACTGGCCAGAAGACTGGCTGGAAGACTGTGGTGTATTTTCCAAAGCGGATAAACAGTAAGAGAAATGGTGTTTGTCTGAATTTCTTTCTTGATTAGTATCTGGACTTTCTGCTCTTTCTCCCATTGTTTTGAAAGCAGTCTCTATTCACATAATTTCAAAGATTCTGTTCTCCAGAAAAGTCCATGACCAAACTGAATAACATTTTCAGAGTCTTCAGATCCTGATGATAGTATTCCTTTCTGGACATATGAATTTCTCCCTAAGTTCAGCTGTTTCGAATTCACATTAGCAAGTAGAAGATATACTTCTTCCCCTACACACAAGGAAGGAGGTAGTCATACAGTCATAAAGTGGAACACCTTTTTACTTCTACAGATAATGAATTTACTAAAAGCAAAACACGCTGGTTACATTTTTCTAAAAGATAAGACAATTTTATCTCTCTTTAATTTCACATACAGTTTGTTTTAGGAGTTGGAGAAAAGACACTGTCATAGTCGAGTTAAGTAACGTAGCATGCTAAGTACCTGACATGAAATTGCTTCTCAATAAATAAAAACTAAATTTGACTCCATGGACCTGAAGATTTATCCTAAACACAAATGGTGCTATTTAACAGGCAATAATGTTAGATGTTGAGCTGCTAACATTATTACAGTATCACTATTTTGTAAGTGTTCTTAGTGCACCTAGAAGTGTATTTTATACACAGAAGGATACATTATATACTACACATCCTACATGAAATAGCTGACCAACCTAAATACTAACACTTAATGTATAAATCTGACAGAGTTTAAAGAGAGATTTAGGAATGGAACTCATTCATAATACGGAGACTGACCAAATACATATGGTGTCCAAACAATGTCAAAGCATTTAACATTAAAAAAATCATTTAACATTGTATTTCACTGGACAAATTATGGATATTAAGTGATATATGGCTACATATTTAGAATCTGACACATAAAATCAAATCAATAAGTTCGTGGACTTTTATCATTACTAATCTTTAAGCACTAGAATTTTTTTCCTTTT
>NW_022107431.1:95949381-95951210 GCF_000313985.2 Echinops telfairi | reverse complement strand
CATTACCCTTGATCATGCCCTACCAGGCCCCCCACACCCACCTCACCACCAATTTGGATCGCTTGTTGTTCCCTTGTCCCTTGTTCCTTTGTTAACACACTTCCTTTCCCTCTTCATTTTCTCTGTTTTGGATGTCTACAGATTCTATTCTCTTTTTTCTCAAAGAGTTTTTATTCAATTTATCCTCTAAATTATGTGATTTTGTTTAAAATTGTGCAAGCATAGTCATTCCCAAGGCCCCTTTCTTCTTCTGAGTATTTAAGAATAATTACTATAGTCCTGTTTTACTGAGGCAATGTGTTTTCACACTAGACACTGTTCGCTTGTTTTAATGTCTCTACTGACACAGGAATTATCTGTTCCACAGCAGAAAGACCTGATGATCTGTTCATAAAGAAAGATTTCGAAACTGATGGTGGCAGCAATTGTATAATCACACTTGATCTAATGGAACGAGGGATTGTTATAATATCTGTAAAAGCTCCCAATAAAATGTGGGAAAAATTAAAAAGATTACAACATAGAAACCCTACTGGGCTGTTCTACCCTGTCAAGTGGGATTGTTATGAGTCAAAACTGACTTCACAGCCATCTAACGATAGGAACACATTTTCTTATTAGAGATAGCAACCTTAAAACAACCTCAGGAAACTTATCTTTGCCAAAGCTCAGATTTTTTTACATTCTATTGTAACCTACAATATTTAAGTTTTTATATTATTCTAAAATTCTTCATAACTTCAACAAGTTTTCCTTGGAAATATAGCAATGGATGACCTAGTTTCCTACAGAATGGAAACCTCAACATCAGCGGACATTCATCTTAACACAAATTTGTCCCTAGTGCTTGTAGAAACACCACTACCTGGCTGACAGCACTACAGAAAAAACAGACCACAAAAAATCAAAATAACACCAACGAAGAGGCAAGTGTATGGAAAAGTAATGAAAAATGAGGCCAAAAGCGGGAAAACCAGGTAGTCCTGAAGCAAAGTAATAACTGTTAACTTTTCTAATACAGTATAAGTTGATTTAAAGAAATAAAAACAAACAGCTATGGCAGCTTTACTAATTTACTATTTAACCTTGAATGGAACCCTAAGGAATCATATGGTCGTTGAACTCCTTTCAGAAAATCAGAGTACCTGGCCAATGTCACAAATTACCTAAGGCCATAAATTTCATTAGAATTATTTTTGCTCCTCTTTAAAGCTAAACCTTCCACCTGTCTTCTTTTCACTACTGTGCCTTTCTGTTATCTTTTTAGAAAACTGTTGAAACTATGTACAGCAAAAGATAAGCTAATTGAATAATGTACACATACAAGTCAGTGACACTGGCTACAGTCTTACTATGTACAGCAAATGATAATTCAACAATGTGCATGTACAACTCAGTGACATCAGCTACAGTCTTCAAGTTATACAACCATTCTCATGCTCCTTTTCAGAAATATTCCTCCCCAATTAACATAAAGACACCACCTCCTTAGTTTACTATCTGTGACCTTTGGTGTTGACAATGTTATTTTCATCCACATTAATTCTTTTCTATTTTTAAATTTTGTTTTATTTTATTAATTCTTCTTTAAAAGACCACAGTGCTCAAGGCAAACATTATTTCTTAACTGAGCTCACTTATCCTTTGGTTAGGAGAAGACTTCAGGGCACATTCATGGATTAGGGTGCAAACATTATCTCTGAGCAATAGTTTCAAAAGCTCATCCAGGCCCAGGGGCTCCAGCAAAGTCTGATTCAATGACACTTAAGACTCTACTCCTTCGTTTCACCCATTTTGATTAAGGTTACCCTATGGCTTCTTTGTTTCAG
>NW_022107431.1:95940706-95948715 GCF_000313985.2 Echinops telfairi | reverse complement strand
AAAATAATTTCTTTAGTTCACTCAATGGCAATTGAAGAATTAGAAAAAGCAACAAAAGAAAAATTATTAAGTGTTGCTCAATTTAACTCCTCAGAACTGTTTACTGTCTAAAATGGTCAAGGTTACTAAAGCAATAACAGAAATTAAATCGAATACTTGTTGTTATCCACATAAACCTCATTTGAGAAAAAAATCCCCCAAAATATATATTCCACATAAATCAGAAAAAAATGATTAGCCAGAATATCTTTCAGTACACCAAAATGTTTGCTTTATCCAGTTTTAAAGAATCAGAAAGTAAGTCTAAGCTATATCGTCCACTCTGTGTAAATTACCATAATGATCGCCTGATTTATGTGACTTTACGAAAGCTAGTTTTAGAAAATCCCAGCTGAAATCAGAGGAACTGTTAATTACCTGTCATTTTCCTGTGCTCTGCTGCTTTGTATAAAACATTGCTGCCTGGATACCACTGCTACTAGCAAAAGAGCTCAAACAAAAGGCCACTAGACAAGCAGAATGAAAATAAACTGAAATGAGAGATAAATCCAATTCCCCCTCCTCCCGAAGGGTAGATAAAAAATGAGTAGATAAAGGTATTTGAGTTCTGTGTGGCCATTGCAATGAGTTAACGAACCTAGCTGAGAAGCATGCTGCCTTGGGATGGGATGGCTAGAGGGAAAGGCCTGGCTGCCTCCAGTCTCAGAAATCTGCCTGAGCAATGCTGATGTGGAGCTGGATTTCCTTCCCCACAGTGTAGTTGCAGGAGTTCAGTTCCCACCCCTACATCATTCTTTCTACAAACACGGGCTGAAAAAAAGAAACTGAAGGAAAACACAATGAGGGAGAAGAGATATTGAGGGGAGGCACCCTGCCAGCCATTCCAACACTGTGGCATCTTAAGACAAACCCAGCAGTGATGCTGTGTGAAAGCAGGATCCACAGAAGCACTGAAAAGTACCTTCATGGAATGCCCAATAAGAATGAGAAACTGTGTAGACACACCTGGAGTGAAGCAAGGTGAACTGAATATACACTGGATCTAAGGAAGGCAAGTGTGGGAAGAAGGACAAGAACGCTAGAGATTCTAGCATCCAGAGCAGGAAAGGAACTGGGATCCAGAGAGAGGGCGACTTTCCGGGAGAAGCCCGTGACCAGTGGGGTAAGGCCTGCATACAGAGTAACAGATCCCTGGAGTGTCAGCAGGGGGTTCCCCCACAAGACCAGAGGCAGCCTCCGGACACTTTGCACACTCAGGCCCCAATCGCTGGGTGCAACTAGCAGGATATGCCCAGACACCCGTACCTGGTGACCCGAGGAGTACATTTCCTCTCCTCCTGCTCTCCTGGCGATTGGTGACATGAATGCCTTCCCCTTGCCCAGTCCATCACCACCTTGCCAACTCAGCAAACAGCAAGATATGCTCCCACACTGTGGAGATTTGCAAAATCCTCACCCAGGCGGCAAATGGCAGTGAGGGCCTACATCTGCCCAGGGATCTGATGCCACCAGATGAGTGATCACTGAACGCGTACATCTATCTGCTGTGGTATATCAAAACAAAACATAATCAGGGCAAAACAACCGAACATATAACAAACCAACATAAGGCCTCAGAGATAGCAGACAATAACAAATCATGTGGAACCTGAAAAACCAAACCAAGGCCATGGAGTCGCTGCTAACTTGCAGTGACCCTAAAAGATAGGGAAGAACTGCCCCCCATGGGTTTCCTGGACCGTAACTCTTAGGAGTAGAAAGCCCCATCCTTTTCCCAAGAGGTGGACGACAGTTTCAAACGGTTGGCCTTGAGATTAGCAGCAGACCCACAGGGCTCCATGATGGCTCACAGTAGTGGGCAAAATAAGGAAAAAACTTTCCTAAGAAAGAAATGGTAACAGAACTATCTACTGATATTATAATACTTATACATAAAATCCTAAAAGAGCAAGGAAAATAGACAAAACTAGACGAATTCAAGAAAACAATGCAAAAGAAAAAACCAGGAAAAAAGAACATAGAAAAAGATAATCTGAAACCATACAAAAGGAACAATTAGAAGTTTAGAAGATTAACAATAAAATATTAGAAAGTGGTAACTCAATGGGAGAACATATAAGTATAATAAGGTCAATGGAAGGCATAAAAAAGAATCTCCGGAGCCTTGCCCTTTTATTTTTAATCTTCCCTTTTTCTGACTGCATGTAGGCCACTCCACCCTACCCCACCCCACCTCAAACCATTAAATGACTTTTATCCCAAAGAGAGCATCTAACCCGAAATTCTTAAAGTTAAAAGATAGATAAAAATATATGTATGTGCCTACATGTACTTTCCTAAGGAGAGGAGCCAAAATGTTCTCCACATTTTCAGAGGGAGTGTATGAGTGTGTGGATCCTAACAAATTATGACTAACATTGCAAACAATGAGAATGCCAGGGCACTTTACTGTGCTCAGGCAAAGTCTGTACATCTACCACATAGAATGAACAGAACAAAGAGAAGCTATGTAGTTTAAAATCAGGAACGGTGTATGTCATGGTTGTATCCTTTCACCATACTTATTCATTCTGCATGCTAGGCAAATAACGTAAAAAGCAGAGCCATTTGAAGAAGGCAGCATCAGGACCAGGATGGAAGGAAGGCTCATTAACAACTGGGAATATGCAGATGACACAACCCTGTTTGCTAAAAGTGAAGAGGATTTGAAGCAATTACGGATGAAGATCAAAGACTACACCTCCACATAAAGAAAACAAAAATCATCACAATTGGGCCAACAGATAACAACATGATAAATGGAGAAAAAAATTGAGCTTATCAACGATCTCATTTACTTCGATCCACAATTCATACCTATGGAAAAGGCAGTGAAGACACCAAATGGCATATTATACTGGGTATGTATGCAACAAAAGACCTCTTTAAAGTGTTAAAAATCAAAGATGCAACTTTAAGAAATAAGGTATACCTGACAGAAACCATGGTATCTTCAGTTGCCTCATATGCATGTGAAAGCTGGATCATGAAGTAGGAAGATCAAAGAAGAATTGATGCATTTGACTTATGTGTTGGTGGAGACTATGGAATCTACCATGGATGGCCAGAAGAATAAACAAAACTGACACAGTGGAAATGATGGTCTTCCAACAAATGACTGACACAGTAGCTACAATAATGGGCTCACGCACAACTGTGAGGATGGCCTTGTTTCATTCTGGTGCACATAGGAGTCCTGAGTCAGAAAGAACCCACTCAACTGCACCTAATAACTGTAACCTGAAAGATTAAGAAATAGCAGTCAATGCTAATCCTATTCAAGACACCTTGACACAGTGAATGGCTCACACAAGCTACATCCAAACTCACCTGAACAGACCTTGCAATACTTTGACTGATTTCTTTCAGTATATGTAGGGATATTTTAATTAATTCTCACTACAATAAGTCCATTATCCGCATCCACAAAAGGAAAAAAAAATTGATGCCAGGTAAATTAGTTTTAAAAAACGACTTAAATTTCAACGAATTGGGCCATTACTCCGCACCACTGTGAAAACACTTCCCCCTGGCACTTCCAAGTTAAAAAAATCACCAGTCTTTATTGCCGGTTATTATTACCCCAGAGCTACCAAAAGCATACTTCCAAGTTTTTTCAGTAGAGTCTAACTTTCTCTACATTGTCCCACATGGCACTCTCTTCTCTTCCCATCAGCCAGGCCGCTTCCCCAGGAAACGTCTCCATCCCCAGCGGTCGGACAGCCTTCCTTTCCCCAGTACTCCCTTTGGTACCAGAACTCTTCTCACCATTACCTTGGCTGCCCAGATCCTCCCCCACCTCTAATCCTTTAATCCTCCCGCTTTCATACCCGCCCCCCCCTACTCCAAACCTCAGGACCCTCCCCTGCGCTCCAGCCCCTGCCGCTGGAGCCGCGACGCCCCGCAGTCTCCACGCCCCCCGCAAAGCCCACCCCCAGCCCGCCCCGGGCATCACCCGCGCCGACGCGACGTCCCGCCTCCTTCTCGCCCCACTCCGGGCCGGGAGCCGGGCTCGGGCCTCCTCCTCGGGCAGCGGGTGCTCGGCTCAGCGGAGGCTGCGGCTGCGGCGAGGCAAGCGCCCAGGGCGCCCGGTGCGGAAAGTTTGAACGCGGGGCAGCGGTGGGGGCGCTGGCTCCGGAGTAGCAAAGGCGCCGCGGCTTGGGCTCCAGGGTAACGGAGGCGGAGGCCCAGACTGCACTGCGGGGCCGTCGTAGCCAATGATGCCTCTCCCACAGCTTCCATTGGTTGATGTTTCCAAATCGCCTTTCCTATTGGCTCCAGTGGTACCTGAAGGCGGGATGACGATTGCAAGAGAAGGCGGCCATTGGCCGCCCGCTCCAGGGGGAGCCGTGGCACCCGAAGAGGCGTCCTAGGCGACGTCCTGGAAGCTCGCCTGCTCGGACGGGCTGTGCCCACGGAGACGCGGTGGCGACGCGGCGAGGCCGCCCCGGCCGAGGGAGGGCCGGAGGCAGGCCGGGAGGAAAGGGTTGTAGAATTTGGTAGCTGCTGAATGGAAAGCAAAGCACTAAATTCTCTCGAGTTCCTTTCGGAAATATGTAGCGTGGTCCTTAATTATCAATCCGTTTTAAACAAATAGCTCGATCTCGAGCTTAACTGAAATTGCTGATTTTCAGGAGAATGTGTATTAATTTGTTTGGCTTTCCTGAATCTTAAGTGCCCTGTGAGTTTGTCTCGAATGTGATTTTGGAACCAGTATTGAATCCCCAGCCAGTATTTGGGGTGGAATGGAGTACTCGAACTACGTTATTATTTTTTTAAGAGAAAACGTCCAGTAGTGCGTGTCCGTAACTCCGTGAACGCTGCCCTGTGACCTATTTTTCCATTTTAAAAGTTGCCCTGAATAAGTTGCAGGTGCGAATGAGGTCAAAAGAAAGCCTTCTGTTGATTGAGGGTTATTGTTAAGCCTCTTTAATTGACAAGAAGGATTAACCGTTAGCCGCTGTTCTCGCCATTGTTCATTTTTCAAAAAACTGCATCTTGCTTCCATTCCAGAGAAGCCAATTCTTGAAAACAAATCATGCTAATCAGGTCTCTGAACTTGAAATCCAATTTCTGTGTCTTGTTTGACTTCAGCTTCCCAGCTTTGCCCCATTTCCGATGTCTTCCTTTTATTTTACTTGCATTGTCAGATTAATCTTCCTTAAAATAGTGTAATTAAATATGTTCTTTATATGCGTTATAGCTTAGGAAAATAGCGAGCATCTGTTAGTCCAAATTAATGAGTAATTCTTAAAATGATATTAAAATACTTTCTCACCTGTTTATATTTGTACTTCCTGTTAAAATAGCTCATTGGTTATATTGATTCCCTTAGAGGTAACACTTTACTTTTGGAGGAAATTGCTAGATAGTGGCAAAAATAAAGTCCTTTGCATAAAGTCAAATCAGGGTTGCTGGCACTGGAGAGCATTTGAGAAAGAAACTAACATTTATTCAGCCCTCACTAAGTGCCAAGCAGGGCATATTATTCCATCTTCATTCGTGACTCGAGAAACATATTGTTATTCATGGTTTATACTTGAGGAAATAGAATCAGAAGGTTAAAGAATTTATAGAAGACACTTAAATAGTCCAGGCATTCTGAAGATTCACGCCTAGGCCTGCCAAACTCTGAAATTCACCATTAAAATGTTAACCTTTATAGCATTTTATCTATAGGTTAGTACAGTTGCTGATAGATGATAATTAAAAAGATAGAAGTCTTCCAAATTTGTCTATTTCTACCTAAAATCTCCAAGAACTGTTTATCAGCTCATTTTTCCAAGAACTTTACAGTGTTCATCAGCTCATTTGACCTTGAAAACTAAAGGCAAAAAAAATTTGCCTAAAGATGAAAAACTAAAACCAAAACAGTTGTAGACTTCTTCCAAATTTGTCTATTTCTACCTAAAATCTCCAAGAACTGTTTATCAGCTCATTTTTCCAAGAACTTTACAGTGTTTATCAGCTCATTTGACCTTGAAAACTAAAGGCAAAAAAAATTTGCCTAAAGATGAAAAACTAAAACCAAAACAGTTTATTGAGTTAATTGTAAAAGGCTTAGCCCCAAATGAGAAGTTTTCCTATAAGTTTACATCAATGTCATATAATTATTTTTGATCAGTTCAAAATTTTCTAAGATTATACAATTTGCCGTTTCATTTCATTTCATTATATATTATGTAAGATTTTGCTTTTCAGGAAGAAAGCGAAGCTAACAAAACCACATTTTTATATATTTTACTTGAAATAGAAGATTTAGGCTTCACTGTTTTTAAAGATTATATTTGTGAAATACATGATCCTAAGACTCTATTAAGGACATTATAATATCTCCAGTATTCCATATTGCTAACTATCCATTGTCTGCAAGATTTTGGTTATCTTACTTAATACTATGTAGTGATAATGCAAGTAGTTTTAATTTAAAACTTTCTGTAAGTATCAGTAGAATTATTCTCATTTTGCTTAACATCCTGATGTAAAGAATTCGAAAGATTTCTTATAAAAATAGTAAGTACAATAGACATAATGTTAAAAGGGGGATGTCCATGTGATAAATGGTCACATCTGAGAAGGCACATCTAGTGGTGCATTGGTTAAGGTTGCTAATTGAAATGTGGTTTGAACCCAATGACTGCTCCTCAGGAAAAGATAGCTAGCCATCTGCTCCTAGAATAAAGACACCTCGCAGACCCTCTGTGAAATTCTGTTCCATCCGACAGGGTGACTGTGAGTCTTGGTTAACCTGACAGCACCCCACAGCAACAAGCTAAAGTTCAATTGCCTATTTAACACCATCCTAAGAAAACAGGGCTGTGAAATTTCATGTTTTACCTAGATATTGTTGTGGTTGTCACCTTGATTCCAACTCATGGACTCCCCAGGTATGCAGAGCAGAGCTGTTTTGTATGGTTTTCAAAGATGTCATCACCTTCCAGAAGTGAATAGTTAGGCCTGTCTTCCAAGTTTCCTCTGCTTAGGCTTGAACTGCCAACATTTTGGCACGCAGTTATGTGCTTAACTATTTGCACCAGCAAGGGACTCTAAATATGTATGTGATATGGAACAACAACGAAAAAACATTTTAAAGGTAACTTATTGGTGTCCAAAATTCTTTGACATTTAAAATTTATTAATCAATTCTAAATAAATAGTCGATATGTAATACTAACTTTTAAACAATAATATGACCTGTTTAAAAGAAACTGAATGATTTAGGAAAGCAGCCATGAAATTGGAAATACAGGGAGTGGTCTAGTTTTTTAAAAACCAACTTCGTCTAACCTGATAGTTATTATTATTAGCCTGTGCAGTTTAGAAGGAGCCCTTGTGGTGCAGTAGTTACTCATTGGGCTGCTAACTGCAGGGCCTACAGTTCGAAACCGCCAGCTGTTGCACAGAGAAAGATGGACTTTCTACTCTCACAAAGAGGTCTGTTTCTGAAACTCCCTCGGGCTGTTCTTCCCTGGCCTATAGGGCCACTATGAGTTGGCATCAACCGGATGGCAATGAGTTTGCTTGCTTTCTGTTTTTGGTTTCTACAGTGAAAACACATACCTTTTTAGTATCACCTTTCTGGGTAATGTTTTTGTGGTAGTTACATAATCTGGTGTCAATTTGAGAGGAACACGAGTGAAGGGGTAGAGTCTGGCCTGTCAATCAAGATATAACCAATGAGGCCTCTACGTGGGCATGGCCGTCTCCTGAGAATTCTGGGAACTCCTCTATTTCCTACTTGTAGTCAGGAGAGACTTCTCTCTCTGCTTATTTCCTGTAAGACATCCCTGAGGAGAAGCCACATGGACCTACCTTGATGCAGCCCTGGATGCTGGAGAAGCCACATGGAGACCCCTGCTAGTGCTGAGATGCTTACAACGCCACTGGATCTTTCTACCCACTGGCCTGTGATCATCCTGCATCCAGCGTCATTGCATGTGTTTCGTGAGTCTGAAGAGGACTTTATAGAG
>NW_022107431.1:95901260-95939575 GCF_000313985.2 Echinops telfairi | reverse complement strand
GTATTTAAAACATGTTTTGAGATATTGTTAGTTCATAATTACACTTTACAATAAATTGACTTATAGATAAAATCAGGAGTTCTGGTGACATCTGGGCTGCTAACTGCAAGGTCAGCAGATCAAAACTACTAGCCATTCTGTGGGAGAAAGATGAAGCTTTTTCCTTCTGTAAAGGTGTTCAGCCTCAGAAACCCACAGGAACAGTTCTACTTTATCCTATAGGGTCACTGTGAGTCGAAATCAGCTCAGTGGCTGTGAGTTTTTTGGATAGATCAAATCCTTTCTCCAAAGCACAGGAATAACCATGATGGAAACCATAGGAGTCCATGGTTATTTGAAGGAAGAATGTCAATATGACTTTAATGGTAGACTCTTGCCGGAAAATAACCCACTGGCAATTCTGTTAAAATCGGTGCCTACATATCTAGTTGATAATAAATATGCTAGCAAGAGTAAAAAGTATGCTTATTACTTTGATGTTATAAAACGCACTGACATCAAATCCATTTTGACTCAGACTCTATAGGATAGGGTAGAACTGCTCCTTAAGGTTTCCGAGACTGGAACTCTTTAGGGTAGCGCCAAGTCTGCCTTTCTCCCTTAGAGCAGCCGATGCTTTGAACCACTGACCTTACAGTTAGTAGCCCAAGGCCTAATCCAAAAGTAGGCAGCTGTTTCGCTGGAGCATACAGAGAAATGACACAATAGAATTTCAATGAGAAATTTGTTTAGAAAATTGTATTCATTCATTGAAAAAAAACAAAACAAATTGTCCTCTGGCAGCTTGTTGTCTAATGAACAAGAGAGATAAGCCGCACCGTGATTGTACTTACTATGTGATGTATTAAAAGATAAAAGTAAAAACCAGTTACTGTCGGGTCAACCAGACTCCTGGTAAACCCCTGTGTGTCAGAGAAGAATTGTGTTCCACAGTGTCTTCAGTGGCTGAGTTTGCAAAGCAGATCCCAGGCCTTACAATCAAGGTGCCCTGGAGTGAACTCAAATTTCCACCCTTGCTGTTAGAAACTAAGCATGTTAATAGCTTGCCCCACCCGCCACGGACTCCACTATGCAATATGATTATAAAGGTATGCAGATTGGGGTAGAGTCATTTAAAGGAGAGCCTCTTACTCTGGCATCTGAAGGAGGGGTATTGCCCAGGGTACCTCCTAAATGGGTTTTTTTTAAATCTATGAGCTAATCAGAGAAGTCAGAAGATCCTAGGATAATTCTGAAAGGAATGTTATTACGGCTCTGGTTCATACATCCAAAAAATGCAAACTCACTGTCATTGTATCAGTTGGCATGGATGGGTTTGTTCCAGTGCTGGGATTCGGCCAGTTCACATCAGTTTAGCAGAACCACTACCTACTTTTTGTGGAGGTTAGCCAACTAGCTTTTAAAATTGTACTTGTACTTGTGTGGACCTCCTTGGAGGCTATGGCAGGAAACAATTCACATTTTGATGTTTAATAAAAATGTCTACAATTTTGTAGACATAAGTTTGACTTCCCCTTTTATAAAGTAAATAAGAGCAGTGTGTGTGTGAAGCAGGATAAATTGTTTTAAAAGACTTAATGGGGGAAGACATGAGGAAAGGTGGGGGATCTACCAGGAAAATGAGTGCCCAGAAACATGGCTGGCCACGAGAAGGCTAGGTGCTTAACATTGTAAGAAGCTTATGTTTCATCTCAAAGCCATTGGCAATGGCTACTGTGTTTTCCAACACGAGACTGATTTGCTCTGCCTTTGAGAATGATTACCTAGAGGCATCGTGTCGAGTGAGACTACAAGCAGAAAGATCAGCAAAGACCTTGACAATCTAGGTACAGTGCGGTTCCACAGCCAAGAAAGAAGGAAGGGCCCATCAATAATAATAAAAGCCAACGTGGAGTACTTTCTATGCCCGAGCCTGCGCTCGAGTTTTCCATGCGAATTTTATTCCTTGCTACAACCATTTTTAATCATTTAGTCTTATAACATAGGATTACTATTATTTACTCATTACTAAAAGGATTGTGGCTTAAAGAAGATAAGCATTTCGCTTATGGTGAGTTAAGAAATAGAAAAATAGAGATTTAAGCCTGTCTACCTGATTCCAGAATCAAAACTTCCAGCCACCCGCTTATCAAATTGTGGTTTTGAATCATTAATAAATCAGAAACCTTCCAAAAAATGGATATAGAGTAGGAAATAAAAGAGTATATTGTGTGCGGTAAGGATAAATATTATTTTGGCTTTTTAAAATCATTTTATTAGGTTCATACAACTCATCACTATCCATACATATGTCAGTTATGTAATGCACACTTATACATTTGTTGCCTTCATCATTCTCAAAACACTTGCTTTCAGCTTCAGCTCCTCATTTCCCCCCTCACTCCCCGCTCTTCCCTCCCTCATAAACTCTTGATAATTTATAAATTATTATTTTATCATATCGTACACTGCCCGATGTCTCCCTTCACCCACTTTTCTGTTGTCCATCCCCCAGGGAGGAGGTTATATGTAGATCCTTGTAATTGGTTCCCCCTTTCTACCCTCTTTTTCCTCCCCCTTCTCCCTCCTGGTATCACCACTCTCACCACTGGTCCTCAGGGGCTCATCTGTCCTGGATTCTGTGTTTCCAGTTCCTATCTGCACCACTGTGCATCCTCTGGTCTAACCAGGTGTGTAAGGTAGAATTGGGATCATGATAGTGGAGGGGAAGAAGCGTTTAAGAACTAAGAGGAAAGTTGCATGTTTCATCAATGCTACCCTGCACCCTGAGTGACTCATCTCCTCCCCACTACCCATCTGCAAGGAATGTCCAGTTGACTGGACAAATGATGGATAAATATTATTTTAATAAACTTTTATTTCAGTTGTTTTTATACATACATGATATGTACTTTTTTTTTTTTTTACCATGGGTCAAAGTAATTGAAAATGACTACAGGTCTAATAAGGGGAGGAAGTGGTGGTCATGAGCTACCCTGGGCGGTAGCATTTATAAGACCGAGCAAGTGACTGTACTTGGGAGAGTGATGGAAGAGCGAAACGCCTGGAGGGAGCCTGGTTCAGGCACCTGCCACACTTCACTAAGTTAGTGCCTATCGAAGACATGAATGAGGGTAAAGCCCAAACCTGCTGTCATCGCGTCCACTCTGAGTCATAGCAGCCCTATCTATGGTTTCAGAAGCTGTAAATTTTTATGGGAGCAGATGCGTGTGAAGCACTAACCTTGAGTAAAGGCCAGTAATACAATTGTTTCAGGACTATCCGGATGAAAATGCAGATGGAAATTTCTTATGAAGTTGAGCATTTTCTTACCTAATCCAGAAATTCCATTCCTCAGTATTTACATAGGTAAAATAACATACACATATATGTTTTTTAAAAACTTAATTTATACAAGCTTCATTCATGTTATACAAAACAGGAAATAATGACTATCCAATTTCACGAGAATGAAGCTTTAAATGAATACCTTAAAACCTAGAAAGCTGGATCCTGTGTAAGGCAGAAACCTGTCAGAGATGGAAAATGCAAATGTTTTCTACTAATACAAAGTGATAGAGAAATGGTAAGACTATCTCACTAAAGACAGAAAACTTTCAAGACCCAGAAAACCAAGGCTCTCACAGGTTCCTCTTCATTCTATGCTTACAATGTATTGCTAGTTATCAGCAGAGGGAATTACTGATACATTGATGAACATGGATAGTTTTCAAAGATAGGATAAAAGCAGTCAAACACAAAAGAACATATTCTTTATATTTCCATGAATTAAAACAGACAAAACTAATCTATGATGGTAAAAGTTCGAGCCGTTATTGATTATGGCTTGGTTTTTATCTCAAGAGAAAACACCACATGTAATTCTAAGCTTTCCAATTTTTTTTGTTATATAAGTTAAGATAGGAACAGCCAAATTTTATTTTCTTTGGTAATGCTTCGAACCCCATACACTTAACCCCTTCAAGAACCTCTGGGACATCTCAGAGAAGGCCTCATACTCACAAGATTGTCTAGTTTCACTGGTAGACCCTAGAAAGGACTGCGGGTGGCTATCTGATTGAGTACTCTCACTTATGCCAGTGTCATAGTTGAGTGGATATTGTCTAGCCTGTCCTCCTACCTGTATTCTCTTCTGGGAGGCTGGAGCAACATTTCTCGGACTCCCTTGCTAGTTGGCTCGTTGTTAGGTTATGCCAAAAAGAAACAAGGGGGGAAAGTCTGTACTATGAGAGCTGGGAAAAATGGATTTTCTTCTTAATGTAGGTATTCCTATCAGTTATGCCAGCAGCAGTTACATCAGCTCTCGCCTAACACATCTTTGCTGCTCCCAGGGCTAGATTCCAATAATTTGCCCTTAGGGAGTCTACCTACCAATCTTATTTAGCCCCGTCTCTAAGTTCCTAAACTCTGGTGATTCCACTTTGTTCTTTCAGTCATTTGGCAGTTGCTGCTTTCTGCAGTTACAAATACCTGAGTTATTCCAGTTTCTTTTTTGCCCTGTTAGCCTCTTTGCACTGTATATTAATCCCTTCTATAAAAGACCCTCCGTGTGCTTTTTATTTCCCTACCAGGATCTTGACTAACTAGTTGTATAGAGCCTAGTTTGGGAGGTACAGGTGGAGGTGGAATACACTCTGGTAATGTGTCCCAGCGAAATGTAACGTATGCCCAGACACTTTATATAATTTAGTGAACCAGAGGTATTATTTCTCATGTCTTGTGGGAGAAATAAGTAGCCTGATGGTGCGATGGTTAAACACTCATTGCTAGCCATCAGGGCAGAGTTTTCGCTTACCCAGTAGTGGCTCGCGGGCAGAAGACCAGGTGACATCTTTCTGTAAATTAGGTCGCAGCCTAGAAAGCCTTATGAGGAGTCCACTCTGTTGGATTTGAGTAGCAGTCAAAATAGCTCTGGTTGGCTCCTTTCCTCTTAGAAAAGTTCGTTCCCAGGAGCATCCTTCAGTCTGTGGTTTAAGTTCAGCTCCTCACAGCTTGTAAGATCTACATCTAGTGTGGAGATGGCCCAGTGTCCAGACGAAGGTGTTGGGTTCAAAATACACAGGTAAACAAGAAGATTAATGCATCTATGATGACAAGTGGTTACATGGTGGACTGTGATCCACAAGGTCAGCGGTTCAAAAACACCAGCCACTCTTCAGAATAAAGAGGGGTTTCTACTCCCATAAAGTGTTAGTCTTGGAAACTCACTAGTCTGTCCTGTTCTACAGGGTCACTGTAAATTGGCCTCAACTCTATGGCAGTGAGCCTGGTTTTTTGGTAGTTTTATGTTTGTGGGCTGCACTATTTATTCCTGCATGTGTGTGCATGTGCGTGCACAGACACACACACACAGTTTACAAACAACCCAAGGCAAATCCATTGCCATCAAGTCGATTCTAACTCATAGTGACTTTATAAAACAGAGTAGGACCACGAATTTCAGACCCTTTACAAAATGTTACTACTTCCAAGTCGGCAACTGAAACAGTTGGTGACCAAACAGGCATCAGAAGAGTTTGAGATAGGATCTCATATTTCTGTAGAGTTTCACTTTAACAAAACTCACATACTTATCAGGCCCCAGAAATAGGAAGGGTAGATATAAACTGACCCTAAGGATAGATCAGAGGTGTCCAATAGAAACATAATTTCTATCATATTTACTATAAAATTTTTTCATGTTGTTTCTAAGTGCCATCAAGTCGGTTCTGACCCGTAGTGACTGTGGGCACAACAGAATGAAACACTGCCCAGTCCTGCGCCCTCCTCACAATTGTTCCTGTGCTTGGGCCCATTGCTGCAGCCACTGCGTCCATCCATCTCATGGGGGCCTCCTCCTTTTTTGCGGCGTCTCTGCTTTACCAAACACGGTGTCCTTCTCCAGGGACGAGTCTCTTGACAATATGTCCAAAATATGTCAAACGAAGTCTTGCTATCTTTGCCCCTCAGGAGCACTCTGGTCTTACTTCTTCCAGTACAGACCGGTTTGACCTTTAGTATTCCAATTCAAATGCATCAATACTTCTTCAGTCTTCCTTATTTAAATTCCAACTTTCCCACCCACATGAGGCCATGGAGAACCCCAGGGCTTGGCTCAGGCACACCTTACTCCTCAAAGAAACATCCTTGCTCTTCAATTCTCTAAAGAGGTCTTGTGCAACAGATTTACCTAATGCGATAGGTCTTTTGATTTCTTGACTGCTGCTTCCATGAATATTGATCGTGGATCCAAGTGAGACAACGTTGTTGAGAACTTCAACCTTTCCTCCATTTATCACGATGTTACCTTTGGTCCAGTTGTGAGGATTTTGTTCATCTTTACATTGAGTTGTAATTCATACCGGAGGCTGCAATCATTGCTCTTCATCAGCAAGTGCTTCAAGTCCTCCTCCCTTTCAGCAAGTAAGGTTGTGTCCGTATTTCTCATGACCTTAATAAGCCACATTCTTCTTCATATAATCCAGCTTCTCTGATGACTTGCTAAGCATACAGATTGAATAAGTATGGTGGGAGATTCAACCCTGACACACACCTTTCTTGATTTTAAACCATACAGTATGCCCTTGTTCTGTTCCCAGAACTACCTCTTGACCCATAAACATTTATTATTAATTGGGAGTTAATACATTTATCACATCATTCCATGGTTCAATCATGTCAAGCAGAATTGTACAATTGCTACCACAACCAGTTTCCAAACATTCTTTTTCTTTTTGGACTCCTCGACATTGTCTCCCTTTTACCCCACCCCCCCCACCATCACTGTACACAGCTCTTATCCCATACCCCACCCCACCACCGAAACCCTTATTCTGCTTGCTGTCCCTATAGGTTCATCAATCCTGGGTTTCATGTACCAAAACATAGAAAAACATATAACACAACTTCAGGTGATCAAAGACATCAATCTGACTCGAGCAGTTAAAACCTTGTCAGTTGATCCCCCTCTGATGCATGCTGGACCTGATTTGTTTTTCAACATTTTCTGTATTTTTGGGTTTTGTTTGTTCATATTAGCGTGTATCTCAGAGGTGTTATGTCATCAGAGGTGACCCTCTTTAAGTTTTGCTATCAATGCATCTTGATGCATGTTTGAGCAAGTTCAGACTAAAGTCATTGGTAGAAGTCTTCAAGTTCTTCATCACCAGCTTTTGGGGTTGTTGCATTCATTTGAATAGTAGTTGTGTTGATTGGATATCCTTGAAAGTGAATAGATATAATCCGATCACAGACAGCATTGTACTTCATGATCGGTTTAGCAAGATCCTTTCTGACAATGAATTGCCACACCATTCCTCTTGATTGAGTTTCTCCCAAGCATAGTAAATCAGCTGATTTTCTGATTCAAAATGGCTAATACCAGTCTATCGCAGCTCACTAATACCTGGTATATTGATGTTTATGTGTTCCATTTCATTTTTGATGATTTCCAATTTTCCTACATTTACACTCAGACATTCCTAGTTTCGTTCACTAGCAGATGTTTGCAGCTGTTTCTCCTTGCCTGGAGTCATGCCCTGCCAGCAAATGAAGGTCCCCAAGGCTCTACTCCCGCAGACTTTACCTGATTCTCGTCACCATGGCGGACTCGACGCCAAGGTATCAGCTCCTTTTCGTTGCAATTCCCAGCGCCTTTGGACTTGAGGGGCTCCTCCTCTGCACTCTGTCCAATAATGCTCTGCTGCCTTTGTTCTGGCTTTCACTATCTGACAACGCTTCGGAGCTATGCAGAAGGTGTTTAGCGGCTTCTTCCTCCTAAGGAATCCTCTGTGTTCTTGCAGCCTGTTCACTTTGGGTGACCCTGCTGGAAGCTGAAATAAGGGCGACACAGAGTCCAGCAGCACAGGAACGCACAGGCCACCACAGGAGGACAAACGGACAGACAAGTAAGTGGTGGTCACTTTAGTGAGACAAACATTTCTCATAACTACATAAAAATAAGGAAGAAGAAGCAGGTGTGATTAATTCTCACAATACATTTTATGTATCACAGTCTATTCAACTTATCATTTTAGCATCTCGTCACTAGTTTTAAATTATCAATGAGATTTTTCACACCCTTTTTTTCTACTAAGGTTTCAAAACCTACTCCTACAACAAATCTCAATTCAGAGCAGCCCCTTTGAAAGCTCAGTGGCCACAGGAGGTGGTGGCTGGCCATTGGACCGTGCTGGTGAGATGATTTACCCAGAGACACAGAGTAGCAAGTAGTTACTCCAGGCAAACCGGGTCAGAAATCTAGAACCCTAATTCCAGGCCTCTTCTTGGTAGTGGGAGGAGTTATTTTCTTCTTTAGAGTTTGGTTTCAGGATTTGTGCAAAGAAAATCGCATTAAAAGTTTTTTTAATGCATCAGAATTATTTCTTCAAATGAAGAATCAAATAAGACAGGCAGCAGAGGCACTTGTCTCTGGAAGAGGGCATGACTGTGGGGAAGAGGAGAGGACAAGTGGATTACGTCCTGTTTGGCTGCCTACACAAATGCATATACACACACCATGCACTTACGCATGCATGTACTCTGAAGGAGTTGTTATGAACCCTTGCAGTAGTTATTCCTAAGATCCCTTTAATTAAAAAAAGTCTATGGTGTTATGCGTACAATTTAACTTTCAGTCAGTGTCTCTAGTTTAAGATTTCACCAAAAAGTAGGAAAATTACTTTCAGTACAGTATATTGGTGTTTCATTCACATGTTAGTTTCATTCAATTATGAATTTTTATAAGTGAAAGAATACCTTGAAGATGAGTGATTTACATGGTTTCCAATTTCCTCCCCAGTAATAGATCCTTCTCTTTAAGTGGCTCCTTACACAAAAACTTCGATGCTCTAGGATAGTTAAAATCAGCTCTGCAAGGTCAAAGTGGACACAAGGTCCTATAGAACTCTGACAGCTCAGCATCACCCACTTAACCACTTGCGGCAATTGGCCCTCAAGTCTCATGTCTTAATTGTGACGGTTTTAGCAACCAAAGACTAAGTCCAGTGTGTACCCCTTTAGATGCAGAAACTGCAGCTCTGTGCGACGCTCAAAGTCCCACCCAGCACTGATGTCAGGACTGGGGTCGGACCTGTCAGTGATGTACTGGTGGAACCCACTCATGCAGGCTTGTAAGAGTTACGTTTCCAGAGTGCTGCGATCTGGTTGACATCACACTGGTAGCACAAAATCGGCCAAGGTGGGATTATATACACCATGAAAATCAGTAAACGTTACAAATCTAGGCTTTTCCCAGAGAGCTGGTTATGAATGTCCATCAGTACCCCCTGCCTGGTGTTCCTGAATCCAGGTCTTTATGTACTGATAACAGCAGCCTGATGGTAAAGGTCATGACTTTTGATAGGAAATACCATTTTAAAGACAAATTAAAAATAAGCCTGAGTAGAAATCGTATGGGAACATAAATAACCATTTAATTCCCCAGCTATCAGTTTCCTGGAAATCCATCCTTTGCCCAGGCGATACTGGTCCTTTAAGATCCTTTCAAGTGGTTATTGGAGTCTTCAACAAAAGTGAGGATGGGCTCATTTTTAGTATTAGGTGAACCAGGCAAGTCAAATTTTTAAAACGTTATTTAAAATTCAACCCTGAGCATAAAATAAGAAGTTAAAAGAAGCTGCTGACACTGCCCTTTGAACATTGGATAATCTGATATACCTTCTCTCACAGTCTCCCTCTGAGTTCTATTTCTGGATAAGAAGGTATTAAAAGGTCTCTAAACAATGACTGGAGTCTTCGAGCGTCTCAGTGGGCCTCCTAGCTCTTCCTATTGTACCCTCCCCCACGGAATTTGGGACTCGTCCTCCTGAGGATGCTTGTCCCCTCTGCTGCTTTTCTCTTTTGTCCTTTGTGGGGCTGCACGCTCTCCCTGGCGCCTGTTTGGGCATGCTTGGTAATGTCAGCTGCCTGCACTTCAGCTGTCCTTTTGTATCCATGGTGATGGATGAAAAATAAGCTGCTTTGCAGCGATTTGAACTTTAATCCATTCAAACGATACACGCTTTATCGCTCAGGTGATTTCCCCCAATACTTTCAGATCACTAAATCTTGAATGATTAAGGAGGAATTAACATCCTACTTTTTTTTCTTCTTCTTTTCTTTTCAACCTCATGGCTTGATGAGGTGCTCTGGGAATACAGTGGTTCAAGCACACAGCTGCTATCTGGAAGGTCGGCTGTTCAAACCCCCAGCTGTTCTGCAGGAGAGAGGCATGCCAGGCTGCTTCCATAACGAGTACTGCCTTGGGAAGCCTCCCGGGGAGGTCTGCTCTGTTCCATAGGGTAGCTCCATCAGCCCGACAATAATGGACATGCACTTTTGGTTTTCTGTCTCGATAAATTCATTTAATCAGCACTTTAAATTTGTTCCCGGTAATGAAGTCAGCAGGAAAGTAATGTCCGAGATATGATTCCACAGGGAGAGCAATGGTAAAGATATTCTTTCTTTAATGTTTCTTCTCATCATCCATGCCTAAGTGTTGTGTCCCTGGCCAAGTAACATGGAGGAGCTACAGAAGGAAAAACGTGATGGAAAACCAAACACTTAAAAGTAATAGTGCCCAAAATGTGTCACCACTGGCGGCATTTGACATTATTTCAGTGGCTTCTAAGTATGATCTTAAAAATAGCATTGGCTTTTAATCTTTCCAAATTCAACCAGGAAAGAATATCAGCCTGGTGGTAATCTTTAGCCCCTTACTAGCACTTGTTCATAAGTTAAATTACAAAAGCCAAAAAGTGTAGGCATAAATAACTATTAGTGTCTCCTACAAACCTGTTTTATGGTTCACTTCAATATCGTAACCAGGTATCTGTCTCTGACCCTTTCTTGTCTGCCAATGTTCTGTAAGACATGTTCTTTAATGCAAAATCTTGCGGAAATTTCTTGAAAAGTCATTGTGGAGGGAGACAGTATAAGTTGAACATCAAAAAGCCAGAATGCCAGCCTACCACAAGGAAAGATTCACCATTTTAAGGCACCTAGATAAAGGTCAATTGAGAATTTGTGATTCTTGAGAATGATTCTGTTAGGTAGCTAGAGGCAGAACCCAGGGGTTGTCCCTCTACACACCAACACCTCCCCCGCCCCTTCACCCCGCCTCACAGCAAGTTGGAAGCTGATAAAGGTTGGAGGGCAAGCACAAATGTAGGCCCCTGAGCCAGGAAGCCAGTACACCTGGGTGAGACCCAATCTAGGCCAGGTGGGCTTAATTCAGCCAATGGGCTCAACCAGTAGTGTTGACCACATCTTCCAGCAGAAGGCCCCCCAGAGCTAGAACTTTGAGACCCTCGGGCTTTTTTCCAGCTTCTTCTTGGTCTCTCTCTCTGCCCACAGCCGCCACCGGTAGGTGCCATGAGAGTGCCTGTGTTCAGTTACTGTGACGCCTGAGACGGCGTCTGTCCTTTATAAAAACCTGCTTGGATCACAAACTAGGCTTCGGCGTGAATTCTTTCTCGTGTGAAGCCAAGGACAGAGGTTTTTCTGATTTGAAGGAAGTTTACTTTTTGAAAGGTTTTTGTTTTGTTAACTAGTTTTGGTAGGATTTTATATTAGTATTCTAGTGATTCATAGGCACCATGATGTTGGATAACCATTGGTTTCAGAGATACCAGCTTGCTTTGGGCAGCTTCTTAGTTGTCAACAAAGAGCTCTATAACACATATATTTTACAACTAACATCTGAGCATTATTAATATTCAAGTTAGATGAGTCATAGTGCAGCTACTCTAAGCACTGGGTACAATGCCTGAGGACTTGGATCAGATGAAATGGTGTTGGGGTCACCTCTGACTGCCTCTGGTTATACAAAGGGGAAGGAGAACCCAACTTCATATCTACCCAAGGAAAGCACCTATGAGGCTGAGCTCAGACATGCCTTCACTTTCCAACCTTTTTTTTCCCTATTCTGACACTAACCATCCTTCCCATGGCATTCTACTTCTCTGCCACGGTCCATAATATGTTGCAATAACTGCACAGAACTAACAGATCTTACTCATGATTATGGAGCCTATTAACAGAGGTAATAGTTTACAAGTCAGTATAAGAGAACGTTAAGGATACAGTTCTTTTGTCCACAGTACTTCTTCTCAGCCACACCATCAGGCACATCTCTCTCTGATCCTTTGCCTCTCATTCACATGGCCTGAATTTGCGCTGCTTGGCCAATGTTACAAAGCTTCTTTAGCACTGATAATAGTCCAATAGGCACTCTGTTCTGCAAGCCAGCCTCTTGCACGAAGGCAGCCTTATTCTTCCTGTGAACTGCGAAGCCCACAGCTTTGTTTAAGGGTCTTGTGCCACTGCCACTTCACACAGGGCAGTTGCCATTTAGGCTTGGATCTTACACAAACTCTATGTATGGCACTTTGTTCTTGGTACTTCTTGGGATTCTCTGTTCCTTATTCTAATGGAGCTCATTTATATTTATTGAAATGGCAAAATTGAGTAATCCCTGAGCTAGACTTCTCAATACCTTATTTGCATGATCCCACTGAGGCATTGGTGGGAATTAGCAAAGACTACGGCGAGACAGGTAGTTTCACGTCACTGCAGGAATCAATGCCGTCATTGCCTTCAGGATTCATAGACCATTTTAACTATGGTTGCGATAGACCAGGCTGGATTACATCTTCCAAAGGGCATTCCATTTTTAGTATGAAAGTTCCTTTGCTGTCATTACCAGGAACTTTCCTGTGATGAGCATTTATATAATTTGTAAGGAATGTGAGGTGAACATCGTTTACTATGCAAATGAAGTTTCTGTGGCCGACCAGGAGGGGATTGGTTGGCCTGTGGCTCTTCTGGAGCTGGAGATCATCCCTTGAACTTGACAAGGAGTTGTATCTGTGCAGCTAGTCCCATAGAGATTTAGCAGACAGAAAAAGACAGGCAGAAAAGCCCCAGACAGAAAGAGAAAGAAGGGAGAAGAAGCAGAGAGAGGGGAGGAGGGAAGGAACCCCCTAACAGGGGTGGAACACAGACCAAGGGCTGTAGCACTGAAGACAGTTACTCTGGGATGGACCCCACAGCAGAGCCAGTGGTGACAGAGAGCAGGGCCCAGATAATCATAGCCTGAGGGGTTAACATGATCCTGTTTTGGGGCCTGACAAGAGGCTTGTCCTGGGGAGGGGGGGCTGAGCGGAGACCTTCATGACTGCAAGGAGCTGAGAAAGCTATCCTGCACTGAGGAAGGGAGGGCTTTGCCTCTGTACTACTGACCCTGATCTTGAGTTATACGAGTAGTTTGCTGATTGTGTTCCCAAGTTGTCGCTTGTTTCTTAGTAAACCACAAAACTCCCAGTGTGGCCTGTGAGCTCTGTGTGGTCGTGGCCAGGGATAATCAAACCCAGAAGAAAAGTAGAGAGGAGGACTGTGTAGCAGGAACAGCTGGTGTAAGAATTGATCACAAGATTAGAGAGTAGAGATACATCTGATTACCTCGTGGGAATCCGCCACGGCTGGTCTTGATTCTCATTATCCTCTGTAATATTAGAATGTTTGGATGCTCCTACCAGTACGACTACTCTCACTGTTAAGGAAGATTGTATTTGTGTATGTTACCGATGGAAATACTTTGAAAATATGGATACCTATATAAGCCCCTGCAAAATCACAGTGAAACCTCAGCTTTAGCCCAGATACACACCGGCCCAACTGAAAGTGTGGAAGGAGCGCGCCATTCCAACGAAAGGGAGCAGCATTTGGGGTCCAAGTGAGGGTACAAAGCTCCGTCTGGCTTGTGTCTTCGGCTCTTTCCACTTGCACACAGATGCAAACATGACACCACAAAACAAGAAGAGTGATTCTTGCCACCGTCATGGACAGAAAACAAAAAGGACACTTACTCTCCTGGGCTTCATCTGATTTATTGTGTGAAGGAACAACTACAGAACTGATCAGGGTTGCCTGGTTTGGGTAATTGTTTGAGCTAATAAAAACAAATCATACGTGGCATATTTTTGATAAGACAGAGCCTTTTTCTTTTTCTTCAATTACGTATCTCACATATGTAGTTTCCTGAGAATATTTGATGGTCTGATTCCATTTTTCAAGGACGCATCTTCCTTCTGAAGAAATGCTACAGTATTATTCATAAGCGCTTATTCGATATGCCATCAATCATAGTTTAATGATTTTTTTTATCACATAGTCAGCTGAGCAGTGTTGTTGAGAAAACCTAGCTCATGAGTATATTTCTCTGTGGCTTTGAAAACTGAAAATAAGCCATCTTTTTTATTTATTTTTGTTATTTGGCTATAATAGGTATACTAGTATATCAGTTTGATATTTGTCTGCTGTATTTTTTAAAATTAAGTATTTCTAGAAACTTCTAGAAATATTTTTTATAAAAGAAATTCTGAGAAAGGGGAAACAATTTTTAATGTATGCTATATGATACAATGTATGCAAAAATATTAATAGAGCCTTCTAATCTTCCTTTGACAAATTCTTCTGGCAGTCATTTGAGATTCTTGTTTCTGGAGTATTCTTTGAAATTCAATAGGGGATTTGTTGGGTAGTGTGCAACAGAGAATAAAGAACACAGTTTGAAATTCAAATGCACATTTCTCTAAATCCTAAAATTCAGTCAATCTGAATATAAATTAAATATACACATCCATTAACTCTAATATTACAGAGTAGCAGGGTTCAGAGCACAGACTTGAAATCAGAGTTCAGAGAGACTTGGCTCTGACACAAGTTGCAAACACTCTAAGCCTCAGAGTTTTGTTTTCTTTAATTTGTAAAATGTAGGTGGAAAAAAGTCCAGGCCCTCAGGCTGTTTTGAAGATTAAATTGAAGAATTACTTAGTAAATCTGAAGTCAATTAATGTAACGATTATTATTACATGCCTAGTAATATCTAGAACGATAGTGTAAAAGATATCATTATTATAAAGATAAATATTATTACCGAGGATGTTATGATTATATATCCATCAACATCGGATAATGTAAAAAATAAGATATTTCATACATGACAATCTTGTCTACATATGATGGTGGCCTACATGAAGAAAAAAGAAAAGTATGCCATGTTGTTGGCAAGGAAACCTGAATAATTTGAAAATGTCGGGTCATCCCAGATTTATGATTTAGAGCCAACTGACATTGCAAAAATGGCTCTTTTTTAATTTTTAAAAATTATCTTAAAATATATTTAGAGAATTAAACAGGCGAAATAAGCTTTAAAATAGCATTTATGAAGAGAAATATACGATATACGCGGGCAAGTAAAAAATACTGTTACAAAATCATAGAAACCTTTATTTTTTAAAAAAAGTCAAGTTGCGAAGCTATTGTTTCCTGACATGTGGGTCTGTGCAATTCTGAACGTGGTGTTTTCAGCTCTCGAACCTTTCCCCAGACAGATCTGTACTGGAAGAAGTCAGGCCAAGTAAGGCCGGAGAGGCGCGCAAGCGGGGTAAGACTTTGTCTTACGTACTTGGGACGTGTGCCTGGAGAAGGACATCGTGTGTGGCAAACTGGAAGGGCGGTAAAGAGAAGCCCCTCGGGGATTGACACCGTGACTGCATCAGTGGGCTGAGGAACAAGCACAACTGTGAGGATGGCACAGAACCACGCCGTGTTTGATTTTGTGCGTAGAGCCGCTATGGGTCGGAGCCGACTCAATGGCAGCTAACAACAACAACCTCCTCTCTCTTCAAGCTACATCTGATCAAAACAGTAATTCGGGCATCCTCAAGGGAATCAAATCATGTTACTTTTCAATGTTCTTGACAGGGCAAGATCAGGGCTGGAGGGTAGATGAAACGGTTTCCCAGTGAAAGTCTCCTAGGACAGCCCTTGCTCCCCTCAAAGAATGAACAGGGTGTTGTCATAATGGGGGCTGAAAGGGTGGAAAGAAAGAAAAACTCTCAGTGCAAATTTCCTGGCGTTTTTCTCACTAATGCAGCTTTCAATGTTTACAAAAGTCTTCCTAATTGTTAGTCCATTTGGAATTCGGTCACTTTCTGAGATGACCCCTCTATTGAATGGCCTGGGCAGGTCCTCAAGGAAGTCCCTATTTTCATTGAACTTTCTCTTTCCCTTTTCTCAAAAGACAGCCTAACAAGGTAAGAGAACTTAGCTGCAGCCTTCCACTAATTGCAGAGACATATTTAAGTATGCTTTGTTTGGAATAAACCAGAAACCTAGTTGCAGGACGCTTGGACTTGACGTCATGTCTATTGATACCTACTATATAGAGCGCAAAAGAAAATTCCAAATCAAGGGGGAAAAAGAGAGGATTAGTCATTGAATGATTCTGGAATAAGTCATTGGATCACTCTTTATAATCAGTGCCATTTTGTCAAACACATAAAAGAGGAGCTGGTACCAAGGGCTCAAGCAGAAAGAAATTGGCTTGGAAATGTTGATGGCAACATATGTACAAGTGTGCTTAATACTATTGAATGATGGATTGTTATATGAATTTTAAGAGCCCCCAATAAAAATGATTAATTATTTTAAAATTTCAAAAGCAAGAATAAAACAAAAGTATGTATTTATTAGCTTTCTGCAAGGCTTTCTAAAATTAAAAGTAATGAAAAGTCACAAGAAAATGTTGACAAATTTTATCTAAAAAGTTACAGCTTCTGCCACTCCAAAAATATAAGCAAATTAGAAAAATTAAAATGGTGAAGAACAGAACATTAAATATGACGAAAGGCTTGCATAAAAAATTAATCATTAAAAATACAAAGGACAATTGTCAAGAGAAACTAATGCATGTTCACAAACATGAAAAAGTATGAAGTCATTAGAAACCATTAAAAATTTTAAGGACAATTACTAGGTACAATTAGATTCTGAATATTTAACATTTGGAAAAAGAAAATACTGAAAGTGAGTAAATAGATAATAATAGACACTCATCTTCTCTGGGAGTATAAATTGGTATAAACCTTTTTTTTTGTTATTAATGTAGTAAAAATCCTAAAACTGGTACATCCCTTAGCCCAGTAATTTCTTTTCTTTGAAGAAACTCTTAAGTTCAAATATCATAATGTTGAATAATAATTAAGACACAAATATTCATTAAAAATACTTGAAATATCTCACTTACTGCCCTTGAGGCAATGCTGACTCATAGAAACCCCCTGTGGCTTCCCGACTGTCACTGTTCACAAGAGGAGACAGCCAGATCTTTCTCCCGCGGAGCTGCTGGTGGTGTTGAACTGCTGGTGACCCTGTGGATCGCTGCCCGATGCCTAACCAGTACACCACCAGGGTTCCTCTATAATCTACAAATGGATTACATAATGTGTAATTAAATGTTTCTTTCCCAGTTAATTGCCGTTCAATCAATTTTAATTCATGGTGACCCGAGGTAATATACAGTAGAACTGCCCATAGGATTTCCTAGGCTGTCATCTTCATAGTATTGGATCACCAGGACTTCTCTTCCTCTGCACTGCTGTATGGATGTGAACTAACAACTTTCAGGTTAACAGCCTAGCACAAATCATTTGAGCTTTGATGAAATGGTGTCAAACAAAAAAATTTCTGTAAAGTTTATAAAATGAGGGAACTAAACATACTGTAAAAATTTGAATAGGAACATATATTAAATATGCAAAAGCATTAACTCTATCTTTGAGACCTTTCTTATTGATTTTCTAATGATGCATTTTGATCTGCCTATCATGAACATGCTTAATTTTTGTGATTAGAAAAATTTTAACATTTTTTAATATTCCAAATGTATTAATTTTTATAGCCATTCACATTTTCTGCTTATATGAGAAACATAAATGATAATGCTTTTAAACTTGTATTCCTTGACAACATGCAAACTTAAATTTTTTTAGGTGTTAAATAGAACATCATAAACTTTGATAAAAATGAGTAAATTTAAATATTTTAATCAGAAAATTAACAAGTATCTGTAATCTTTGCCCTTAAAATATTTCAGAGACTTTTTCAAGACTAAGTGATGGGAAACAAGATAATGGAGGAAAGAAGTATAAGTACAGAATTATGACTGCAAGTCACATTTGAATTTTTATTAAAATTAACAGTTTGCACGTTTGTTGCTTGCTTTGCCCTTTTAATTCATGATCATTTCAATGGCTTATGACAAGAAACATTGAAATTTGCAATAGGAGGAATTGGTGAATTTCCCAAATTCTTAAAATATAAGAGATTTAAATTGTTACTGAGCAATAAAAAGTACCCGGCATAGTTTTTCCAAGAACATCTGTAACATGAAGAAAAAATATGAGAAACTTTTAATAGAGAAATGAAAAAAAACCCCACACAACAACAATAATCCACTGGGATTGTTCCCAGATTGTAGCAAGTTTACCATGCAATAGCCTTCCAAGGGTAATTAAGTTTGGAATATTTACATTTGGACTAAATGAGAACTAGAGGAAAGTGCATTGTAATTAGCAGGGGATTAGCTTGCTAGGATATAACCTTGCTTCAGTCAGCAAACATTAGCTTGCTAAAGAATGCCTTTTTTCTAAGTAAATCTTAGTGTTTTATGAGACAATTATTAATTTCTATGTTTCATTTGGCATACAAAATTTTCCCCAGACTGCTTCCAGGAGAAGAGATACCCTGATTGCAGGGCGTTTGGAATCATTCAGGCTGGAGGGGACAGCTATTATGTACATTTTGTTTATTATTTTGAATCTCACTGGTTTAGGTCATATGATTATGCAAATCCACCTGGGCAATTGTTTTCCTTTGAACCATCAAAGAAAAAAAGTGTGCGATGCAAATTAAGATCACAAACAAGAATCTTCTAAGGAAGGAAACAAAATTGAAACGTATCAGCACATTGTTTTGCTATGGGGTTCAAATGAGTTTTGTGAATTTGCGACACACACTAGGAAGGGGACACAGTTGTGGAGAAGTGTATTAGTTTGGGTACTAATTTGAAAAACAAATCCACAGAAACTCATGTGTAAGAGAGAGTTTTATATAAAGGGTAAGTGCACATCAGGAAAACATCCCAACCCAGTGCTGCCCAAACCCACAAGTCCAACATTAGCCCATATGTCTGACACCAATCCACAAAGCCCTCCTCCATCTCACAAAACACACACAATGATGCGTACTGTAGGAGGAAAGTCAAATCAGCAAACACGTAAGTATCTTAGTGCTGGCAGGGGTCTCCACAGGGCTGCTTCAGCACCCAGGGCTGCATCAGGGTAGGTCCATGTGGCTTCTCCTTGGGGATGTCTTGCAGGAAGTGAGCCTTGCCAGCTGAAGCAGGGAACTGGCTAAGGCAGCTGTACTCGGGTCCAACCATCACAAAGCCAGAGACCCAAGAACTTGAAAGGTTAGACTCACTGAGCCATTTATCCCCCCGCCCTTCAATTAACCCCATATGTGTTTATTGGCCCGGTTGGCATAATAAACTAACTACCTCAAGAAGCAACAACCAGGAAGAGAACATGTTGAGTGGCTACTGCTGCTGCTCTAACTTCTGTAGTTAACTCATCCCCAGACATGCATACCATGGTGAGAGATGCAGAAAGACTGGACTAACCGATAGACAATTGCTGAGGGTGGTATTCACATGGATAGCCTGATTCTGACATCAAGGCCAGCTTTCCTTCCTTGCATAAACTACACAGTAGAAATGATTTTTAAAACCTTTTTTTTAAGGCGATCAATGATTCTTTGAAGTATTTAAACCATCACATCCATTCATTAAAACTTGTAATAAATTTTACTTAGAACAAATGAAAATTCAACAGTTGTTCTGTGTGAGATAGAGAGCATGTACTACAGGGATGTCCCAAACTGACCTTCCGACCAGTGGTGAGACAGCTGTTGCTCAGCCAACGCGCATATGATGAATTGAGGCAAACCTACAAGGTGTATCTTAGCACTTGCGGTATTTGTTTTATTTACTTCCATATAATGTCAATTTTAAACACCTGCAAAATATTTTGAATCATATAATGAATCTCGATGTACCTATTACTGGTGAAAACAATGATCAATATTTTCCAGCTTGGAATTTGATTAGATATTACTGCAGGTTACATCTGTTTCTTTTACCTGTTATTTAGAATAGTGAGCATAGTCCTGATGCATACATGAATAAATGACATCATGAGTAAATGTCAGAGTTTTCACTTAAGTGTGTAAGGCAAATTATTCAGGTTCTCTTACTTTCAGGAGAATGGCAAGACTCTGTCTCAGGAACTTAGCACATGCTTTCAAGAGACCAGTGTGTGGAAACGAATATCATACTTGATAAAGCACAGGGTCAGGGGAAAACAGAAAGGCCCTCCGCGAGGTGAATTGACGGAGTGGACTGGGCAATGGGCTCAAGCGTTCCAATGTTGAGGACAGCCCGGGACCTCTTTCAGGCTTCCTAAGATCAGGGCGGGTTTCAAGATAGGGAAGAGGCTGGGCAACCAGACTGATTGTCCACTCTTCTTCAAAAGATGATCTGTATTATGTTTTATTTTCTTTACTCCATAGAAGTACGCCCCCCTCCCCACTACTTCACCTAGTTACAAATACTTACACACCTGGGGATTCAGGAAGAACGGGCAACCCTTCCATTCTGTCTGTTCTCAGCCCTCGGCATAACAGGAAAAGGTCAGTTTTGCATAGAAACAGATTTTAAGTTTTACCTCCAAAAGGCATAAAGGTTTTCACTGAACTCAGTATGTGACAGGTGAAATCAGCCCAGGGATGTATCATGTACTTTAATGAAAGAGACCAGTTGCTCTCTCGCTGGGCGTCTGGCTTCTGCTCTTTCTCTGTATTGTTTCATTGGCGGAGGCTCATTAGGAAGGCCGGTCGGGTGATGGCCGGAGACGATTCACTGTGTAAGGATGACCTGGTTCTCCCTTATTCAAGTGTATTCTCGTTAACTTACATATGATTTCTGCACTTTGGGAGTTGTAGCTTTCCTTTGAATTTCTTTCTCAAATGCACTATTAGATTGGGCTATTTCTAAACAATGGCATTATTCTCCACTACACAGACAATTTAATCTCTTCTGACTCAAGAGGTAGGGCATAAATGAGGGCTTGCAATCAATGTCACAAAACAAAGTGGGCATAAATTATTGAATGGAAAATTAATTTGCTCTATAGATTCCCCCAAACCACATCTAACTAACTAAAATGACATTCTTGCCTGAAAACAAATAAAGAACATGAAAAAGAGCAAGTATAACTGGCTCCTAGCCACATGATTTCATCCTTAACTTTTAAAGTTAGAATAACCCATAAAGATCGTGTACTCTGGTGCAGGTCATTAGAACATAATGTAATGCCCAATACAGTAGCCAAAAGAGAACTGCTGCTCTTAAAATCTAGCTTGTGCAACTAAAGAAGTCAATTTTTAACTTAAATTTTTTTTTATTTAATTTTTAATTTAAATAACCACATGTGGTTCAAAAATTAAACTCACTGTCATTGATTCAATTCTGCCTCATATTGACCATACAGGACTGAGGAGAAATGCCCCTTTGGTTTTCTGAGGCTGTAAATCTTTAAAGGAGCAAAAACCCCTCATCTTTCTCCTCGAAGAAGCCGAGAGGTTCATACTGCAGACATTGTGGTCAGCAGCCCAACACATGACTCCCTGTCCCACCAGGGTGTGTGGCTACCATGTTGACCAGTGCAGGTTGCGCCCATTCCTCTTAGTTTACAGGCTTGTAAGCTGAGATCCAGGGAAATTATGTACTTTTTAAAAGTCATATAATAGTATGTATGGATTGTGATGAGAATTGTACGAGCCCCCGATAAAATAATTTTTTTAAAAGTCATATAATAATGTAGAGACAAAATCGGTTTTAAAAATCTTAATCTTCTGATTATTAGCAAATTCCCTTTGCACTATGTATTTAAAGAAAATAAACTTTTTAAATGATTGCTATATTATAATCATACCATATTATATTCATGAGAGCAGAATTCCCCCTGCCCTCCCCCCCCCTCCCCCGAAATATGTGTTGAATGAATGAATGCACGGGGAAAATGACATTACGGAACAACTATTCATCATGGGATTGTTTTAGCTAGACTAAACCCTGTAACTTAGATAAAAGGCAGGTGAGGTCAACTGTAGGAATTGAGATGTTTTACGCTTCTCTTCCGAACGTTTAAGATTGATTTATTGGAGTGAGAAAATTCACTGAAATTTGAGTTCGATGTTGTAGAAAATAGAACTTCTTGACGTGAAACATTGAATATGAAGTTGCCAGGGTGAACAAAAGATACAAACCAAACCCACATCTTTTGAACAGGCTACATCCGCTCCTGCATACTGCATCTGCTCCTACATGACTGTCTCTCATGTTTCCTGCTCCTGGTGTGAATTTCTCTCTCACTTGTCTTCCTGAAAAATTCCTGGCTCCTTTAAAACCAAGTCCAGCGTCAGCACTTGTGAGAGGTTGCTGACCAATGTTCTCTGTGTGGTTACCTAGTGCTGCCGCAACAGAGACGGCACCCGTGGGGGCGTGGACAAATAGAAACTCATTTTCTCGCCGTTTTGGAGGCTCTCGGAGGCTGAACTCGGGGTGCTGGCTCAAGGGGAGCTTGTGCTCTGTGTCTAACCTGGGGAAAGGTCCTTTGTCTTTTCTGAGTTTCTGCTCCCGACAGTCTTTCTGTGGGTTGGTCTTTTTCTCTCCCCACCTCTGCACTTTAGCTTTCTTGTTTCATCTCTTTTATTTCTCAGAAGAAATTGACTCAACATGCCCTGAACTAATCCTGCCTCACAGACATAACAAAAACCCACTCCCAAGTAGGATTATAACTACAGGAATAGAGAGGTTGGTAATTCTAACATATATTTGGGGGGGGGGGGCGGGTACAAATCAATCCCTGACACCCCGCACCCATGCCTTTGGCTCATCACCCCCCACATGGACTCTGCTTGTTCAAATGGCTCACTGTACCAGTTGATGAATACCAAATATGACACAAGCAGAGACATGAAGGGCTGAAACGTGCACCTTTTTTGCTGCTTTTAATTCTCAGAAACCATATAAAGAAATCCAGGCCAGCCTGGAACATATTGGAGCTTTGTGGTCCAATTGCTCCTCCAGATTCATTCACCACCAGACACCTTGGGAGCCATTTGTAAGCCACCAGACCTTAGGCTACACACCAGCTGCAAAAGCCACACAAGTGAATCCAAGGTAGCCCAGAAAAAGAACTTACAGATGCGCCCGGTCAAAAACTGTCAGTCTCCTGCATTGTGAGGTATGGACAACCAGGCTTTAAGGTATTATGGTTTGTTAAATGCAAAAATTAGCTGAAACAGGCATTTGTATCTATCAGTGGGATGTTGTCCCACACGTATCTAAAGCATGTGACAGTAGCTGTAGGTTAGGGCAGCAAGTAGAAGATAGCAAAACAATAGGTGGGGCAGTTAGGAAAGGCTGGGCTGGTACCAAGGAAAAGGTGAACAAAGGTTGAGAAGATGCTAAGCAAACTGTTCGTGGAGGCTGGGAAAGCAGCGTTAAAAGAGGGAGATTCAAAAAAGGAGTTAAAAGATAATGAGACATTTCCATGAACTTTTGAAGCTCCCTGGTCGTTATGAACCATGTGCTGAAATGGTCAGCTCTGTAACTTGGAAGATTGGGAAGATATTTCTAAGCTTGTAAATGTGCCTCAATGGATTTTCCGGGCGAGGGACTATTGAAAGAACCAACTGGTTGCTGCCAGCTGAATACGAGAAAGTCATGAAACAACGAAGGAACTCCTCTGCTTGTCCACAGCATGTAGAAAATTCGTAGAGAGCAGAGAAAACAAAGTTGTTTTTCAACCACAGTCTCCTCAAGCCGTCTAAGATTCTCAAAATAAAATGAGACACGGACCCAAAGGTGAAATCAAACGGTGAGGTTATAAGAGCTTTTGTGAATAATTTAAGTTGGTGTATGGTATACTTTCTCAGCTCGATGAAATGATTTCTAAGTTTCTTAGCAGTATTATTTCACACAGCTTGACATGCAATCTAACACAGAGAGAGGGCTATATCGAAAAGAATTGTGGGAATATCTTTTGACTAATGGGAGTAAATAATAATCTGTTCCATAGAAAGCCCACAAAGTTTCTACGGAACTTCTTCTAATTTGTACTGACCTTTGAGGAGGAGGAATTGCCAACTAAGACATCACTTAACAGTAAATGTGGGTCATTTCCTGTGGAAAAGGAAACCACTCCAGGGGTTGTACCCAAGATCCCCGAGGACAGGGGACAGGACACATCCCTAAGGAGCAATGAACTAGGGAACCATTCCCAGGTATAGAACTGATATCTGCCAAGAAACATTTTTTGCTGCAGAATAACAGCACCCAGCACTCTGCAGTGAGCTGGACTTCGGGATTGCTATGCAGCAATGAACCAACTCTCCTCTTCAAACAGGAGTGTTGATTGTGCTTACCTCTGTCTCACCGTGGTATGCTGGGTGCGTTGGAGACAGAAAACTTTATGTATATAATTTCTTTTCTTTAGTGGTCTCTGGTCCCATAGAAGCCTCACTCGCTAATCAAATCAGCTTCATGCAAGTGTTGGCATCTGTACCTTATTTATGCAAAATCCTAGAGTGTGAACATAAAACCTGATGCTGTAATGGGATGATATTTGGGGGAGAAAATTATGGTATTTTGCATGTCAAAGGGATTGTGGCCAGACAGCAGCCTGTAACTATATTTGCACAATAACCACTACAAATTCTTTTCTCACTAGTCTTAAACTTTCCATGTGAAAGCAATTTTTTTTAGTGAAGCACAAATACACAACCAAAAAAATTTACCTGTGCATTAAAGTTTATAAGACATTTATCATCTTGACTGCTTATTAAATTACCATAGCAGTCAGGCACCTCGGTAGGTGTCTTCTACATATTATGCCAAATCTCAACAACTGAGCTAGTCTGCGTTTCAAAGTTAGTATTCTTTCCAGAACACCTTGCTTTCTTCCCTGGTTCCCCTTTTATTTATTTATTTACTTTTACAATAGAGGCTTTCCATTTATGACGAATTATTTAACTAAAGGAAAATATAACATTATATTTTAATTTATGAAGATTTTTTAAAGATTGTGAGTCTCATAGTACTGAATCCTTTTAATATTCAGCGTGGGTGATAAAATAATACATTATGTATGACGGGCCAGAATATGCTTTCCAGTTTTGTAATTATAATGGAGAGAAAATTATGTTGACCCAGCAGTTTGTGCTATTGAAGGTGGACTCTCTCTCCTTTGATATCTGACCTGAAATGTTCTCCTGGTACATTTCCTGCTGCTTTTGGTTAGCTTTGTCCTCTTTCTCTGGAAAAGCTTTCTCTCTCTCTTTTATTCTGAAAAGCCCCATTTAGATTAATGAAGTGGAATTTTCCCTGGCAGAAGAACAAGGCGAAAATGAATTTCAACAACAAGCAGATGTAATATTAAACCTACTAATGAAGGAAAGGAATACATTCCGTTAAGTTCATTGTTCTGTTTTGGTTTTGTGGGGTTTTCGGTTATTGTTCTCTGGAAAGGAAAGAGAACTCTTTTCTTGAAATGAATTATGTGTGAGCTTACCTGGAATCAGAGAACAGAGACGATGATTTAAAATTTTAATTTTCTGACCCTACATACTAATCTTTATTCTTTTACAATTTGGTAAAAAGCTAAATGTTTTCATATCTTTAAAATATTAATTCAGTAATAACTGGGACTACAATCATCTTTTATTTGGCAGGAGAAATTTTAAGAATATTAAATTGCACAGTATCTTATTCAGTTTTTAGATAGTTAACCATTCAATATTTGTTCACAATTGCTTTGAATTTGCAGATTCTGATTCCTGGTGGCTTAGTGGTTAGACATTGGGCTGCGACTCACAAGGTCTGCAGTTGGAAACCAGCAATGGCTCAGAGGGAGAAAGATGGGGCTTTCTACTCCTGTAAACGGTTATAGCCTTAGAAACTCACCGGGCAGCTCCTCCCTGGCCTAAAGGGTCGCTGTGAGTTGTCATGACACTCAGTGCAGTGAGTTTGGTTTGAGTTTTGTATCTGGAACTATTACTGTTGGGATATTCCATTAGAAAATTAATGCCTAATATATTTGATGTTTTGGAGTTTATCAAATATCTTTAAAAGTACTGTAAAAGTTAAAGAACTAGAAAACAACTTCATAGTCTGTCATTCTTTAGTATCTTTGGATGCAGAGTTTTTCAACAAAGGGACTATTATTAGCATTTGGGCAGGAAAATTACTCTTCATGTGGGATTGTTCCGTTCACTGTTGGTCCCCCTACATCCCAATCCACTAAATGTCGGGAAGACCTCACTGTAACTGTGTAAGAAACATGCCTGTACACTTTCACAAACACCCTTTGGGAGTATGGCGTTGTTGCATATTGACATTCGTTGGTATAGTGCAAACTTGAGAAATCTCTCCCCTTCTCCTACTATCTCTCCCAACTAGTTGTGGGAGTATCTAGGGAACATCTCACGTGTGCTCATAGATTATTCTCTTAACTCTCACCTCTATCTAAATATAGACTGATAAGACTTCCTGCTTAGAACCTACATGTTCCTCCCATGTTCTATGTTCAGTTCTATAATGCTGTCTTGTATTCAAAATGCCATACAGATATTTTGGTAAATAGGATATTTACTTACTACTGAAAACTCTCACTTCCCAACACACACACATACACACACACACACATACACACACACACACACAATTAAAGCTTTGTAAGGAGAAGATATAATGGGCAATTATCACATTTTTTTAAAATTATGCATTTTCTCTAGACACCATTCATGCTTTTGAACCATATTGATGCATGTCATTATTAGATGCTATAGTGGCACCCTGGTGGTATAGTGGCTACAGTGTTGGGCTGTGACCTACAAGGTTAGCAGTTTGAAACCACCAGCTACTCTGAGAGAAAAAGACCAGACTTTTTACTCCCGTACACAGTTACAGTCTCAGAAACTCACAGGGCCAGTTGTACCATGTTCTATAGGGTCACTATGAGTTGGCATTGACTGGATACCAGTGAATATTTTGGATTTTTTAAACAGTGTAATTGGGCTACCATTAGATAGTGTTTTATCCAGGGGATCCAAGAATGCTCCTATTCCACTCCAAGCTACATAGACAATTTTTCCTTGCCATGAGCTTCCAAGAAAGACACATCAAAAAATTAACAATTATAGGTCACTATACCACTTTAAGGAACCCTGGTGGCACCAGCCTCCTTGGGAGAAAGAGGAGACTTTCTATTCCAATAAAGACTTTGTCTCAGAAGTCCCCATTGGTAGTCCTACCTTGTCCTTACAAAGTGGCTATGAGTCGGATCGAGTCCATGGCAGGGTTGTTGTTAGGCAGTCTAGTCAATTCCGACTTATAATGAGGGACGCATAGGGACACTCACAGTGACAACAGAACGATACGCTGCCTGGTCCTTGCCATCCTCACACTTGTTTTTATGTTTGAATTCATGAGTGCAGCCATGGTGTCAATCCATCTTGTTGATGATCCTCATTTTTGCTGCCTTTCTGCTTTACCAAGCATGATGTCTTTTTCAGGGACTGGTCTTTCTGGATGACATGTCCATAATACGTAAGGTTAAGGTTGTACTTTTTCCAAGACAGGTTTGTTTGTTCTTTTGGAAGTCCATGGTACTTTCAATTTGCTTCACCAGCACCATAATCCAAGTGCATTGATTCTTCCATGGTCTTCTTTATTCAATGTCCAAATTTCACATGCATGAGAGGTGATTGAAAATACTATGGCTTGGGTCAGGAGCATCTCAGTCCTTAAAGCAACATCCTTGCTTTCAACACTTTAAAGAGGTCATGTGCAGCAGAGTTTTCCAATAACTTATGTCATGGAGAAACGGTTGATGCTGTCAAGAATTCCATCTTGCTTGGATTCACAATCAATGTTCATGGAAGCAGCAGTGAGGCCATCAAACAATGTGTCACATTGTGTAAGTCTGCTGCCGAAGACCACTTGAACATGTTGGAAATCAAGGCTGTTACTCTGAGGTCTGACTGACCCAAACAATAGTATTTGCACTCACTTCACACGCATGTGAAAGATGGACATTGACCAAGGAAGACTGAGAAAAATAACTGCATTTGAACTATGGTGTTGGGGAAGAGAATTGAAGGTGCCACAAGAACCAACAGCTGTATCTTGGAAGCAGTCCAGTCAGAAGACTACTTGGGACTGGGTTTCAGGAGAGACGAGTCCTTGGAGAAGGTCGTCATGTTTGGTAAGGCTGCAGGTTAGAGAAAAAGAGGAAGGTCCGTCATGATGTGGATTGACACGGTGGCTGGAACGACGTGCACAAACCTAAGGAAAGTGGTGAGGATGGCACAGGACCGAGTGTGCTTTGTTCTGTTGTACCTAGAGTTGCTTTGCGTCGTAATCCACTTGCTGATCCCTAACAACAACAACAGCATATGGTGTTTGTTGTTCTGTTGTCCGCTTCTCATGCTGTTACCTATTGGTCCAGTTGGGAGGGTTTGGGTCTTCCTTACAGTGAGTTGTCATCCATACTGCAGGCTATGATCCCTGATCTTCATCAGCAAGTGCTTCAAGTTCTCCACTTTTGGCAAGCAATCTTCATACTGAGGGTTCTTATTGAGCTTGTCTCCAATCTTGATGCCAACATTCTTCTTCATATTCACCCACCGTCTCTGACTATTTGTAGCATACGGATTGAAGAAGGATGGTGAGAGAATATAACCTTGGCACACACGTTCCCTGATTTTAAGCCATGCAGTATTTGCTTGTTCTGCTTGCACAACTGCCCCTTCATCCATGTGCAAGTTCTGCAGGAGCATCATGAAGTGTTCTGTGCATAGTTTGTTATGGTCCACTGAGTTGAATGTTTTTGCATGTGTATAAAACAGAAGTAAACACCTTTATCATATTCTCTGATTATTGCCAAGATCCATCTGACATCAGCAGTCATATCCCTTGTTTCAAGTCCTCCTCTGGATCTGCTCTAAATCTCTGGCAGCTCCCTGTCTATGTACTGCTGCAACCATTGCCAGATGATCTTCAGCAAACTTTTGCTTGCATGTGGTATCAATGACACTGTTCCATAGTTTGTGCATTTGGTTGGGTTACCTTTTTTTGAAATAGGTACCCATATGGATCTCTTCAAGTCGGGCCAAGTAGCTGTCTTCCAAATTTCCTGGTACAGTGCTTCATTCGTTTGTTGAAAACCGTTCAATGGTATTTCATCAATCCCTGGAGTCTTGTTTTTTGGCAAATGCTTTCAGTACAGGTTGCATTTCTTGCTTCAGTGCCCTTGGTTTGCTACCTCGAAATGTTGACTATTGTTGTTGGTACCATGACTCCTTTTATTCTAGCCTCTTATGATGCACCCAGCATTGATCAATGTTTTGCCCATAGATTCTTTCAATACTGCAATTCGAGACTTGAATTTTCTTCTTGAGTTCTTTCAGTTTATGCTGTGTTCTTTCTCTTTGGTTTTCTAAAGTCTTTGCATATTTCAAATGAGAAGGAGGGAAATCTTTCCTGAAATAGACTGACATTAGACTCAACTGTACCAATCGTCCCAAAGATGGCGCAGGCCAACAACTTTTCTTTCTGTTACACATAATGTCGCCACGAGTCACAAAGTGTTAGAGCAGTAAAACTGAAGATGAGCTAATCAATTCCTCTGCTAGAGACACACGCTATAGTAGAGAAATTCTCATAGGTGTGCAACAGGATACAATTACTAAACTATTCTTCACCTCACTGGGGTTTTTGGTTTGTTTTTATAGAGCAAAATACTGATGAGGTGGGGCTGGGGGGAGACAGAAACAAAAGCCCAAGTACTATTGACAGGAGACTAGATAAATTGTAGGAACTTCATTTAATGGAATGCCTAATATAGAGCAGTGAAAATAAATAGCTTCATGTAGCCACATGAATGAATCTCTCAAGCAGTATGCTGGCAAACTAGAAAGCGACAGAGCTAAACATAAATTGAAGTTCCATTTATATAGAATTTAATCACATGAGAAACCCAAGAAGCTTATTATTTTAGGTGGGATTCATTTTTAACTACACAGAAAAAGAAAGCCTATCATGAAAGATCATGGCTCTACAAGAGGGAGTGACGGGGGGCCTGAGAGGGTGCTGGTGCGAGGAAGGTGTTTGTAGGGAGCTTTGTAAATGTGCTAGAGTTTTAATTCTTTAACTGAGTGCTAAGCTCAGCGTGTGCTCATTCTAGTTTTCTTATTTATACTGTACTTATGCACTTAATCTTGGCACATTTGAAAACATCCAAAATAAGGGCTTTTTTGGTGTTACCATAAATAATAGGTATTTAAAGAAATAACTACTCTTCTGGTTTCCGTCCTGATTCTAAAGTAGATTTCTTTGCATTAAAATATCAGAATAGGTGCCTGCATGGGCCACTTCAGTGCAGTATTTGCTTTGTGTGCCTGGTTCCGATAATTGTATGAATTGAATCTGCTCTTACTCGCTGCAGCATCCTTCAGAGAGAACTCAGACAACTCCACAGAGTTAGGCAAGCAATGCAAACATGCAGAAAGTCGGGGTAGTCTTTCCGAAATGGGCTTTCCGGGTTTATTTACTCTAGGTCAGGAAGGGAATTAGTGGAAGGATTCCCGTTTTACTTTGTGCCAAGCAGTAATGGTCATCCTGACGACACTTTTAAAATAGTGTACATAAAAGCCCCTGCCCCTTCCTTTTTTTGTTTTGCAATTTCCCCCCGCAATAAGCATCTTTTAGAACATACACTAGTTCTAGGTCAGCAACTCATCTATTAATGCGCGGTGTTGATATCATCATGAGAATAAAGGATATGAGAACTCTAACAATTTCCTAACACAACAACAGTCGCCTGCCCAGCCTTCTATCAAATGAAAACCATCCCTTAGAGGAGGAACGATGGCTGCCTGGTGACTAAGCAGACAGTTGGCAGGTGTCAGTCAAAACCCTGGGGTGATCCGCTCACATTTTTCTGCTTTCAGCGTTACTGCTGCGGAGGTAGAGAATCAAAAAACAAACTGCCGATTGACCCAGGATTAGAAAACCGCAACCCCAAATCTGAAGAGAAACGGGGGTTCTCAGAGTTCGGTGATAAATTCTAAACCAAATTCTTCAGCTCTGCCCTTTGATCTCCCCCTGCCGCATCTGATCTGCACCTCTTCCACCTTCCCAAAACTGGCAGCTCACAAAGAGATCTTTGTTTGCCCAACTTAGCCTGCTCTGTCTGAGCTGGGACCACCTGTTACACAAGTTACCTGGCTGCATTCCTGCAGAGCAGCGTTCCAAGGCCAGGGAAAAGCTTTTAACTACATCCTTGTCCACAAGCAATCCGTGGGGTCTACTGCTTTAACAATTGGTTCCAGAGAGTGAACAATCACGTTTTTCTGTGCTAGACACAGACGCAGAACAACAAAAACAGACGCAGCCAAACAAAGGCTCAACGACTCTGTTATTTGCACAATGGTTTTACTTACTTCCCTCATAAATGAGGCCCTTTGCTTTAATAAATAAGAATGCAATTATAGAAAAGGGCTCTAGGTGGAGCCTCAGTACTAGTGGGGAACAGCAAAAGAGTAAACAGAGGAAAAGAAATCAAAGTCCTGCAAAATTTTAATAAGGAAACATAGCATATTATAGAATAATCCGCTTGTCAATGTTGTTCCAAAGAATCTTTCCATAGAGCAAGTTCCTTAATAAAGAATGCATGTCTGTATTTGTCTTCACCAGGTGTCTAGGTGGTGGTGTCTGCCAGAGACTGTCCCTAACCTGTTAGCACACTCTCCTGAACAACAGTCCTTGTGTCTTACAGAGATATAATCACTAACTTACTTACCTAATAAATGTGAAAAACACTTCATGTTCTAAGGGAAACAAACACATAAAGCCGACTGACCTTCATTAGATTATAAACACAGAAACCTTTAAAAATGAAAATTACTGGATTTTGCCTTATAATTGTTGAAATGTTTATTATCGCCGACAAAGACTCTTGACTCACTTATTAGATTTTGAAACTCTCCTTTCATGACCAGGGATTTGTGTAGCACACCCCCCCACACCTACCCCCAGCCCCCCCACCCCCCCACCCCCCCACCCCCGACACATTTGTTGTCATGTACAGATATATGATGGAACCCTCCAGATCTCAAGGCTGTGATGGCTCTACCATCAAATAAATCAATGTGAAATCAATGGCAGAGAGTGAAAAGGTGCGAATACTTGCCCAGCATGCAGGGATTCTTAACCTGGGAAGGAAGGTTCATGGCAGGGTACTTCTAGTCTATAGTTAAGACTTTAAGCTGCCCTGGTAGAGCAGTGGATTATGTGTTGAGCCACGAAGTACAATGTCAGCAGTTTGAACCGACCAGCCCACCCAGGGAAGAAAGATAGAACTGCCTACACATTGGGCTGCTTACCACAAGGTCAGCACTTCAAAACCACCCCCGGCTCTGCTGGAGACATACGAGGCCTTCTCCTGCTGCCAAGAGTTATAGTCTTGGAAACCCAAGGAGTTTTACTCTGTCCTGGAGGGCCACTGCGAGTCAGAAGCCACTCCCTGGCAGTGGGTTTGAGTACAGGGTCGATGAGGGGAGCCTCTTTGACTTTCCCAAGTTGCCCCTAAGTTGAAAGCAGCAGAAGAAATGAGGAACACCGTCCGGTTGCTCTGAGCTGTCATAGACTCAATGGCAATGAATATTTGTGAGTCCATTATTCAGCCCTGGCTAGTTTGGACCAATTATTTAGAGGTTGTTGCAGGTCTGAGTTCTATTTTTATGTGTCCATTTGTATATTCCGTCTCTCAGTCTCTTACTCAAATGTATCTACATACACAGAAGTAAGTTCGAGCAATGACAAGTGGACACCTGCTGAGTGAAAGAGGAATTGCCCCAGCATGCAGCATATTTGCACAGTGCAGCATCATTTGCGAGCCGAGTGTGTGCATTAGAGAATCAGGAAAAGGTACCCTTTTCTCAAGGACTGGATTTCTACCCCACACCCACACCCCTCAGGGGGGCGCCTGTGGGCAGCCTACAATCTGCACAGCTGTGCCTAGAACACCACCACCCCCCGCCCCCCAGCATGTGAACCCAGAGCTGTGGCAGGGGCAGAACTTGGATTGAAAGGCGGCTGTGCCCAGCATGAGTGGGCAGGGTAGAGGAAGGAAGTGCAGACCACAAATACTAGTACACGGGGATCATGTGTTATAAACCAGAAATTCGGTAGTGGGTAGATGAGAAAAACCTATTTTCTGTAAGTCAAATTAAATCAGACTACCATGCCACGGTTCATTGTATCGGCAAGAAATCCAGTCTCTGCTGTTTTTCTCTTCTCTTCCTTCTTAGTTTTACATAAAAGTCTGGAAAGGCTGATGGGGCGTCCTGTAAATAAGGGTGTTTCTGTGCATCTTCGGTACTGCAGACGCGTTCCCTGTGCAAGGCTTCCTCTGGGTTTGCCTGGCTCTGGATCAAGCAGCCTCCCTCTGAGCCCTGGGTGGCCCCTCTCACCTGAGCACTGCCCGACCCTGGGGCACAGCATAGAGGTCGGCCACTGATCTAGTCTGAGTTCAGGACATACCAAGCTCCATGATTTTCTGGGCGTTCGTAGCATCGCTTCCCTCACTTCAAGAACTTTGGTCTTCTCTTGTCAAAGACATGCATCCTTTCACTTTGCAGTGAAGTGAATTATTTGATATGATCTTCTTAGTGGTGATTCTGATGATTTTTCTTACATTTACTGTTTTATAAATTGCTGGTTTATAGCCATTGCTACTTGACTTTTGTGTTCATTTTCAGATAATTTAAATGTATGAACACAAGATTTAAATGCCAAATCTTATGTATTTCTGATATTTGTCTTTTGTTTACATTGGGTTTTCCCTGTAGAAAATCGTTATTTGAAAATAATCCTGTTTCATCCTTCTTTTACAGTTCTTGAATGCTTCATTCATTCATTCGTTTTCTCTGGAATCCTCCAATTATAAGATGCATGGCTTATTAACAATGTGCAATACGTAGATGGCATAACTTTGCTTGCTGTGAGGAGGACTTGAAGCACTTGCTGATGAAAATCAAGGATTGCAGCCTTCAGTATGGATTGCAATCCAATGTACAGTAGACCAAAATTCTCCCAACTGGACCAATAAGTAACATCAGGATAAATGGAGGAAAGTTTGAAGTTGTCAAGAATTCAGTCCTGCTTGGATCCACAATCAATGCTTGTGGAAGCAGGAGTCAAGAGATCAAAAGACACGTTTCATTAGGTAAATCTGCTGCACAAGAACTCTTTGGAGTATTGAAAAGCAAGGATGTTGCTTGCAGGACTAAGGTGCGCCTGACCCAAGCTGTGATATTTTCAATTGCCTCATATGCATGTGGATGTTGGACATTGAATAAGGAAGACCAAAGATGAATTAGCACATTTGAATTATGGTGCTGGAGAAGAATATTCAAAATATCATGGACTGCTAAAAGGACAAATAAATCTGTCTTCAAGAAGTACAGTCAGAGTGCTCCTTGGAGGCACTCCAAGATGTTGTCTTCCATCCTTGGGCATATGGCCAGGAGAGACCAGCCCTGGAGAAGGACAACATGCTTGGTAAAGTGGAGGGGCAGGGAAAGAGAGAAAGGCTCTTAACAAGATGGTTTGACACTGTGGCTACAATGATGGCTAAGGCAAAGGAAAGATTGTGAGGATGGGCAGGACCGTGCAGTGTTTCATTTTGTTGTGCATAGGATTGCTAGTGTCAGAACCAACTTGATGGCACCTAACAATGGTTTCATATATGTGATAGGTTTATTGTGCCAACCTGGCAATAGGAACATGTGGGATTAATCTGGTAGCTGTTTGATCGGAGGGCAAAGAGATAAATGGCTCTGCAAGGCTTTCCCTCATCTCTCTTGCTCTCTGGTGAGAGCTTGCTGCTGCTTTAGCTAGTTCTCTGCCTCAACCTGTGTGCTACACTACTTGTGGCCAAGCCAACCTGTGGATCGTATTGTTAGAGCTTGAGGCTCCCTCAAGGCCTGCTTTGCCACACTGCTGGTGCATATATCTCTTGAGCTTGAGGCTGGTGGATCCTGTCACCTTGCACTGCTTGAGTTCAACATCCCATCCGGGCCTGCTTCGCTAAGCTCCCGAGCTACTGACTATTGCTGACCCACCCTGCTGTTTGCTGCCTGTGGGCAGACCCTGCTTGCCTTGCCCTGGGGAGGACTCCACTGTCTGTTTCCTTGATCTTGGACCTGGCAGCCCACGTGAGTTGAAGGATTTCCAGTATATTAAGTGTTCCATGAAAGTGAGTTGAACTGAGCTTTCTGTACTGCTGTGTGGACTAATTAACTGTTATAGTCCTTCACGCTGTATAAACCTCTTATATCTCTATAATCAAGAGCGTCCTGGTTTTGCTTTTCTAGAGAACCCTGCCTAACACAATATATGTCTATTTATGTTTTCTATTGCTGTGTTGCAAACTATCCCAAAATTTTGTGCATTGAGACAATAAATCGCTGTGCCTTGAATGAACTCCTCACCCACAGGTGATGAGAATGTGTTCAGGACAGAGCAGGAATGAGTCTTTGCTATGGGCTCTCCATCAGGTGGCTTAAGTGGCTGGAGGTTTCTTAGCTGCGGGTTGGCATACCTAAAGACCAGCTGGGCCACTCTCTTCTTCTTGGCATGGCCTCTCCACACTCTCTTACGGTTTTCACAGCATAATGGTCACAGAAATATTTACACGTTTTGAAGGGCACCTCAGGTCAACAAGACATGAAAGATGGAAGCTGTCATTGCTCAGACTAGCCCTGCAGTGAGCACGACAGTACTCCATTGTTTTAAGCAGTCAAGGGGAAAGGAAAAGGCTCGCTCGCTCAGTGGGAAGAATGTGAAGCAACCACGGCCATCTTTAATCAGCCACAAAGTTCGAAGACAAAGCTATGTAATTGTCTTATTTATTAAAAATCTTGGAAGTCATGCTAATTTTTAGTTCTCTGTCAGTTTCTAAGTGTTGCCTTAAAATTTCTCATACTATATTGGGAGGGCGAGATTAGTATATTATTATAATTTTACTTATTTTTATGTATACTTAAACTAAGAAAATAAGTTCATACTCACTTAGAATTTTTTAATTCTTCCTGTGAATTTTACTTTTGCACATCACATCATGATCCTCTTTATTCCTAAGGATTATGACTTGCCCCAAACTCTTCTGGTTTATGTTTGCTGTCTTGGGAAATTATTAGTAGTGTCCCCTCACTTTCAAACATGTCCCTGGGTGCGTTAGACAGGGTTCTCTAGAGAGACAAAACCAGATTGCTAGTAATTATATATATATATAAAACACAAGAAATGAATGTTTAAATTATAAAGCAGTACAAATGGCTCAGTGCAACTCACTCCTGTGAGAGAGAGTTGTGAGACACTGGCAGTCCTTCAAGTCTTGAGGGCCGCCAAGTCATCCTCTGTAGAGAGAGAACTAGGTTATTTCAGCACATGCAGCAAACAGCAAGGCAGGTCACCAACTGTCAGCCAGGTCACCAACCGCCAGTCCCCAGCTCCAGAGATGTCTTAAAGGGACCTCAGCTTACAGCGACACAGTCCACAGGCTAGGCGTCCCACAGGTAGTGTAGCCTATACATTGAGGCACAGAACAAGCAAGGCAGCCACACACTGGTCTGATAATCAAAGAGCAAGAGATAAGAAAGGCGAGGCTCACCAAGCCATTTAGCTCTCTGCCCTTCAATTAATCCCACTTGTGTTTATTGGCCAGGCTGGCACAATTAACTATCTCACTTTGTTACCAAATTATGTGGTGATCTGACAAATAATATTTTTTATTCAAAATTATTCTTTATTCAAACATATAGCAAGTACAGCTGCTTTTTGTTATATCTTTTCCCATCTTTTTATTTTTAATTCCCCTCCATCTTTTGTTATAGGAAATTTTTATGTAAACGAATTTTGTTCAACATTTTCTTCTATGCATTTTGACAATGCTTCCCTTGAACTGACGAGCTGAGCCCCTTTATGGTCTTTGTGACTGCCTGTAGTTTAGAACGTGTTTAGACCATCTTTTGGGTTTCCTGTTCTGCATTTATTCTCATTTTCTACTTTCTTTCTGACAAATCAAGAGTTTTTAGGTTTCTTCTTTTCAAAGGGAGTTACTAGTTCTATTTCTGTCCTTTCAATGGTGACCCTTAATTTTTTTAAAACTTGCTAGATAACTAACAAAGCCAAAATTAATCACTGTGACAGCCTATCACCTAAACAATGCAAGAATCTTAGAATAACTTAACTCCACACCCCTCCCACCATGCAAGCTATTTTTGTTCATCATTATGATTACATATTTGTATCATAATGCCCAATTTGGTCACTATAAATAGTATTGTTTTAAGCAGGAATTTTTATTTTAGGCTCACCCATATTTTAGCACTTTGTTTGAACATCAGTTTGCTTGACTCATGTTTCTCTGAATTTAATGTCTTTTTTCTTACAATTAATTTTTGAGAAGTACCTCAATGAGAATTTGTTAAGGGTAAAACTTTTAGATTTTGTTCCTTTGAAAAGGTCTACATTTCAGCACTACTCTCAGGCAGTAATTTGGTCAATTATAAAACACAGGTTAGCAGTCATTTCCTCTTAGCTTTCTAAAGATATTTTATTGCTTTCTACTTTTATTGCCGGTGAGCAGTTAGCTCTCAAACTAATCAATATTCAACTTCCCATACTTGCTTTTAAGCTTCTTTGAACTTATATGTTGCTCTGCAATCTTATTAATATGTATCTATGTTTGGCTTTTTGTTGTTGTTGTTGTTGTTGTTGTTAAATCAACTTTATGGAAGTATAGTTTTGCAAACCATAAAATGTATCCATGTAAAGTGGATTGTTGATGAGTTTTAAAAATTTATATATCCCTAAAACTATTATCACAGTTATTATACAGAACATTTTCATAAACCCAAAAGTGTCTTTGTGTTTCTTGGAAGGCAATCTTCACACTACACCTAGTTCCAGCTTCTGTCACTGTAAGATCAATAGATCTTTTCTTAAAAATTCTAAAATGAAATCATACAACATGTGTTTTCTTATATCTGACTTATTTTGTTCAGCATGTTTTGAGAATCATCATATTGTATATATTAGAGTATATTTTTCCAGACGTTCGTAGTTTAACTTTTACACTTAGAAATTAGATCCATTTAGAATTAATTTTTGTATACAGTACAAGGTAATTAACATTGGTTGTTCTTTCTTTTATTTTATTTCCTTCTTAAAATTTGCTGCCAGGTGTTGGGGATTATATACTACACTTGCTCTTTGCCAAAAGGCTGAGAAGAGATGA
>NW_022107431.1:95893054-95900380 GCF_000313985.2 Echinops telfairi | reverse complement strand
GTTGTATGTTTCATCATTGCTACACTGCACCCTGACTGGCTTATCTCCTCCTCACGACCCCTCTGTAAGGGGATGTCCAGTTGCCTACAGATGGGCTTTGGGTCCCCACTCCCTCCTCCCCCTCATTCAAAATGATACGATTTTTTGTTCAAGACTAAGGACTTGTTCATAGCAAATACTTTTTTTAAACAACACAAATGTTGGCTAGACACATGGACTTCTTCAGATGGCATACACAGAAATCAAATTGACTACATCTCTGGGAAGAGACAATGGAGAAGCTCAGTAGCAGCAGCTAAAACCAGGCTAGGGGCTGACTGTGAAACACACCATACATTGTTCGTATGTGTGTTTAGGTTGAAGTTGAACGAAATTAAAGAGCGTCCACGAGGGCAAAAATATGAGCTTGTGGCTATCCCACCTGAATTTTAATAACATCTCAGTAGGGAATTTGACACATTGAACTAATGGCAGAAGACCTGATAAGCTACGGGGGAATATCAAGAATATCATTACTTAAGAAAGAAAAGGTCATTAACACTAGGTTTTCAGATGTGTCATTTTGAAGTGTTTTGATTTCCTCAATGAAAATTACAGAAACGATTTACATTTGTCTCCTACCATTTATATATGCTTTTATCCATTTAATTAGACAAATATATATCCAAATTAATTTTTTTCCAAGACTTCTAATCTCAAAATTCCCTGGGTGCTATACCTATCTGTGTGAATATATAGCGATTTGATGGAAACTAAATTGGATATTAATCTCAGTAATTGGTTCCAATCATGAAGCATTTCTTCAGTAATAAATATAAATGCTGTCAAAAAAATTCTTAGAAAGTAAAAATCAAATGTAAAGATAAACAAAGTGATTGTCATATGATATGGACCGACCCAAGCAACCCTGTAAGTTGAACTTGATATCTCAAATGTTTTAGAATGTTAAATATTATAATTTATATGAATATATAGTATCACATTTCATTTATAAGTTGATAGTACATAATTATGTTGTTTTTAAATAAAATAAGTTGTTTTAAAAATGAAAATGTGCAGTTTCTTTCACTTGTCAATTTGATGTCCATAGAGATAGGTATGTAAGAAATGTGTGTGAACCTAACATTAGAAGACAAGAAAGAAAAGATCAAAGTGGGTGTCAGAAGAGACTCTGAAACTTGCTCTTGATTGTTGAGTAGCTAAAGGCAAGTGGAAAAAATGTTGACACCAACGAGCTGAACAGAAAACTTTCAAAGGCAGCTTGGAGAAGACAAAGTCAAATATTAAAAACAAAATATGCAAGGACCTATAAATAGAAAACCAAAAGGGAAAAGCACTCTCAGCATATTTTACAATGAAAGAACTAAACAAAATTTTTTTTCAAGCCTTGAGTTTCAGTAGTGCAAGAGTCTATGGGTAAAATATTGAATTATGCAGGAACCAACAAAAGAAGATGAAAGAGTACACAGTCACTGTACCAAAAATAACCAGTCACCATTTCATCATTTCAGAAGGTAGTATACGAGCAAGAACCAACTGAAGGAAGAAGTTCAAGCTGCACTGAAAGCATTAGCCAAAAACAAGACTCCAGAAATTGATGGAATACAAATAGAAATATTTCAACAAGCTGACGAAGCACTGGAAGTACTTACTCTTCTATGTCAAGAAATTTGGAAGACAGCTACTTGGCCAACTGACTTGAAAAGGTCCATATTTGTACCCATTCCAAAGAAAGGTGACCAATAGAATGTTCAAATTATAGAATAATATAATTGATGTTACATATAATCAAATTTTGCTGATGATCATCCAACAAGAGTTGCAGCAGTACCTTAAGAGGGAGCTGCCAGATTCAGAAGAGGATGTAGAATAAGGGATAGCATGGCTGATATCAGATGGATCTTGGCTGAAAGCAGATAATACCAGAACGATGTTTACTTGTGTTTCATTGACCATGCCCAGGCATTTGACTGTGTAGTTCCTAACAAACTATGGATAGCCTTGAGAAGAATGGGAATCGTAGAACATTTTGTTAGGTAGCCAGATAGGGGGTTGTTCCTCTCCATGCCCCAGGGGGCCCCTACAGGAAGCTGATAAAGGCTGAAGGGCATGCTCCAACGCAGGCCCCAAGCCAGGTGGGTGGTATACCTGGGTGGGCCCCAATCTAGGCCAGGTGGGCTTAATTCAGCCAATCGGGTCAACCAGCACTGTCAATTATGCCTCCCAGCCGGAAGGCCCTAAAAAAGCCTGAGCCCTGAGACCACCTCTCCCTTTTCCAGCTTCTCCTCCACAGTCCCATGTGGCCGGGCCTCAGTCTCTCTCTCTTTCTCTCTCTGGCTTCAGGCCACCACATGGGTGTGCAGTGTCATGAGGGTGCTTGTGTTCAGTTTACTCTAATGGCAGAAATTTCTTCTAGCCTTTATAAAAACTGGTTTGGATCAGAAGCCAGGCTTCAGCGTGAAGTCTTTCTTGTGCAGAGCCAAGGACGGAGGGATGTCTCACCTGAGGAATCTAACATTCCATTGTGCTCATGCAGAAGCTATACATGGATCAAGAAGCAGTTTTGTAAATAGAACAAGGTAATACTGCTTGGTTTAAAATCAAGAAAGGTGTGCATCAGTGTAGTATTCTCTCATTCTACTTATTCAATCTGTATGCTAAGCAAATCATCAAGAAACTGGAATAAATGAAAAAGAATGTGACAGAACTGGCAGGAAGATTACTAACAACCTGAGATAGGCAGATGACACACCTTGCTTTTTGAGAGAATGCTGGAGTCCTGAAGCACTTAAAATGTCCATGCTGGGTTTAATACTATTTTGTAGTTTAATTACGAAAACTTGATTATATATACATATGAGTCAAATGAAGCCATAAATATTGAATGTTTTATCAAAGTATAAAAGTTATATTTATTCTCAATAGACTATTGAGCTATAATCACTTATAATCCCATGCAGAAGTAATTACACAAGTATTTTTATGTGTATCTTTTGATTTTTGATCTATGCCCCTAAAAACATTGCAAAGTCTTTGTTCACTTTACTAATGTATATGAAAGGGTAAGTCAAAGAGTTTTTCCTCTAGGTCCCTGTTCATACACAAGACAGGCGTATTCCCCCAAAGATGTGTTTAAACACATCTTTGAGAGCAGTAAATGACTGCAGACCAATTCTTTCAGGAATATATTTGTCTTAGTCTTATTAGAGTACCTTCATAAAAAAGGATATGTTTTGTGTGTTGTAGAGGCTGGGGGATTATTTTAAAATCAAGGCTAATATCAAACTTTCAGCAAAACTCTCGTGGTCATCTTCCCAGACTATTGAAACTTCTGCAACAAGTTTACAAGATTGAGAATATGTTAGGTGTCCCCGGGTGGGAAATACTTTGGTTCTTGGCTTCATGTGAGAAAGAATTTCTGGTTTGTGATCCACGTGAGTTTTATAAAGGATAGAAACAGTTTCAGGTGTTACAGTAAACGGAACACAAGAGAGAGAAAGAGAGAGCTGTGCTGATAGCTATGTGTAGCCACTGGGAGAGAGAGTGGTCTCAAAGTTTCTAGCTTTTTCAGGGCCCCTCCTCACACCCCTACCCCCGCCATTGGGAGATGTGGTTGATGATGCTGGTTAACCCCATTGGCTGAATTAAGCCCACCTGCCTGCATGGGGTCCCACCAGGTTTACCGGCTTCCTGTCTCAAAGACCTGAGTGTGAGCATGCCCTCTAGCCTTAAGCAGCTTCCAACTTCCTGTAAGGGGGAAGGGAGGCTTTGGCATGTAGAGGGCCAACCCCTACTTCTGCCTCTAGCTACCGAACAGCTCCACACAAAATAATAGTTTTTAAGCTATATCCAGTGTTCAAGGAAGTTTGATCGGACCTCACAGACTGAAGCTAATGAAAATGATTTTGAATAGAATGAATTGTAACTGAGGATGAGTCTTGGGTTTACTAATGTGATTCAGAGAACAAAGTCTAATCAAAACGGTGGCTTTCAAGGGAATCTGCTGAGTCAGTTAAATTCAAGGCAAAGCGATCAGCTCAGAAGTTTATGGCGACAGGTGTTTTTTGTGTGTGTATTTTAAAGGAGTAATCTTGATAGGTTTTCTCCAAGGACCCAGGTGGTCATGGAGACTTATTAGAAAGAAGTTTAAAGAAAATTGAAAACTCATACTGGTGAGAAAAAGATCAGGAAAGTTGTGCTAAGGATTTTTTTGTCAGTGTGTGTGGACCCAGACTCATGGGAAGAAAGAAGACCGGGGGAGAGAAAATGGAGCCCAGGCTCAGGGTGGACACTGTGTGGAGGATGCTCCGCCTCTAACTATGCAAATAGAAAAGGCAGGCTTTTGTCCCCTTCCCACATCCCTCAGCCCTAGTTCCAGCCTCAGAGAATCAGGAGCAAGGACAGAGGAAGCTTCTGGACCCACCTTCTTGAGCTAGTTCAGAACCCGCATGATCCACATTACCCATTCCTCAGGGAGGAACTGGGAAGAAAAGCAAACAAGTCCCTGTTGTTTTGCAAACCTGACCCCTTGATTCCGTCCATCTTCCACACTCCTGGGGAAAGAGTCCTTCCTTCTTGTCCTCTGCAGTGGATTCGCAGCTCCTCTTGTCACTAAATCATTCATTTCCTAAGTGTGACATTTGCCCAGTTGTCCTTTCTATTAATAAATCCCCACTTGTCTCACCTTCTTCCCAGGTGACACTGATGTCATTGATTGGCTCCCTCCTCACGGCCTCCTCTTCTTGCCGCCGATACATGACAGCATCTCAGGAGTCCCTCCGTCCCCCTTCACCACGGTAAACAAATCTCAGCCACAATCAAAGGACTTCAGGTACAAAACCCACAAACCAGGATCATGTGGCCACACTGTTTACCCAAGGGAGTAAGACTCGTGAACCATGATTTTGATAAAGTTGTAATTATTTTTCTATGAAAAAGCATCAGGCCCAGAGAGGAGAAACTGTAAATGATTCTTCAAGGGGAGGGGCCGGTGGGCAATGATGTAATCCAAGTATGCTTCCGCCTCTAAATAAAAGCCCAACCGTTTCATTGGTTAATGGATCAGTCTTAAGCGTGATTCTTACGTAGTCTCACTCAGTAACCTGTCACAGCCGAGGAATAAGACAGCCTTTTCATTTTTCTAGTGTTCACTGATTCTTTGGTCACTGTACTTGTCCATATTTAATAGAGCTGAACTTTCATAATATCCATCATTCTGTGTGAGTTCCCTGAAAGATCATTGTGTTATGAAGACCTTACATTTATTGATGATGCGTACATGTTTCTAAAGGAGCCCTGCTGGGTAAGTGCGCTGCAGCTAACGGAAAGGTCAGGGGAGGAATCCACTGGCTGCCCCTCCCGAGAGACGGTCTGACGATCTCTGTCTACAGAGATTCTCTGGGGCAGGTCTACTCAGCCCTTAGGGTCACTCTGAGTCGCAATCAACTTGACAGCACACAATAACATTATGGATTGCTCACTTCCAACAAGTATTTGAGGTGGCTGTAAAACAGTAATAATAATGCAACTACAATTTAAAAAAACATAAACTAAAATCTCATTGCTTTCAGCTTGACAGCACACAATAACAATATAAATTCCTTGCTTCTGAAAAGTATTTGAAGTGGCTTTAAAACAATAACCACAAAACTACAATTTTAAAAATATAAAACAAAAGTTCATTGCTGTCAAGTTGATTGTGACTCATGGCAAGCTGAAAGGACAGGGTAAAACTGGGTTCCTAAAACTGTGATATTTACAGAAAGTCACCCTGGTGGCTCTGTGCTTGATCATTTGCCTGCTGACTAAAAGTTGGGCAGTTCAAACCCGCCAGCTGCTCCGTGAGAGGAAGATGTGGCGTCTACCTCTATAAAGACTATGGGGGAAGTTCTACTCTGTCCTTTAACAGAGTTAGAATTAATTTGATGGCAAAGGGTAACTTAAAAAAAAATTTTAATCATTTTATTGGAGGATCATACAACTCTTATTACAATCCATACATACATCAATTGTGTAAGACACATTTGTACATTTGTTGTCCTCATCAGTCTCAAAACATTTGCTCTCCATGTAAGCCCCTTGCATCAGCTCCTCATTTTCCCTGTTCCCCCTCCCTCACGAACCCTTGATAATTTATAAATTATTATTTGTCATATCATACCCTGTCCGACGTCTCCCTTCACCTACTTTTCTGTTGTCCGTTATATGTAATAGGTTCCCCCTTTCTACCCCACCCTCCCTCTACCTTCCCAGTATCGCCACTTTCACCACTGGTCCTGAAGGGATCATCTGTCCTGGATTCCGTGTTTCCAGTTCCTATCTGTACCAGTGTACATCCTCTGGTCTAGCCAGATTTGTAAGGTAGAATTGGGATCATGATAGTGGGCGGGGGTGGAGTGGGGAGAGGAAGGATTTAGGAACTAGAGGACAATTGTATGTTTCACCGTTGCTACACTGCACCCTGATAAGGCTCATCTCCTCCCCAGGACCCTTCTGTAAGGGGATATCCAGTTGCCTACAGATGGGTCTTGGGTCCCCCATCTGCACTCCCCCTCATTCACAGTGATGTGATTTTGGGGGCAAAGGGTAACTTTTAAGGAAGCAGACTGCCACATCTTTCTCTTACCAAGCTGCACCTCCAACCTCTCAGTTAGCAGCAAGCGCTTTTACCACTGAACCAACAGTTACAATAGCAAGAGAAAATAAGATGAGGCCAGCAAAAGAGGGAAAGATCTAGCCTTTGCTCAGTGAGAAACCGCTACCCTGGTTAGGCGTTAGCTTTAGCTCTGAGCTTTCTAGCAGCCAAAGGAAAAAGGAAAACAGAAAAGTATACTGATACAACAATTAGAGAAACAGATTTGTTGCTGTTGTTATTTGCAACCAAATTCTACAAGAAGTTTAGAGGAAATACTTGTTTATTCATTCACTAAAAGGCAGTGTGTAGCACATCTTTATAGAATAGCCACATTGAGCTAAATCTTAGATAAACATTGAAAAATAGTCTGGACTTTCATAGAGCTTAGATTCTACCAGAGGGACAGACAATAAATAAGTAATCAAACAAGTAGATATAAAATTAAAGTTGAATAAGTATATAGGAAGTTTCTTAGTTATCTAGTGCTGTTTTAACAGAAATACTGCAAGTGGCTGGCTTTATTTTCTCACAGTTTAGAAGACTAGAACTCAGAATTGAGAATACCAGGTCTAGGAAAAGGCTTTCTGGGTCTGTTCAGGGGAAAGGTCCTTGTCTCCTCTTGGCATCTGTAGGCCTGGAATTCCCAGGAGATCTCCATGTGTGCTGGCATCAATCTTTCTCTGGGTCTCGGA
>NW_022107431.1:95884973-95892219 GCF_000313985.2 Echinops telfairi | reverse complement strand
GCGTCTGACCTCCCCCCACATCACAATATATGATTGCATATTGTTTTTGTGATTAATCACTGTGCTTCAATTATGTTCAATTTGTAACAGTGAAAATACATCCTGCATATCAGATATTTACATTATGATTCATAACAGTAGCAAAATTACAGTTATGAAGTAACAATGAAATAATTTTATGGTTGGGGTCACCACAACATGGGGAACTATATTAGAGGGTCGCAGCATTAGGAAGGTTGAGAACCACTGGTCTAGGAGTTTCTCAGCACAGAGACCCCAGGTCCAAAGATAAACTCCGTGCCTCGCTCTTCTTTCTTGCTGGTGATAAGTTTCCCTCATCTCTTTGCCCTTCTCTCTCCTGTTACCTCTTACTTTGCATCAGGGCTATGATGGGATTAAGGTTTTTTCATTCCATCGTTCGTCTTTGGACTGGTTCATCACATCAGATCACATCATGAGGTGTCCTAACATCATTGTCACTTTAGATAATTTCATAATTGCCAAACAGCTGAGAATCATGTTTCAATCAAGCAGACACAGTTTTCGGGAAAGGGAAATAATTCACTCTATATACCAAGAAAGACACCTAGTTTAACATGCAAGACCAAGAAGGCCCCCTGTAGTAAGAGTTAAAATAATCACCACATACACTGGTACAGATAGGAACTGAAAATACAGGGAATCCAGGATGGATGAGCCCTATAGGACCAGTGGTGTGAGTGGCAAAACAGGGAGGGTAAAGGGAGAATGGGTAGGAAAGAGGGAACCGATTACATGGAACTGTGTGTGACCTCCTCCCTGGGGGATAGACAACCGAAAAGTGGATGAAGGGAGACGTCGGACAGGGCAAGATATGACAAAATACCCATTTATAAACTATCAAGGGCTCATGCGGGAGGGGGGAGCGGGGAGGGAGGGGAAAAATGAGAACCTAACGTCAGGGGTTTAAATGGAGAGAAAATGTTTTGAGAAACGATGTACAAATGCGCTTTACACAATTGATGTGTGTATGGATTGGGATAACAGTTGTATGAGCCCCTAATAAAATGTTAAAAAAATAATAATAATAATCACCACAGAATTAAATTTACTTTCTGCCCATAAGTAAGACTCAGGGCAGAACAAGACCCAAGACTACTCTTATAAAACAAACAAACAAATCAAAACTCTGCGGTAGTTACATAATCTCATGTCAACTGGAGGATATTAAGAGTGAAAGGGTGGAGTCTAGCCTGTCAATCAGCTTATAACCTGATGCTGCCTCCTTGTGGGTGTGGCCTTCTCATGAGGGTTCTGGAAACTTCCTTTCTCCCTGGAGGTGGGCCACACACCTCTTTGCTTCACTTTCCTGCTGTTGAGACACTCAAAGAGCTGAATGACCCACGTGGAGACCTGTGCTAGTGCTGAGATGCTTCTACCACCCCTGGATCCACAAGACTTTTCACCCACTGGCTTGTGGTCTTCCTGCCTTCAGCATAGGACATATGGGTGTGATCTGGACTGGGCTGGGATGTTTTCTCAATGTGCAATTGCTCTTTGATATAAAGCTCTCTCTTACACACACGAGGGTGTCACAATTTGTTTCCCTAGTCAACCTGGACTAACACAAACTCACTGCCATTGAGTCAATGCCAACACATAGTGACCCTGTAGGCAGGCTAGGACTGCCCCTGAGTTTCCAAGACTGTAACTTTTAACAAGAGCAGAAAGTCCCATCTTCCTCCCACAGATCTTCCTCCCAAAAGTGGTTTCAAACTGGCAAACTTGTGCATCACAGCCCAGCTGGTAACCACTAGGCTATTAGTGCTCCTTACTATTGAGGTATAGAAACTCAATGTGTGTTTACCTGATATTTTGCTCAGAAATGCTAGCGAGAAGCAATTTGGAATTCAGTTTCCAATGTTTTAGTAGAGGGATGTGTTATCAGTTGAATTGTCTCCTCCCCCAAAGATGGTTTCAAGTCCTAACCCCTGACCCCTGTGACTGAGACCTTATTTGGAATTACAGTGTCTGAAGATAATTCCATTAAATTAACATGAGGACATTTTGGAATAAGGTGGGCCCTTTTCCAATATAACTAATGTGTTTATGAAAAGAGGCGAACAGACACAGAGGCACTAAAGGAAGACAGACATTTGAGTTAAGCTGCCACAGGCAGGGAATGCTTGTAGCAACTAGAAGGTCCTCACACCTGTAGCAATAGGTAACATTGTGCTAAATGGAGACAATACGGAAGTTGTCAAGGATCCAAAATCACTGCTCATGGAAGCCACAGTCAAGAGATCACACAACTCGACTCATGGCATTGTGTAAATCTGTTGTCCCAAACCCTTAAGGTGTTGAAGAGCAAGGATGTTACTTAGAGCAATAAGATGGAACTTACCAAGCCCTGATATTTTCAATCACCCCATATACATGTGAAAGCTGGATGTTGAATAAGGAAGACTAAAGAAGAAAGTATGCGTTTGAGTTACGGTGCTGGCAGAGACTACTGGACGTACGTGCCCTGGACTACCAAAAGGACCAATGGTCTATTGGTCTCGGAAGCAGTACAGCCAGAATACCCTTAGAAGCAAGGACAGCGAGGCTTAGTCACATGTACTTGTGACAGATTGTCAGGAGATCTTAACCTCTGGAAAAGGACGGCGTGCTGAGTAAGAGACACTCAGGGAGACAGATTGACACGGGGCTGAAGCCATGGACTCACACCTAAACAATGATGAGGCTGGTGCAGGGCCAGGCGGCGCTTCTTCCTCCTGTTTTTAGTTTCCTGATGAATCAGAACTGACTTGAGGGCACTTAGAACAAGAACCAGAAGTTGGAATCGATGAGAGAACATGGCCCTGCCGACACCCTGAATTGGAACAACTAGCCTCCACAGCTGAGAAGATAATTTTGTCATTTCAAAACACTCAGCCTGTGGTACTTAGAAATGGTTAGCGGATTGAAAAAAAAAAAAATCAGGTCAATGAACCAGTTCGAATTAAAAGGCTTTATTTGGGCAGGGGAAAAAAGTAATTGAGACTAGGAAATCCCTCCAAAGAAATTGTCAACATTACAATTTTGATGGTGTAGTGGTTATGCATTGTGCTGCCATCCACAAGATCGGCAGTTCAAAGCCACCAGCAGCTCCTTGGGTGAAAGACTGGGCTTTCTACTCCCATGAACAGTTCCAATCTCGGAAACCCCCAGGACTGTGTGTGTGGGTCACTATGAGCCAGCATTGACTCAATGGCTATGAGTCTATTATAGTACAGAGGACTTCCCAAAAGGGACATTGAAAATGATTGCAGGCCATTCACTTGATTGGCAGCAGGCAACTTGAATTGGTTGATTGAGTTTGTGTCTGTATAGGCCAGTTATGACTTGCCTTAATACTTAAACTTTTCCCAGGAATGTCTTCCTTATGAGATTTTGGCTTCTGGGTCAAGTCTAAATAGGGGTGTAGGAGGTGAGGGTAGGAATGGGGTAAATAGGTGACGTTTTCGTTAATAATGCTAATATTAGACTTACCTAGAAGGGCCTAGAGATAGACAAGAAAGACTTTTGATGTGAAGGGTGGTTGGAAATTAAATTTACCTAAGAAAGTAGCAGAATGAGCTTCCGAAGTCCTTAGGGTACATCCCCACCTACATGGGCATCTGTGATCTTTCTAGAACACCCAGGATAAGAAAAATGATTTCATTTTGGTAATTTTCAACATTTCCCTGGCTTTGCTATCATACCTCCTATTGAAGTAAAAGAGATAGAAATCAGAAATGTGGCTTTATGATGAAAACATCATAATTCACACTCATATTTAAGGTTTGAAGTGCAGCAATAGGAAAGCCAGACAAAAGTCATGGAAAATATGTCTTTATTCTTTGTAGCTGGCTGAGAAAGAGTGGTCAGAGAGGGCAATTGAGAGAGAAGACAAAAGAAGAAAACACGCAAACAAACCCATGGTTATCGAGTGAATTCTGACATGACCCTCGAGGACAGAGTAGAACTGTTCCATAGGCCTTTTAAGACTGATCTTCATGACAGAGCCCTGGTGACACAGTAGGAACCCTAGTGACGTCCTTGGTCAGCAGTTCAAGCACACTAGCCACTCTTTGGTACAAAAACGAGGCTGTCCCCATGAAGATTTACGGAAAACCCTATCTAGAGTCCTTACGAGTCAGAATCGAGCCCACGCTGGTGGTTGGATTACTTTGTAGACATAGACTGCCTCTTGCTCCTGGGGATCAGGTGGCAGGTTGAAACCGGACTTTTTGTGAGCAGCCAACTTGCCTCATCATTTTGCCGCGAGGGCTCCTTAGACCCACCCACTGCCCTTCTGACACCCCAGAACCCAAGAGGTGGAGCAGAACTGCTCCTCAGGCTTTCTAACTGCAAATCTTTGTGGGAGCTGACAGCTTCACCTGCTGGGGTTGAATCCCTGACCTTGCAATTAGTGGTCTCATGCTTAGCGCATTGTGCCACCAGGACTTGGCGGGATTCCTTAGGTGAGAAGGAAAAGGGAGCGAAATAGGAGAGCTCGGATTTGCATTTGCCTGTGCTTGCCTCCGGTGTAGAACGAATATGATGCTGAAAAAAGCTGACAGGCATAAAGTAAAGCTAAGTGCTGTTGCTATGGCAACCACTGTACCATCTGTGTTCTTCCGTATCCTACACCAAATGATTATATAATCTAGTAATCGGCCAAATATTAAAACAGATCTAGCAGTGAAACCAGTTATTTTTGTTAGCTTTTAAAACGGTGACTCCAGATCAAAATGAGACACCATGCAAGTGCCTTTTATGTTTGCTTCCAAATAAAGCACTCTGGGTGCTCCAATTCCCACTGAGAACTGTGAGGACTATCTGAAGTAGTGTAATGGCCTAGAATTTCCATCCCTTTGAGGTTATTGTTTTCATTTAGTGTATAATTAAGCAGTCACAGCAGTTGACATAGTTATATGTTTTCAGTTGTTGCTGATTTACAGCTAAACCAAAGGAAGGCGAAAACACAAGAACTGTTCTCTGCAAGGAAAGGCACGCTCTATTGATTCAATAATCAACCCAATCTTCCTCAAATGTGGGAGTCTGCAAAGTATACATTCTAGCGAACACAGGAAAAGAATATTCTGACGACACATTTCTCACCAGAAATAGAGTTTTCTTCTGCAAGGTCATAGGAACTTGATAAGAGTTGTTGTAGCAAAAGTAGCAGAAAAACCAGCCTTGAACCATCCCATTTTCCCCTGGCTGCATCGTATTTTCAAAATACCAGGTCACAAATATGCAACTTTCAGCCTTGACAATCTATAATCGGGCTCATAATGGATTTGGCCAGAAGTTCATTCCTAGACTTCTACATCATCCTGGGAAAACTACTTAGGGCCCTCTCTTCTTCTCTTGGGAAATCCACCTCCCAATCCACAGGTCCAAAGATCAGTTCTGCTTCCCCATCCTTATTCCTTGTTCTGCTCTCCATGTCCTGATGGATATCCGAGTTAGAAAGTTCAACACTACTTTCAACTCCTTCACTTCCAACCACTTGGCATGTAGCTCTAAGTGACTCTTCGCCCGGGGGTTTCCTCAAGACCAAACAGTCGTCATTTTATTCCCAAGTGCTGATGGGTAAGTGACAAGGTAGGAGAGATGCTCAGAAAGCACCCATCTTACATGTTTAGAAGGTGGTGGTCTCACCATTACCCCTAGTCAGATGACTGCTCGGGTTTCCAACCAATCTTCTGAGTCCAGACTTCTCCACACAATGTCCCTTCAGAGGGCGCCTGGCGCACAGCACATACGCATTTACCCCTGGCAGCTGTCATCATTGTGCGTTTCACTAGTGAAGAGCAGACGACTTGCCATTAGAGCACATACTTCCAGATCCGAGAGTAGGCACAGCAAAGCAGCTACACAAAGACATATCAGGAGCGTCATCTCTCTACCTCTGCACGTGATGAAAGGCTCAGAGGCCGGACTTTGAGCAGACGCCATGCGAGGCTGAGACAGTGAGGGGGCGGGGCACCCAGTGTATTTTTCATGCGGGAGAAAGGCTCATGGTTTTCTGTCGGCGTTTGAAGACCAGTACGTTCTCTCCAAAGATGTCTGTATCATGACATCCCTGCCTTTTACATTGTGCCGTTGCCACTTCTCTCCTCCTCCGGAGGCGCAGTCTACTTAACCGGTCCTTTTCATTTAAGCTGGCTTGGCGACGTGACTTGCTTTAACCCATAAAATGTGGCAGAAATCGCTCAACTCTGATTTCTCACTCTTAGAAAGTTTCTTGTAAGAATACAGTCTTAAGACGATCATAAAATAAATAAATAAATAGATAGATAGATAGATAGATAGATAGATAGATAGATAGATAGATAAAAAGCCAAACTGACTGCCATCCTAGTTGATGATGATTCATAGCAACCCTGTAGGACAGGCTGTCCCTGTGAGTTTTGGAGACTGTAACTCTTTATGGGAGTAGAAAACCCCGTGGTTTTGCTGATCCTGTCCAACACATAACCACTGTGCATAGTCCTCTCTGAGCCTAGACGCTACCTAATCTGCCACATGGCACAGCCACGTGAGTGACCCTAGGAAAGATTACTCGGGTGACGCACAAAACTGAGAAAAGTCAATTGTGAAAATCTTTACCCTATCAATGTCTTCATGATTTTGTCCAGAGATTTGCAAGAGTAAAAGGCAAAAGAGGCAAACCCTATGTGAGCTACAAATCTGTGACAGCGATGAATTATAAGTAGATCCTGGGATAGATGTGTAGGCTGAACAGATGTGGGAGGGAGAGTGCGAGGAGAGAGTTGACAGAGGCTATTTGTATACATGTATTCTTACTGAAATTACATCCATGAACATGGAAGAAAGCATTTTAGACAAAACCAAATATCTTGGGGGAATGATTCATTGGGCATGGGGTATCAGTACTATAGCTTCAGGAGATCAAGATCAATTAGTGTAACATAGTTCCCAAAGGTGATGTTCTACATCCTACTTGGGTGAATAATGTTTGGGTCTTAAAAGCTGATAGTAGCCATCTAAGGGGCAGCTATTCATCTCTCCTCATCCAGAGAAAACAAAAAACTCAAACTCACTGCCATCGAGTTGATTACAACTCAGTGACCCAATAGGACAGAGTAAAACTGCCCTTGTGTGTTTCCAAGACTGTAACTCTTGTTTTTTTAATCGTTTTATTAGGGGCTCATACAATTCTTATCAAAATCTATACATACATCAATTGTGTAAAGCACATTTGTACATT
>NW_022107431.1:95860272-95881302 GCF_000313985.2 Echinops telfairi | reverse complement strand
TGTAACTCTTTACAGAAATAGAAAGCCTCGTCTTTCTCCCAGGGAGCAGCTAGTGGTTTCAAACTGTTGACCTTGTGGTTAGCAGGAGCAACTTGTAACCATTATTCTAGCAGGGCTCCACAGAGGAAAGAAGAGTGACAAAAATCAAAAGACCTATGGAAGCAATTCATCCAATGGACCATTGCACCATGGAAACATCAGCCGCCATAATGGTGAAACCAGAAGAATTAGATGGTGCCTAGGTACAATGACCAGCTCTTCTTTAAAGGATCGCATTGTTATTGTTAGGTGCCTCTGAGTTGGTTCTAACCGATCGAGGCCCTACCTACAACAGAATAAAGCACTGCCCATCCTCAAAATTGTCCCCATGTTTGAGCTTATTGTTGCCCATGTGTAGTATTAAGTTGGGGAGATGCCAGCCCCCCACTACTCCCCATGGGTTCAGTAAGCGCAATTGTACGGTTGAGATGTATAATATATATTACATTAAAGTCATCGAGAGCATGAGCGATAGAAGAGATATTACATTAATGCAGTCACACATATTTATGGTAGCATTGCTCACCTCAGCCCAGCTTGGTGGTCCCTGTGGAGAGATGGGGAAGGGAAGGAGGAAGGGAAAGGGAACAAGGGAGAGGGGACTGGAGAGGAGAGGGGGAAGAGAGGTGAGCGGTACCAGCGAGAGCCCAGTGAGAGAGACCTCTATTGCTAGCCCAGACCTATATACCTTTTGGGGGGTGTGCAAGCCCACTAATTACAGGTAGTCATATGTCACAGGAAGGGGTTGCACTATAGGCTGCACAGTAATGAGAGGGGGTGGTCTAGGGACATACACACAATAGGAAGAGGAGGGATTGGGGCATACATGTGACAAGATGGGAGGATCCTAGATAGAGGATGGCAGCCTAACTGGATGTCACAGAACCAGTTTGACTTGTTCCTGGCTCAACTCAGAGACCATTATCATTAGGATGTGAACTCCTCCTACAGGAGCCTGTCCATTGTCCCCAGCAGCAGGGAGTGGGGCCACAGCAGTCTGGCACCCTCAGGGAGGATGCCTGAGCATCTGACCTCCCCCCACACCCATGGTATCAATCCATTTTGTAGACTGCCTTCATCTTTTTCACTGCACTTCCACTTTACTAAAGATGATGTCCGTCTCCAGGGACTGGTCTCTCCTGACAACATGTCCAAAGTATGGAAGATGAAGTCTCACCATCCTTGTCTCTAAGGGCCACTCTGACCGTACTTCCTTCAAGTCAGATTGGTTTGCACTTTCAGTAGACCACGGTACTTTCAATGTTCTTCTCTCTCCAGCACCGCAATTTAAATGCATCGGTTCTTCTTCAGTCTTCTTTATTCAATGTCCAACTTTCACATGTACATCCGCCAATTGAAAATACCAGGGCTTGGGTCAGGCGCACCTCAGTCCTTAAAGTAACATCCTTGCTTTTCAACACTCTAAAGAGGTCTTATGCAGCAGATTTACCTAATGTAATACACCTTTTGATCTCTTGACAACTGTTTCCATGAGCATTGATTGTGGATTCAAGCAAGACAAAATCCTTGACAACTTCAACCTTTTCTCCATTTATCAAGATGTTACCTATTGGTCCAGTTGTGAGAGTCTTGGAAAGGGTCCTGTATAGAGAGGGAGAAAAGTGTGGAGAATTGTAAAAGAGACCAGGCTTATTGGTTACATAAGGAAAGGGGGGACCCCTGCCAAGACTATGGCCTTAGTCAGCCTACATGTCTGGAAGGGAATTGACCACGGCATTAAAATAACCAGCCTGTTAAGATCAAAAGGACAGCCTCCGCCCAAGGATAAAGTGCAGAGGGTTAGGATAGAAGGAGGAATGAAAACAGGAAACACAGGGAGGAAATGGGTTAAATTGGCAGTTCTCAACCAGTGGGTCATGACCCCTTTGGGGGTTGAATAACCCTATCACAGGGGTCGCCCGATTCATAACAGTAGCAAAATTACAGTTATGAAATAGCAACCAAAATAATTTTATGGTTGGGGTTGACCACAATATGAGGAACTGTATTAAAGGGTCGCAGCATTAGGAAGGTTGAGAACCACTGGGTTAAGTGATGGTGTATTAAGGAGACTGTAGTGCATGAGTAGAAACAAAAGGATGAATTATTTGTAAGACTAATGGTCTGCTCTGTAAACCTCTACCTAATTCACAATGAAAAGTTTTAAAAAGAAAATCTATAATCTGGTCTCAATCCTCATTCCACTTTAATTTCCTGCTCTGCACTACGAATTGTCTAGAGAAAATTATAACATTTCCAAAGTAATAATAATAATAATCAAAACCAACTTGAATTTCTAAAGTTGTGGTAAATATGTTATATTTATAGATATCAATTAGAGTATAGGAAATTAATTCAATTAATACCTAGCTCCAGATTTTAAATGCTAATATAAAATCTTTGTTAAAGGATTCAAGCACCTGAGTAAATATAGCGATTCACGGATATTTGCAACGTTCGTGCTTCATTCAACATAACATGTGAGAGTAAAATGGCACATTTTACAAAGAAAACGTAGAGCCTGTGTGGTTACTATAGCCAATTTAATTATTCATTCACATTCAATGGAGAAATTATTCCAGCAGGGTGAATGGCCAATGAACAGGAAACAAAACCAAATGTCTGGTGACATGTTGATTGACTTGGTCACCGGGAAGTAAGTTTCATCTGGAAATAAAATCTGGGTGAAAATTTTTACTTTAGTTAGTTCTTCTTGGACATTTGGTTGTCAAATTGATATTAATTCCCAATGGAAAGAATCCAGAGATTTCTCAGGTGAAATGAACTATAATACAGTGAGATTCTATAGTTGTATTAGATTATTTGAAGCTGGATCTTGCAAGTTGGGAAAGTAAAGGGCCTTTCTGAAGGTGAGAGATTGCCCTGAAGAGTGGGTGGCTGAGGGAGAGCTCATAAACCACTTGGCATCTAATTGATCCCAAGAGGGGACTGCAGCCCCCTTTCTGCTGAAGGAAAGGGCAAGTATGCCCGGATTAGATCTACGGGTATGCTCAAAATCTCCAGACAGTTCCCACGTGAGACGTTTAGAGTTCAGTAGCAGGATGTACATGTTGCTTTTGCAAATGGTTCTTAGTCCTATGTACATCAATAGGTACTTTTTTTGGGGGGGTTGCAATTCTTGGATCTACGAAAAGCATTTTGTTGATGTTAAGAATTAGATGCCCTTGCTCGAAGGTACCAGACTTTTTTTGCTGCCACTAGTGTGCTTACACTGCTTTTTTATCCTGCCATCCACTCACAGGCAACCAGTCTGGTCCTGGGCGCCTGACTGACTGGCTGGTGGGCTGGCAAACTCTTTAGAAGTTGCTTATTTTTAAGTTAGACCCCTAAGTTACTGTGTCAAGAAAGCTTGATCTCTGGCTTTCTAGAAATCAAAGACATCCCCTCTTTCTTTTTACTCAGTATCACATTTGTTTGACCACAAAGATCTGAATGGAGTAATGGGGTGGTACAAAAAGTTAAGCAGTTGAAAGGTTGGCAGTTCAAACCCACCCAGAGGCACGTCAGGAGGCAGGTTTGGTGATGTACTTCCCAAAGCCACACAATTTGGAAAACCTTATGAGTCAAGTTTACTCTGCACAAGTGCAGTGGTGATTAGTTGAAATTGACTGAACAGCACCCCAATGGCGACATCAGAATTTGAATGGAGTTCAAAGAAAGACAGACTTGTAAGAAAGACAGACTTGGGGAAAGGGTCAGGCAATCTACTTCCGAAAAATAACCACTTTAAAACCTTATGGATCACAACAGAAAATGATTAAACTCACTTGGTTTGGGTACATGATCAGGAGGAATCAATCGCTGGAGGGCAACCTCATGTTTGGCAATGCAGAGGCCCAATGAAGGCAAGGGAGAATCTTGTTGAGATGGATTGGCACAACAACACAATGGTTAACTTAGTCTGCATCATGATATGAATGACGCAGACCCAGGCTACACTTCATTCTGTTGTACATAAAGTCTTCCTGAGTCTGCGTTAACTAGACAGCCACTAACAACAATCACTGCAGGGGAAGACTGTAACAGCAGTGCAAGAGTTAAAGGCAACAGACTGTATGAAATACACAATTCTACTGTAACGGTGTTATGTGGAGACACATGCAGGTTGAATGGGTGAAGGAGAAAGAATAGGTGTATGTACAGATTTGACAAAGGAGAGTCATACATGGATATATACCTTGGCTGCAAATATATCTATGAATGTTATGGAGCATGCAGGGGAAAAGTTACAAAAACTTAAATATAACCAAATACCTTGAGGGAACGAGTCATGGGACCTGGGGCCTTACAACCATGGACTTGGGGAACACCAAGGTCACAGCATAGTCCACAAAGACAATGTTCCACATCCTACTTTGATGAGTAGCAATTACTGCAAACGCCAAGGGTGGATCACTTCATAGTTTTAACAACCTGCTGCCTATCAGGCTGGAACTAGGAGGGGGTGGAGAGTCAAGCTGATCATTTGCATCAAGCACACATTGACTATTGGCACTAGAGGAGCCTCCTCATTGGTAAACAGCAGCATTTTCCTTAATGTGATAAGCTTTTTTTTTTTTTCAATTCATGACACTAGACACTGGGGTATGTATTTGAGGCGGAAGTGTTGATGGTCAAAGTAATCAGACAGCAGTGGCTGCAAAATTAAAGTTGTATTGGGGAAAACGTACGCAAAGGGCAGGGAAGCCTGCATTTTTTCAAAGGTCTTGTTTGTCTAGCAAGGACATGGCTTCAGTCACATGCAGACAAGTTTGCCTGGAAGAGGAGGATGACCACATCCAGGCCTGGCCAGGAATGTGCCCTGCCCTTCAGGCCAGGGTTTCAACCTGCTTCAACCCAGCCCTGTTGACAGATGGCTCTCTCCATTCCAAGCGTCTCCTCCCTGATTTCTTTGGCTCCTCCTGTGTGTCAGCCTTTATCCATCCCCAGCCTGAAGCATAGCTCAATCAACACGAACCTCAGGGGTGGCATGATATATTATCTATGGCTACTACTAATAACTCATTCATACACAGTTGATCCCAAACTATATTGATCCAAACAATCACCTAGTTACATTCCCATTAGTTGTCAGGATTCCAAAACTCTGAATTCATTACAACTCAGACTCCCTGATCTTACTGTGAAAAAGTTTTATTTTCCACTAATGCTGCAAACCTCTTTTGGACCCAGAGTTAGAAGAGATTGGTTAGAAGCCTACCACCTATTCAAGTCTCAGTTCTCATATATTCAGAATATTATAATAGAATAATTATTGCATTTCCACACAAGGCAGTGTTTCTGGATAGGTCCTAAGTGACAGCTGTATAATTGAAGGGAATAAATTAAGAGGCAGACAAAAATTTTGGGGTGCTCACCTCCTCCATGATGTGGTCTTTCACCAACTTATATAGTTTTTGGGCATGTAAGCCCCTCAACCATAGACACCTACCTATGTAACAAGGTGGGCAGTATCTTAAACCTAGAAGTTGCTGAGCTCATTGGAGGAGTAACCTAGCACCAGTGCTGGGGGCAGGTAAGGGGAGTGACTGTCCCTGAGTGTGGAGAATAATGCAACATGTCTGCTCCTCTAGATAAAGCTGCCCGCCAGATGCTTGTAAGAGGTAACATTAAGGTAGCACTAAGAGGGGAGGATAGCATGTGGATGATTTTTAACTGGGAGAATGTGACTAAGACTCATCTTGAACTCACAAATGTGAAGGCCTCCCTCCACCCCAAAATTGCAGGAATTTCAAAATTCTTCGTGAATTTTGCTGAAATTATCATTCCAGAGTAAAGGAAGGCACAATATTACTCCCCTTTGCTGAAGTGTTGAAAGATTCCCAAAAGGCAAGTTGGCAGAATGAATCGAGCAGTGGATGAAGACCTGTAAACCCAACATTGTGCTAATTAGTGACAGAACCCTGGATAGTCAGTTCACTCACTGGGGATCACCTAACTCTGTCAACATACATTTCCTGAACTTTGTGAAAATGCTTGGATCCAAAGGCCTCACCCCCAAAAAGTGCTTGGAAGGTCACACTTTCATCTGGGAAAGACAGAGATAGTCTCATGTCTTCTAAGCCAGTGGGGAAGCTATACCGGGTCCTGCCTTGTGCACAGTGGGACCAGCTCTTACCTCACAAACATGATTAGCATGGCCCTTTGTTATAGAAACAGATGTTTCTCATTATTCTTATTAGCATAATCAAAATCACTCTCTGGGTTAGTGAAGAGCTTCATTTTGTACAAGACTAGTTACTCCAAAAGTAACTCAAGTATTTTTATATTCACACTGAAGATCAAGTCATATACAATGCTCCAGCATTGATCCTTTCCCCTTTAGCTTTAGAGCAGAGGGAAGTTTTGCTCTGTTCTCTAGGGTTATTGAGTTAGATTGGACTCTATAGCATTTGGGTCCTATGACATATTCTTCACGTGGAGTCCCTGGGTGGTGCACACAGTTAAGGCATTTAGTTGCTAACTGTAACTTCCGTTACCCAGAAGTATCTCAGAAGAAATGGCTGGAGATCTACTTCTGAAACAGCAGCCACTGTAAACCCTATGATTGACAACAATTGATATGCCAGGTTCTTATCATATATTAATCTTCACACACGCACAACAGTGAGAATTACAATAATCCATATTTTACAGATACAGGGGCTGAGGCTCTGGGGAGAGAGTGTATGCATTCTGTGATGCTCATCTTCCTGACATGATTGCTGAAGACAAAATAGGTGCCTAAGCAAATGTGGTGAAGAAAGCTGATGGTGCCCAGCTATCAAAAGATATAGCTTCTGGGGTCTTAAAGGCTTGAAGATAAACAAGCAGCCATCTAGCTGAGAAGCAACAAAGCCCACATGGAAGAAGCACACCAGCCTGTGTGATCATGAGGTGTTGATGGGATCAGGTATCAGGCATCAAAGACCCCGAACAAAATCATACCCAATGTGAATTGGAGGTTGGGGGTGGGGGCATGGAGTGGAGACCCAAAGCCCATCTCTAGACAATTAGACATCCCCTCACAGAAGAGTCACAAAGTAGAGATGAGCCAGTAAGGGTGCAGTATAGCACCGATGAAACACACAACTTTCCTTTAGTTCCTTAATGCTTCCTTCCCCCCACTATTTTGACCTCAATTCTATCTTACAAATTAGACCAGAACATGCACACTGCTACGGATAAGAGCCCAAAACACAGGGAATCCTGGATAGATAAACCCCTCAGGGCCAACAAGGAGAATAGAGAAACCAGGAGGATAAGGGGAAGGTGGGGGAAGAAAAGGGGAATCAATCACAAGGATCACCATATAACCCCCTCCCAGGGGGACGAACAACAGAAAAGTGGGTGAAGGGTGACAGAGGATGATTTAAGATATGAAAATAATAGTCTATACCTTATCAAGGGTTCATGAGGAGGGCAAGTGGGGGAGGGTGGGAGAAAATGAGGAGCTGATATAAAGGGCTCAGGTAGAAAGAAAATGCTTTGGAAATGATGATGGCAGTATATGTACAAAAGTGCTTGACACAGTGGATGCTTGTATAGATTGTGATAAGAGATGTAAGAGCCCTCAATAAAAGTATTTAATTAAAAGAGTGAGAAAGTGTGTGTGTGTGTGTATGCAGATGAATTCTTTATTCTCATATTTTAAGATGCTTGGCAGGTCAGGATTCTGGGGTAGAGGGAGGCCTTCACAATTATGAGTAGAGATGAGTCCCAATCACATTCTCATAATTAATAATAACCCCCACAATATCCTCCCATGATAGTGCTGCCTTAAAGTTACCTCTTACAAGCACATGGTTGATTGCTAACTAGCCAGCAGCAGTTATCTATAGGAACAGACATGTTGCTGTTGCCCTCCCTGCTCAGGGATAGTCACAGCCCCTTACCTGCCCCCAGCACTGGCGTTAGGTTACTCCTCCAATGAACTCTGGGGCCTCTGGGGTTAGGGTACAGCCTACTTTGTTATGTATGTGGTTACCTGTAATTAGGGGGCTTGCATACCCTGAAAGTATATAAGCTGAGGTTGGAAATACATTCTCTCTCTCTGTCTGCGCGGACCTGGCTCCTGAAGTCACGGCAGAGGTGAGCATCCCAACACTTTTGTCTGTCTCTTAACTTCTTCCCTTCAATTACACAACCATCCCTTAGCCCCATCCGGATGTGAGGCTGGACCCCACCGTGTGGAACCCGTTATGGTCAGAGTTGTGTAAGTGACTGTCCTCTGGTTTGTGGTCTGCTGTACTTGTCCTCCATTTTCTGATGTCTTATAAATCCTAACATCTGTTTCTCCTGTAAAGATTTACAGCCTTCTCACCCATTGTCATCAAGTCAATTCCAACTCATCTCAACCCTACAGGACAGAAAAGAGCTGCTCCTGTGGGTTTCTGAGACTGTAAATCTTTGCAAGAATAGAATATTCTTTATACGCTTGCTAGAAGTTGTAATTGACTCCATGATGGTAGATTTGTTTTTAGCTTGGAAGCCCATGGTAATGGTTCTATCTGGGAATTGACTGCCTGTTGTGTTAATGAGGCAGAATTCGGGTGTGTTGTATCTTGAGTATCACTCAAACCATTAACCTTATCCAGATCACCATCCTTATCACCATTTACTCAATTAACTATCCTTACGAAAGTCACATCCTTGCTTGCATCACATCCTTTTTTCCTATAACAGGCACTTTAAAAAGGAGGACCACAAGAACGAAATAAAAGTGGAACATACCCTTTGGACGCAGGATTCCTACCCTGCAAAACCTCCCAGATCCGGGAGGCAGAGAGAGCTCTAACAATGGAGATAGAGGAAAAACTGCAGGAGCAGAAGCAGAGAAACCGCAGCTGCAGAGGCAACAGAATCAGGAGACTATGCTGTGGGCTTTCTGGCCCACTGAGTGAGAAAGCTGTGAATATTGTCTGTATGTTTTGTGGCCACTGCAATGAATCATTGAACCAGCAAAGAAGTAAAGTGCTATATGTGGGAACAATGATAGGGGTCAGAATTGATTTTAAAAAAAGTTGGAGAGGGCAGGTGTGTCTGATCTCCATTTCATGGTAATTAGCCTTGGGCTGATGCTGATACTGACTCTCCCTCTGGGTAAGAGAGGCCAGTTGTCTCCACCCTGCTGCCATTTTTACTGTTAAATTTAGTTCTTTCATTAGTACCCTGCAATTATTTCTGATAGCATTCCCCATGATCATTTTATTCCCTCTTTCTTTTATCTGGGAGCTCTCAGATTACAGTCAGGGGTCTGAACATCACTGGTTCCATCCAGTGATAAGGGTAGCATTGCAACCTATTCCCCGAGGTAGCACTGCTACAAGGGAAGAGCAGCAACTAGGCAATCCAAACTACTGAGTAATGCAAAAATCATTTTCATTTGACATTGAAATGAAGCCTGGGAAGTTTGGGCAACAAGCTTCCTTTCTAATTAAGGATAAAATCAATTCCCACTTCCTGAGCTCACATCAAATGAAGGCAGTAAGAGACAGTTCAAAAAACCTGCCCCATTTCAAAATAGCTCACGTTTCTCATTGTTATAAAGTTGTTATTCAAGGGTGTACCTAAAAAAACCCAGTTCATGGGGCAAGAGAGAGGCATGCTGGTTTTTTGCCCAAAATGGGTGCACTGAGATGGCTGTGTGAGCAGGTACATTGTCCTCGTGGCAAAAATGAGGCCTTTTTTGTGGCACACAGTTATGCAATCTTTTCAGAACCTTTATCAGGTGTCCTCAAACTATGGCCCGTGGGCCACATGAGGCCCACTGAGGACATTTATCAGGCCCGCCAGGTGTTTTTGCCCCTATTTGTTCTTTTACTTCAAAATAAAATATGTGCAGTGTGCATAGGAATTTGTTCATAGTGTTTGTTTTTGTTTTTTAACTACAGTCCAGCCCTCCTTTGGGTCTGAGGGACAGTGAACTGGCCCCTGTTTAAAACGTTTGAGGAGCCCTGCTAGGAAGCTTAACAGTCTGACTGGTGGAACGAACTCCAAATGCTCCAACACCTTCACGTCAAAGAGAGAGAGAGAGAGAGAGAGAGAGAGAGCTTTTGTTGGTGAGATGAAGAGGTGAAGAAGTCTTCCACTGGCTCATTTGTTGTTTGTTTTCAGGGTCATAAGAATAGCACCTTGTCTCTTCACCAGTAATGACCTTGGGGGAAAAGGCTGGGTCGCTTTGGAGCTGTTCTTTCAAAGCACGGCATGTTTCCACTCGATGCTCATCAGTCAGAACCCAAGGCACAAATTTCGCAGACCCTTCTCATTCCCAGATCTTCCATTAAATTCACTGAACTGAGCTCCAAGATGGTCCAGAAACTTCCCCATCTCGTCAGTGGTCTGTCGTCGGTCTTCAAGCACAAGTGCATGAATTTAGACCACATTTTCGTCCATTTGGGAAGTTGATGGATGTCCTGAACTGGGTGTGTCATCAGTCGACACTTCACCTTTTTTGAAATGAGAAAACCACTTGTACTCTTGAGTTTTTCCCACAGCACTGTCTTTGTAAGCTGTGTTCAACATCATAACAGTTTCTGCAGCATTTGTTCTGAGCAGGAAACAAAATTTCACAGCCCCATGTTGTTCTCTTAAATCAGCCATCACAAAAAAAGAGATTCAAGTGAAACTGCTTTTATGAAAAAATTCACTGTGACCAGAGAGGACCTTCCCAGGTGATGTCACTAATTCAGAGCAAGTTGCTCAATGCTCGCCTAGGGGGGAAATGTGGAAGCTCCACCTAGCAGAGCTTTTCCCCATTTTTTAGTTAGTTTTTTGTTTTTTTATGTGTGTGAGGGGGGTATCCTCTCATATGCTTTTTTTATGTTTCGGTAAATGAAACCCAGCACTGATGAACCTATAGGGACAGCAAGTAGAATAAGGGTTTCAGGGGTGGCAGGCAGTGGGCAGGGGGACAGTAGTGGGCGAGGGGATTGGGTAAAAGTGAGCCAATGTCAAGGAACCCAGGAAGAAAAAGAATAATTGGAAATTGATTGTCATAGAAATTGTACAATTCTACTTGATGCGATTGAACTACATATATATTAATTCCCAATTAATAGTAAATTAGATTTTTTTCAGTAAACTAAAACAAAATTAAAAAAAAAACCTTTGCAATAAAAATGCTCCAGTAATCTACTAAGTGCATAAACCCAAAAGTTGTCTAACACTCATGAAGCTTGAGATGTGTGGAGAATTGACTCTATAAACTCAGCAGGTAGGTATGCGTCGCATCCTTAGGTCTCCGTGGCTATGCTGAACTAATGCAGGCCTGAGAACAGCACTTGAGGACACCTGGCTGCTGCTCCTGGGGTCAGAGGTGCAGCTGAGCAGGTTGTGGACAGAGGTTTCACCCGTTGGGCTTCAGCATCTTTCCTGAGGAGATGCTGTCTCACTAAGACTTATTTATCTGAGGGGCAGTCATGGCAACATCTCTGTTGTGCTGTTAACTCCACAGGCAAAACCAGTGCTCTGTTTAGATCCTGCTGATAAAAGACCCAACCTCTTTAGAATCAGAAAGGAAAAGAACCTATGGCTCCAAAGGAGAAAAGTTTTGAAGGGGATCTCTCTTCCTTTTCATTTTGTGTTAGGGTGGGCTGACGAGAAAACAAACCCAGTGAGACTCATATATGTATAAGAAAGAACTTTAAAAAGCGTCCCAGCCTACCCAAACTCAAGCCCATAAGTGTGACACTAGTCCATATGCCCCTCTTCAGACTCACGCAGCCACATGCAATGAGTCAGAATGCAGGAAGATCACAGGCCGGTGGGTGCAGAGTCAAGTGGATCCAAGGTCCACGGAAACACTGCCGGGCTCCTGCAGCTCTTGGAGGGGCCAGCAAACAGGAAGGGGACAGAAAGAGTAGTTCCCAGTGTCTCACACTCTTGGACCGTCAAGGAGTCATCGGGCTGTGACTTGATGGACGGGTTTGAGTCCACCCGTATGTTTTCATACATGTTCAAGGTGACATAAAACTATGTAGCTATTGCACATTCCAACCTCAAAATTCACAGCAAAAACCACCAATATAAGTGCCTAAAACAGGTAGGTGATGATGTAATGAAGGAAAGAGCCACACCGAGTGAAGTAAAATCATTGTTTAATATTATATTGTAGTATAAGGTATATAAGGATCTTACGCTTGTTTAAGTCGAAGGAAAATAGCAGACATTTTCAGCAGCATGATTGACATAGTATTCTCAACAGTAACTAAACATATTACAGATTACAAAAACGGCACAAGAGCTAGCAATGGTTCGTTGTGTTACACATGGGGCCACCATGAGCTGGAGCCGACGCAATGGCAACTACCAACACCAGCCAAGATACTGTCTGACAGCCCAGAGTTTCTGGGGATATTTTGAGGAAATAATGTTAAGAAGGAATTATACTTGTTTTCATAGCAGATGGTATTTGTACTCTAGAGATAAGGTATCTGTGTAAAGTTGATAATGTGTACATGAACTTTGGAACCCACACCTGTCAGACAATTCTACAGCAGTTACTGCTGAAAAGAAGCTCTTTTTCCTGGTTCCTTTAGTCAAATTGCTCTACTCTCCTGAGGGAAGGTGAGTTTGGGGCACGAACTGATCCAAAGTAGGAGAGGGTCTCACCTAAACTTCGAGTCCTAGTCTCAAAGATCTAGCCACCGGGGACGTGAGAGGGCTGAAGGGGCCACTGCCTTTCCCAGCATTGGGAAGGTACTCCGTACCTAAAGTTGTGGCTGAAAGCTAGTCTAAAATATTGTTACGCTATTCTCTCCTAGACATTTTGTACTCCGTCCCCCTGCCTTCTCTTCCCAGCCTGCCTTTATTGTCTCAGGGGATGTGAAAAACAAGGTAGGAACCAGAGTCGGTAGGCTTTATGAGTTTTCCAATAGTCGCCACCAACTCTTGAGGATAAGGCTTGGGAAAGGGGGGCAGAACCTGAGAGACACAGGAGGGAGGGCGGGCCCTGCGGGCTTTGCTTTGAGGAGAGTGCAAGCCTCGGGGGTGGGGATGAGGCAGGGTTCTAGGAGGGAGGACATCCTAAGAGCTTGGGTGCCCAGCCTGGGTGGCATGTAGAAGGTCCAGGAGAATCTGATAGCCGGGCTTGCAGTGGGGCAGATGTTGAAAGAATATCAAAGGCGTCCAAAGAATGTCAGCTATCATGACCTGCTTACCTCTGTATGCCTTCATTCTAGATTCTGATGCAATTCCGGAAGAGGAAGAAACGTTTCTGAGATTGGCTAAAATAGAAGCCCTTATCTTTTCTAAGAGATGGAATTAAAGAATAAGTTGATGAATGCATGATAATGTAGAAAATGCCAAAGTGCAGAAAGATAAAGTAACCACTCCATGGTTACCCAGCAACTAATTACCGAAAAACAGTAGTCAAACCAAGACTAGAACCCAAAATCCAGTTCCTGCTCATTAGTCCTCATGACACCATTAAATTTCTGGATCCACTTGTCAATCATTAGTTGTTTCATTTTGGGATAAACAATAGTTAAACAAGCCAAACTAATCACCCTAGTATGGCCATGGTTTTCCTTATTGATTCCACTGTCATCAATGAGGGCTGCCCCTTTTCAAAAAACATAAACGTATGAGTAAGAACGATGTTGGGGATACAGAGATGATGGAGTCTGGCTTTGACTTTGACTTTGTGGAGCTCCCAGTCTAGTGATGGGAGAAGTACCCCTACAGAGCCAGCAGGAGCTGCTAGGAGGGCACCGAGGAGACTACTTAAATCAACTTGAAGATCCAGAAAGACTTCCTCGAGTTAGTGAAATTGAGCCAAGTTTTGAAGAGAGGCTAGCAGTTGGTTAGACAGTTTAGGTAAGGTCACAAAAGACAGAGAGAAAAAAAATCAAAGTCCAAAGTATAGGATGTGATGGAGGGTAAAGTGATCAATAGGGCTGAATATGAAGCTTCCTGTCACTCTGCAAGCTATTGATGGTAGGAAAGGATTTCAAATGGGTGAATGGCCCACCAGGTTTATGTTTTCAACTCTTTTCTAGCCAGACCCAAGAGGAGGTTATGAGCGCCGAGTAGGAAAGAGGCACGCTCTCCTTTTCTCAGCTGTCTGCCGTGTGTGCAGCATGCACACTGCCCTCTGATGTAAGGACCTCATCCCTGGCTGCTGCTCTTCCTGACAGAAACGGTGATTCCAAACTCATTCCGATGGTCACTCCAGTATCAGGAATCATCACTGCCTTGACTCTGACCACTTTCATTTTCCCCTCGCCACGTGAAACAAGTCATGCCTCAGACTGCAACCACATCAGGTCAGATCACGTGAAATTGTCCCTATTCATTTCATCCTCTCCCCACGCCCTTCCAGGACACACGTATTGAGTGCTGTCAGGCAAGCCTGGGGCTGCTGGCAGCAAAGTCATTGCTTCACCCACCAACCGCTCCTTGGGAGAAAGATGAAACTGTTGGCTCCAGAGAATTTTTACAAAGCCCACAGAAACCTTACATAGGACCAATATGATTCAGACATGGCTGTAGGGTTTTTGTTTTTAGTTTGCTAGGAACATGTCAAGGAGTGAGGGATATAAAGTTGTATGAGACACAGTTCTTATCCTCAGGAAGATCCTGGTGATGGGACAAATAGACGAGTAAAGAATAATAAACCAAAGTACTGCTGGTGGTGGCAGTAACAATAGAGTAGTAATCATAGCAGTAGTTGTTATTGCTATTGTAATATTTAACATTTGTTTAGTACTTACTGTGACCAGGCATCAGAAGTATGTAACATGTTGAATTCAGTCCCCTTCTCAAACATCATTCATCTGGTGGAAGCTGCAGCCAGGAGTTCTATCTCTCGAACCCATGCTAAAAACCTATAGCACCACGATGAGGGTTGGCTCAGCTGGCTACAGCAGTGAGCTACTTGGTAGCTTCTTGGAGACTATCATGTAGGAGATGATGCCTGACATAGATCTTGAAAGGCTCTTTAGAGTTAGGTAGTCTGAGGTGGTGATTTTTAGAGAGGTGATCCATACAGGGAGAGCAAAGTGTTGGAGGTGACATAAAAATAAAAATCATTATGAGTATCGTCGACTGAGTTTTTGAGAGAAGCAAAACTAAGAGAGAGTGAAATTTATACCAAGAAAGTGATTCATACAATTGCAGAAATGGGCAAGTTCCATGTCTGAGGCTCAGACGTCAGATGGGAAATCTTGTGTAGATGCGGGGTCTGAGGAACACAAGCACAACAGGGAGGTGATAGGCTTGTTGCAGAGGTGAAATAATCCCAGGTTTGTAAATCAGATCGCAGGCTACTGAGGATTCCTAGGATTGGAAGGCTATACAGCAGGCCATCATCTCTAGTCCAAGGAACCAGAGGTCGATGAGCCAGATGCAGGACCCAGTCCCAGCACAAACACCCAGCAAGCTTTTCCACTGCTTCCACTTATATTGGAAGCAGGCTACACCTCTAAGGAAACTTCCTCTCAATTTATTGGCTTCTCATAAAGGATCTCATTATGGAGGGGATTGCAATGTGTTAGAGCTCATCAAGGAGATTACTAGGTATTAACCTAGTACTCCGTTCAGTATTTACTGTCCATCCACTGAGAATTCTGGCCCTGTCAAGTTGGCACAAAATCTGAATTATCACAATGGATAAGTAAGCAGTGTGGTCTGCCGTATGTACGTAAGTGAAAATGGTGAGAGATAAGGTGGGTAGATGCGAATCCTCTTGCTGCTGCTCCCTAGCTGTAATGTTTGGAGTTAAAACTGTTATTCACTGGAATTCCATTAAAATGCTACAAGTTCCTGAATGTCCTTTATCTCTGATAACCAGAAGTTTTCCTCTTATTTTGTGTTATACTTAACAATATTTGTGTTGGGCCTGACAATGTAGCCCCCTGTGCCTTACCATTTGCTAGGCTTCAGCCTTCTGCCTTCCTGCTAGAGCTGAACTTCACATGTGGTAGATGCTCAATGATTTACTTACCTCACTAGTTTCAGGAGGAAGATTAGCAGAGCTTACTAAGTAGTGTAGTAGGTTACTTGTTGGTCTGCGAACCACAAAGTCAGTAGCTACCAGCTGCTCCAAGGGAGGGAGATGAAGCTCTCTCCTCCGGTAAAAATTTATATTCTCAGAAACACCACAAGCAGTTCTACTCCATCCTGTAGGGTTGCTATGAGTCAGAATCAACTCGACGGCAGTGAGTTTGGTTTGGTTTTAGGAGACTAAGCATTTGGTGACTGTATGGTTTATAAAAGTCTCTGAGTCAAGCGGAGACAAAACCTTGCATCAGGTGTGTTGGTAGAAGGAACCAGGGTGTGGGAATTGGGGCCCCGAGGGACGAAGAGTAGGTAGTTCTGGGACAGCATGGCAGCCCAGTAGCCAACCATGTGGAGAAGCAAAGGGGAGAAAGTACCTTTGTGACCTGGGGAAATGCTGAGAACAGAAGCAGATATAACCCTGAAAGCAACCCAAGACGGCCTAGGAGCCTGTGTGGGAGAAGGAGCTCCACCCCAAGGAAGCCATGCCCAAGTCTCCATTCAGGGCTCCTTTTCTGCTTACACCAGGGGCCAACACAGCCACAAAACAAAGGTGGCCCAAAGAAGTTCACCATCAATATCTCAAATGGACGGCATTCTTGGTGCCAGGACTCAGCTCCATCCCAGGGCCTGATAGGTTGCTTTAAATTTGGGAGGCCCACTGCCGAGGTCACAGCTTCCTGGCGTGAGACCAAGAACCCAAACCAAACTCACTGCCAGTGAGTTGATTCTGTCTCCTAGGAAACCTGTAGGCTAGAACTTCCCGTGTGGGTTTCGAAGGCCGTAAATCTTTATGTGAGCAGAAATCCCCATCTCTCTCCCACTCTCAAGCTGGTGAGCCTGACCTTGCAGTGAGCAGTCCGGCTCACAGCCCACTCTACCACCAAGCTCGTGACAGAGGGGCTTCCATGTGACTTGTATTTCTGCCAAGGAGGTGGAGTCGGGCTATACCACCTTTTTTTTTTTTTTTAAGGAAATCCTAGGCTGGTGTGCTCTGAAAAATCATATACCCAGCTGAATGGACTTATATCAGTACAATGGCCTCTGTGAAGCCACCACTCTGGACAAGAATTCCACAGCCTGATAAGGCTGATTGGTCATTAAAAGTACAGGCTTTAGCGTGAGATCCAGATGTAAATCCTGGCTCTGCAGTTTACTAGACCAGTCCCTTAATCTTTCAGAGCACTGGCTTCCACATCTGTAAAACGGAGACAATATCTCCCTCAAAGGACTGCTATAAAGATTACCTGTGATTGGCACACATTAAACCTTCCATAACCCATTGTTATTATTATATTTTAATTGCAAAGCCTTTGTCTCCTCTGTGCATGTGTTGTAGCACATGATAGACTGTACCCAGGCAAATGTCTAATGATTTCTGTACTCGTACGCCCTCTTATTAGTTGCACTTCCTTTAAAAACAGATTCGGTTTTGAAGTGACCCTCGATTCTAGATGGGCGGAAACTCCCTTCTCCTGTTGTGTTGGGGCAGCAGCCAACCTCGCGGCGCTGGTCGTGACAGCTGGGCTCACGTCAGAGGTCAGAGGGCAGGGCAAGGACACCCACAAGGAGAAGGGGGATCCCATGACATTAGAATCCTGCCCACGGCATTTCTCTAGACATCCAAATGAGATGAATACCAAAAGGAGCTGCCCTAGGAAAAGACAGCGGGGGCAGAAAGACAGAGGGTGGCAAGGACCTGGCTGCGGGCGTTGAGAAAAACTAGCATTTACTGTGATTCTTGGATCGGTGGCAGTGTTTTTCTCCAGGCTCTTTGTTCACGTTTTCCTCACAACATCTTCGGAAGGACTCTGTGAGAGATGGGTAAATAAACTTGTTTACTGATGAGGAAAGGAGGATCAGAGATTTTCTCAAGATCACACAGGCACACTGCATGCATATCTTTCTGATTCCAGAATGCCTTCTTATTCTGGGGGCTGCTTTTGAATGTGCATCAACACCGTGGGCCGGGAATATATCTCACCTCCCTTGTATTTATACACAGGGCTGGTCTTCGGCATCTCTGTGGCCCCTTTCAGCTCTAACACGTTGCCCTTGGCACCTTGGGATCTCTGCCTGGAGATACAGGGAGGTGAAAAGAACCCCCCCACCCCCCCAGCACACCAACTTACTTGATGCGGGATATCTTCCCATATAATTCAAATACCACTTCCCCCTCGGCTTTAATTATGACCATGCCAAACATCTTGACTCACAGTTATTACCATTTTCCATATTTGCTTCATCAGTATTGATCTCCCCCGCCCCCTCTGTCAGTCACACTGCGGCAGATTGTGTGTTGCTGTGATGCTGGAAGCTGGGCCACCAGTATTTCAAACCCCAGCAGGCCCACCACGCAGAACACATTGCAGTGGTGCAGCCAGACGAAGACCGACTAGGAGAAAGGGCTGGTGATCTATATACAACATTTTGCAACAGAGCATTGTCCAACTCATTTTATTTGGACAGGAAGGATTGATCACTTGAAAGGACAATTTTGTTTGGTGAATTAGAAGGTCGACAAGGGTGAGGGAGACCCTTGGTAAGATGGATTGGCACAGTAATCACAACATAGATGTGTTAGGCTGGTTTCTTTAGAGGAACAAAAACCAATGCCACTTATGTATGTCTAAGAAAAAAATTAGCTCAAGAGAGCAGCCCACACAGCCACAGAGTAGCCAAGCTCAGCCCAACTCAAGTCCATGCACACCAACACCCATGACCAAAGGACTGTAAATCGTACAATCTGAAGCCAAAGGAAGGAATAGTTTCAGAGCCTGAATTGTGGGATTGTGGTTTGCAGAAGGCTATGGATGACAGTGGGAGCCCAAGATACAATTGTGAGATCTACGTTGGAAATAAGTCTCTGGTGATTTCCCTCCATGCACGAGAAACTGGTTACCAAACAAGGTGCATTGGAGAGTTGACCATAGGACATCAAAATGATCACCCTTACTTGGACGGTTAAAATCTTGTCAGTTGATCCAAGCACATCAGGTCTGATCTGGTTTTTAACATTTTCTGTAGTTTTCTGTTCTGTTTTCCTATTCGAGTTTATCTCAGATGTGTTATGTCATTGGGGGAAACCCTCTTGAATTTTTGTTATATGTTCTTCTGTTTTTCAGTATGTGAACCCTAGGATTGATTAATCTATTTTGAGGGGCTACAGTGGGAGAGTGAGGGAGGTGGGAGTGGGTAAAGGGTAGCTGATGTCAAGAAACAAGAGAGTATTTTGAAACTGATTGTGGTAGCAATTTTTCAATACTGCTTGATGTGATTGAACTATGGAACAATATGATATCTGTATTAGCTCCCAATAAAATGGTTTTTTGGGGGAAAAAGTTTAGTTCTGTTGAACAATATAGCAATAAATAATAAACTCTTTGCCAATTGGGGAAAAATTATTAGCATGCTTATGGACTCCCAGTTCTTTGGACTTGAGCTAACAGCCTTCCGTATTGCCTGGAAGTCCCAGGAGTCATCAGCAGCCTGACGTCTGACTGGCCAGCCTGACGTCTGACTGGCCTCTCCAGTCACAAGCCTGACTGCTTACCTTTAATTCATCTTCATCTTCAGCCACTAGCCTGTGATTTTCTTGCCAATTTGGCACTCATCAGCCCCTGAAGAAACTCGTCAAGAGAAGCCTCTAGTTTAACATCTGACTCATGGACTGGGGACCCATATGAAAGCTGAACTTTCTTGCTTTGATAACTGTGTGAGCCTTTTTCTTGATATAAAGCAATTAATCTCTCTCTCTCTCTTTCTCTCTCTCTGTAGAGGAAGAGATAACCTAGCTTAAGATACATGATCTAAATGAAAGGGCACACAATTCTGTGGGGAAAGCTTCTCAAAAGCAAACCAAACTCACTTCCATCAAGAAGGGTTAGTGAATTGAAAACACCACCTTCAGAAACATGGAGGCCTCTATGGAAGGTATATTGAGTCACAATAGACACATTTTGATAATTTTGTGAACAAAAGTGTCTGTGATTTTATAGCAATACTTTTTACTTATCCTTGTACATGATTTTCATTATTTTTTATTATTATGTGAGTTGCTCTGTAGTCCTATAATGTTATTATTGTTACTTGGTCTCAAAAGACGAAATTCAACATCTATTATTTTACTTGTGATAAGCTTGCCATTGTTTATACCCTTCTGACTCTTGTAGGCATGAGACAAGTTATGACCTTTGTTAAGGCTTTCCAGATGGGCAGAGGCAGGGAACATCAAGCACAATTGATCTCCTTCTTCAGAGGATTTATCACCTCCACTCCACTTGCCTTTGGTAAAGATGAGAGCGAATAGGAATGGAATTACTGTTGCTTTCCTCTACATCCAGTCCTGGGCTTTTCCTTGTGTAGGTGGAAATAGCTGAATGAGGGATTAATAGAAGGAGGGCTGGTTGTAATGCAACTTGGTTTTAACTTCTGCCTCCATTCCCCTTCCTGTCTCTGCACAAAGTGCAAGAATTGAGATAATTTAATTTAAACAAATGGAATTCCAAAAAGAAATAAGAAAAAGGAGAAAGGATAGAAAAGGAATCCTGATCAGAAGACAGAAAACACAGACCAGAATTTCAAATTCTCTTGGAACCCAGGATTTCTGGAGCTTTGGAGGTTGCCTGGCTGGACCTCCACAATGATTACTCTGAGAAAATCTTTAAACCTTAAACCAAAAATAGTTCTCAAACCAAACAATAGTTTAGCTCTACTAGTAAAATGTCTACCTTGAACATTGTGCTCTTTTAAGGATTATTTATCAAATGGACAACTCCAAAGATTAGGTAGGAATTTCGGGGGGTCAGTGAGCTCATGTGAATGAAAGAGGAACAACTCAGAAAAGAAGGATGAGAAGGATTGTCCAACTTGAAGAGTATAATCCATGTCTCTGAATGGTAGTAAGGAAATTGTTGAATTTGTGCAAGCTTTATTGTATATATTCGCAACAACACTGAAACTGGAGCTTCTGTTAAAAAACAAACAAACAAA
>NW_022107431.1:95854555-95859886 GCF_000313985.2 Echinops telfairi | reverse complement strand
CAATGACTATTACCTGGCCTGTGGTTTTCTTATGCTTTAGTACATGCAGAATAAATTAGCTGAGTTCCAAATATACCACCTATTGGTCTTTGGCAGGTAATTATTTCATAGGCATCTGAAAAGTCTTGTGTGAGGGTCAGCATCCTTTTATAGCCATCAAGTCAGGAGCAGGTTAAAGTAATTATAATTTCAAGACCTGAAAAGAAGGGAGGATATCATGAGACAGAACGAACACGTGTGGAGAAAGAGGGTGGAAAGGTACCCAGGAAAAATCACCCGAAAGCATTGCTGTGGCTCACTCCTGACTCCAGCTACCCTCGAGAACACAGCAGAGTTGCCTGGTGGGATTTGCAAGGTTGTAAGTTTCACAGAAGTAGATTGCCTTATCTTTCACCCAGGGAGTCATGGAGGGGGGGTGTGTCAAAGGGTCAAACTGCTGGTATTTTGCTTAGTAGTCAAGCACTTATCCACCATGTCCCAAGGCTTCTTCGGGAAAAAATAGGGAAGGGAGAGAAGAGAGAATGAGGAGGGATGGAAGCGATGGCGAGGATGGAATAGAAAGGGTCTAAAATGTATCGCAGACCCAGTACTTGGTGAAATAACTTATGGCTTTTCCTGAAAATAGCTAGTATTCATGGAGTCTTCATTATTTTCCAAAGAAACGCTGGTGGTGGGCTGGTCACGTGCTCAGCTGCGAACAGAAATGTCAGTGGTGTGAACTTCTCAACTGCTCTGTGGGAGAATGGACTTAGAGATCTCTTCCGGTAAAGATGGCCATCTAGGAAATCCTGTGACCTTAACCACAGTTGCTTTGAGTTGCAATCAACTCGATGGCACGCAATCACTGCCACCACCAGCATGTACCAGACATGTTATGCACTTGACATAGATAATGTCATTTCATTCTCTTCCTGAGCCTAGACATTCAACCCTATAATGCACCCCATTTTCCAGCATCAGAAACAGAAATGCAGATGCTAAGTAATTTGCCCAAGGTCATGCTGTGAGCAAATGGCTGTGGCAGCCTCTGTTTCTTGCCACTCTCCAGCATCTCTCTTGCCTGTGCTGACAATATGCCTTCTACCACCACTACACTCCCAGGGGATGGATGATAGCCGGCTTAACCAGTTTGGGCTATTCTAGTCTCTTTCCTAATGCATATTTTCCCAGTCTCTCTTGCAAGTGGTCATGCAACCCAGTTCTGACAATGAAGTATAACAAAAGTAGGCCTGGGTGGGGTGAGGTATAGATTCTGGGAAATTTTTTCTGGCACAGTGAGTTAAGCATTGAGGCTTACTAATCAAAAGGTTGGCAGTTCAAACCCACTAGCTGCTCCACTAGAGAAAGATGAGGCTGCCTGCTCCTGTACATATTTATAGTCTCAAAAATATATTTTTTAAATCAATCATTTTATCGGGGGATCGTACAACTCTTATCACAATCCATACATACATCCATGTGTCAAGCACACTTGCACATTTGTTGCCATAATCATTCTCAAAACATTTTCTTTCTACTTGAGCCCTTGGTATCAGCTTCTCATTTTCCCCCCTCCCTCATGAACCCTTGATAATTTATAAATTATTATTATTTTGTCATGTCTTACACTGTCCAATGTCTCTCTTCACTCACTTCTCTGTTGTCTGTCCCCCTGGGAGGGGGTTATATGTAGATCCTTGTGATCAGTTTCCCCTTTTTATCCCACCTTTCCCTTCCCCTCCTGGTATCGCTATTCTCATTATTGGTCCTGAGGGGTTTATCTGTCCTGGATTTCCTGTGTTTCCAGCTCTTATTTGTACCAGTGTACATCCTCTGGTCTAGCCAGATGTGTAAAGTAGAATTGGGAACAGGTAAGCCCTCAGACGTTATATCTTTTGATAGCCGGGCACCACCAGCTTTCTTCACCACATTTGCTTATGCACCCATTTGTCTTCAGCAATGGTGTCAGGAAGGTGAGCATCATGGAATGCTAGTTTAATAGAATAAAGTGCTCTTGCATTGAGGGAGTACTTGAGTGGAGGCCAATGTCCATCTGCTACCTTAATACTAAACCTATAAATATGTGCACATAGATCTATTTCACCATCCTTAAATATAAATATATTTACATATGTACATGTCTGTATTTAAACCTCTATAAATGCCCTTTGCCTCCTAGTTCTTTCCTCAATTTCCTTTTACTTTCCTCTTGTCCCACTATCATTTTCAGCCTTCATTTGGGTTTCAGTAATTCTTCTCAGTTACATTGCCCTTGATCAAGCCCTACCAGGCCTCCTACACCCTCCTCACCACCGTTTTGGATCATTTGTTGTTCCCTTGTCCCTGGGTTTGTTCACACCTACTTCCTTTCCCCCGCCTCCCCCTCTCTCATGTCTTCCCCGGAACTGCCGGTCCTGTTGTAAATCCAATGGGGCAGTTTTACTCTGGCTTTCTACTCCCATAAAGAGTTGCAGTCTTGGAAACTCACAGGGGTTGTTCTGTCCTGTCCTATAGGGTCCCCGAGTTGGCATTGTCTAGATGGCAGTGAGCTTGGTTTTGGTTTGATGAGGTCACTATGAGTCAGAACTGACTCTATGGCAGTGGTCGAGTGGCTTTGTGAGAAGAAAGTACCTTTTGTCCTTGTTCTCTTCTTAACCCCTTAGGCTAAGAGCATTCCTTTATTGACTTGGGATGGTGACATAAAGATGGCTTGATGGAAGCTGTATCATCATCTTGCAACAGGCTCAGGAAAGGACGTCATGACGCTGAGGATGGCAGAGGGGGAAAGGAGAAGCGTCTGAGCTCTGAGGACGTCATTGGGCTGCAACTCTAATCCTGGATTCATCTCCTGCAGATTCCTTTTCACGTGATATAATCCGAAGTCAACTGCTGTTGAAGAACTTTCAGGTGTGTCCACATCTACAGCTGCATGTATAACAGCTCTATAGCAATGGAAGTGGAATTTGGACACAGGAAGTCTGTTTCTGTTTCAGACCCCAAGTTTGCTATTCAGTGCTGCAGAATTCTGCCTGCTCAGGCACCTCCCACCCCATCTTGATTCTACATCCACAGTTCTTATTCTTCACCCCGGAACAGAGTTGAAATGCAACAAAGTGTAGGAAAATGGGCACAAACTAAAATGTAATTTATTCTACCTTACTATCTAATCTGGGAATAAAAATTATAAACACAGCAAGGAAACTGTAGCTCAGACTACAAAGATCCCTTTCAAAGGACCCATATTCTGTGCCTCCCTGCATTGTTTTCACACAGCCTCGGTGCCTCTACTCAGAACTTCATTTTTTGCTAAAACGGGGACTTCATCCCTAACATAATTTCTTTCTTTGGTCTTCTCAATCTTTTACTCCCGGCACCCTATTCAGCACCAGTGTATCGCAAGGGCTTAATCAGTGCTTGTGGTATGGAATTAAAACTGCATGATGCCTTCCTCTACTGAGTAGTTATCAAAATCATAGGACTTTTAAAAATGACATTGACATATTACCATATTTCTGGTCTTCAGAGAATATAAAGATGAATAATTATTAAAAACTTAGCAAAATGCAAATTGCTGACGAGAGGGATTTGATCATTTAATGATGGCTAGGAAGTATGCAATTAACTTGTTGAACTTGATGAGGTGGGCTTTCAAAAGCTACCAGGTCATAAAAAGTGTAAATTGTAGGTACAATAAAAATTTCATTATCTTGTTCTTATTTTTTCAATATGACCATTTGGCTTATTCTCTTGGTTGAAATTTGAGCCTTGAGGGTGAATTCCATTCCAAGTTTGAGGGGTATCTGAGAGCCAGGCTCAGGGGTTCCACCAGACATGATCAAACCAGTAGTCCTGGTCATTGCTATGATTTTGACTTTTGTTCCATATTTTACTTCTACTCTCTGCAGGACCTCCTACTGTGATCTCTTTCAGAGTGGTCAGCAGTGGTAGTGGGCACGATCTACTCTTGATTTAAGGTCATGGAGGCTGAGGTTCACATGAGCCATTTGTCCTTTAGAAGGGGATGGAGAATTAAACAAGAGGTCCAAATACATCTGCTTCACAAACAGGGAATCATTTATACTGTGGCTCCGTGTCATTGAGGTGGGTCTGAGTCTTAGCATCCTTAAACACAGCAAAGTAAACACTGTTTGGTCTGGCACCATCCTCACAATGGTTGCTGTACTTTTTATCCCGTTGTTTCTGTCACTGTCTCAAACCATTTTATCAGGGGGCTTCCTCTTTTCACAGCCCTTCTTTTTATTTATCAGGCTTATGTTCTACCAGGATTGGTCCTTCCCGACAGCATGTCCAACACAAGAGCGACCCGGGACATTGTCCTTGACTTCTCCCAAGATATCTTTGTCTGTTCTTCTGGCAGTCTGGGTATATTCAATATTCTTCTCCCACACAATAATTCAAAGATGCAGCAATGTTTGGTCAGTCTTCCTTATTCATTGTCTAGTGTTAGCATGCATATGAAGTGAATGAAAAGACCATGGCTTGGGTCAGGTACATATTATTCCTCAGAGTTACATCTTTTCCCTGTAAAGATTTTCCCAATGCAATATACCATTTGATTTCTTGACCACTGTTCCATGGGCATTGATTGTGAATCTGAGAAAATGAAATGTTTGACTGTTTTAATCTTTTCTTTGTGTTGAAAAGTGTTCTGGAATCCCCATTCTGTGCAATTTTATCCAAAATTTTTCATAAATCTCATATGCAAAATGCTTTCACATAGTCAATAAAACACAGATAAATATCTTTTGGGCATTCTCTGCTTTCAGTCAAGATCCATATCAATGGTATCCCCTTTTCTGCATCCTCTTCAGAATCCAATTTAAATACCTGGAAATCCGCTGCTAACGTACTGCAACAAGCACTTTTTTTATTTTCTTCAGTAAAATTTTCTTGCTGAATTGGTATAGTTTGATACTTTCCACATTCCATAAATCACTTATCTTTGGAATGGGCACTAATGTGGATCTCTTCCAGTCACTCATCCAGGTAATTGTCTTCCAAATTTTTCAGCATAAACAAGTGAGTATTTCCAGAGTTATGTTCATGCAGTAGTTAAATAACCTGGTGTCAATATGAGAGGATTAAGAATGAAAGGGTGGAGGCTAGTCTGTCAATCAGATCATAGCCAAGAAGGCCTCTGTGTGGGCATGGCCTTCTCCCGAGGATTCTGGGAAATCTGGTTTATCCTCCTTGGAGGCATGTGGGGAACAGAAGGATTTCTCTTAAGTTATCTCCCCAAAATATGTACCAGACTTAGCTGCTTAAGCGTAACCGTACAATAGGCAGCGAAAGTAGGTCAGAGGTTATTCTCCTTAACATTGGCCATCTGTA
>NW_022107431.1:95852505-95853611 GCF_000313985.2 Echinops telfairi | reverse complement strand
GATAGTGGACTTATGGGCTTGAACTGGACTGGACTGGGATGCTTTCTTAATGCTACCCTTTATATAAAACTCTCTCTTATACACATATGAGTGTCTATGAATTTGTTTCTCTGGTCTACCCAGACTGACACAATTCACTTGTTGAAATGTATCACTTGGTATTATATTGATTTTCAAACACTTCTTTTTCAGCAATGCCTTCAGTATGCTTGGACTTTTTCCTTCAGTTTTATTGGTTTTGACCATTAGGAGGATAAGAATTCCATTATTAAGTGCTTTATTTGGTCATAAACTTAGTGATACCTAGGTCAGACCATGCCTTCTGATTATGATGACTTGTGTTCATAAGGAAGTCTTGCCCTCTGACATCATTGCTTTAAATGGAATTCCACTTGATGTAAAATGCTTTTCCCCTATAAAAATGATATTTAAGCTCAAAGTGTAGGTCAAGGTACAATGATATGCAAAATTTAAGCTTCCTTACAATGAATTGAATAGAAATGGACACAAAGAATTCAGTAAAAGGTGTCAACTAAATCCACATGGAAGAAGCACATCAGCTTGTGTGAGACAAGGATTGAACATAATAAAATTCAAATCCAAAAGAAGGCATGGTAACAGAGCTTAAATCATGAACATCTGGTTTGCAGAAGCCTATGGAGAACAGTGGAATTCCCAAATCCATTTGTAGGGTCCACACATTAATTCAGCCTCTGGTGAATTCCCTCTGACCATAGTTGAGGGAAGTACATAGGCTTGCTATCAGATAAAGAGCACTGTAAAGTTGATGATAGCAAATGAAGTTAAAATGTAACACGTTTTACCAGGCCTCCTACACCCTCCTCACCACTGATTTGGATCACTTGTGATAGGGCGTGACCAAGGGTAATGTAACCCAGCAGAATTACTGAAACCCAAATGAAGGCTGAACATGATAGTGGGACAAGAGGAAAGTAAAAGGATATAGAGGAAAGAACTAGGAGGCAAAGGGCATTTATAGAGGTCTAAATACAGGCATGTACATATGTAAATATATTTATGAAGATGGGGAAATAGATCTATGTGCATATATGTATAGCTTTAGTATTAAGGTAGCAGATGGACAT
>NW_022107431.1:95848950-95851110 GCF_000313985.2 Echinops telfairi | reverse complement strand
AAAATTTTATTTCTAGGAAACAATAGCAAAATTTAAAGGTAAAGACCTTCCATTCTTCTCACAATCCTTATAGCTCACTGGGTTAAAAAGCACTAGAAGAAACTGCTAATGATGTCCTTTCAAAGTGGACACTTCTTAATCCTGGGAAAAAGGAATCATAAAAATAATTACTACAACCATAACAACACTTCGTTTAACTTGATATTTCCATTTTCTGAAATTGTATTTACATGTAAACATTTTCTTATACTTCCTCTGTTCCAATTATTCTAAATGGCCTTTATGCCAAGCATAATGAGATACTATAATGAATTCTGAAAACTCATTAGCAATTTATTTATGAGGAATCAAAATAGTTTTAGAATTCAACAGTAACCTAAATGCAAATTTTATGTTTATTGTAATATGGCAATTAGACAGAAAATAGGGAACTAATAACCCCCCAAATATAGTGAAGTGTTGGAAATTCCTGTAATTTGTGTTACATAGAATTATATAAGCAATATAATCACTTAATTTTGTTATTGTGATACCATCTCCTTTGGTGGAATGTGATCTTGGCAGGAGAATATATATGTGTATTGCTCCTAGCATTCCAGTGCCTCGATGCACAGGCTTATTCCAAACAGAACATGTTTAAACACCACTCAGCGATCAGTGGGTAGCTGCAGACAATCCTCTCAGGACTGCGCTTCACTCCTTGCCACGTCTTCAGAAAAGGCCTCATCAGAACACAAGCTTCAGAGGGGATCCGCTGGGCCAGCTAAATGTATGGCAGAGAGGTCCTTTTAGAAGGTTATGGTGGCTAACGTTTGGGATTCCCAAGGGATGATCTTGATAGACTTTCTTAAAGGACACATGGTGATCATCGGGATTTGGGGAGAAGCTTTAAGAAAATTAAAAATTGCATTTGCGAGGGACAATCAAAACGAAACAGGATCATTGTTGTGCCAACGAACTTCTCCCCATCATGGCAATGCACCTGTTCACTCTTTGAAGGTGCCAAGGGTTGTCTTAGGACAATTTCCTTGGGAAGCCTTGTCTCTTCCTCTCCACAGTCCTGATCTTGTCCCTTAGATTTCTTTTTGATGCCCCTTACATACATTTACCCATTGTTGTTGAGTTGATTCTGGCTCATCGCTACTCTGCAGCACAGTACAGAATTGCCCTATAACATACTAAGGCTATCATCCTTATGGGAGCTGACTGTCACATCTTCCTCCTCTGGAGAAGCCGGCAGACTCAAACCACCAAAAACTTAACCACTGTGCTACTAAAAACTCATAAGAGAGAAAAAAATCAATTTTTTCCAAATGTAGCATATGATTAAGCAATAATCTCTATGAAAGATCTCTCTGTAGGGCTAGGGACTTCGTTGGATGTATTGCTGAATCCTCAACAATTAGCATAGCATCTGGAATCTAATGGGCATGGATGGAGATAGCTGCAAAGTAATTAACTGCATAGAAGGGCATTCGTTTTTCGTACAGTTTTCAAAACCTGGTAATAATTTCAGGAAGATAGGATGACAGTGGGAACAAGGCATTGGGGAATGAAAGTGTTTCCTTCTACCAGAAAGGATGTGGAGCCCCATAGGTTGGGTGAGTACGAATTAATTCAATATTATGCCCTGGATGTTGATTCCAAGTTGAAATCTTTGTTATGTGGCTCTGTTTCTTAAACAAGAGTACTGAGTATTCCATCTAATGTAGGGAGTTGGTTGAGATGGATCGGTAGCTATTGTCAAGTCAACTGTGACTCATGGTGACCCTGTTGCTGTTATTGGATGCTAAGAAGCTGGTTCCGATTTATATTGGCCCTATGCACAACAGGGCAAACACGCCCCAGTTTTGCACCATCCTTGCAATCGTTTCGTTGCAGCCACATTGTCAATCCATTTCCTTGACAATCTTCCTACTTTTCATCTAATAGTCTACTTTACCGAGCACGATGTCTTTTTCCAGGGACTTTCTTGATAACATGTCCAATGTACATGAGATGAATTCTCAATATTCTCACTTCCAAGGAACATTGTCACTGGATTCCCCCCGAACCCCCCAAAACATGTATTTGTTCTTCTGGCAGCCCACAGTCCTTTCAATATATTTTGCTAATATAAAAATTCAAATGCATCAATTTTTCTGTAGTCTTCCTTATTCG
>NW_022107431.1:95846477-95848678 GCF_000313985.2 Echinops telfairi | reverse complement strand
CTAGACATAGAAACACAGAAAAACTTTAATTGAAAAGAAAGAAAATGTTAACAACTGAAACAACTTTTAGATGATTAAAAAGGGAGATCAAATGATAAGGTATTACATTTTAATTTAACTACATCTGCCATAATCCACTTTATAACGCTCTCTGTCTGATAGCAAGGCTGTTCCATCCATCAACTATGGTCAGAGGGAATTGAGGCTTAATCCATATGGAGGCCCTGCAAATGGAGTTTGGGCTTCTACTGGCATCTATAATTTTCTACAAACTGGATGTTCACAATTTAAAATCTGATACCATTCCCTCCTTCAGATTTGGATTTTCTTATGTGCAATCCTTGTCTCACACAGGCTGGTATGCTTCTTCCATCTGGACTTTTGCCTCATTTAGATGGCTGCTTCTTTTAAGACAAACCTCTAAGACCCCAGATGCTATTCTTTCAGATAACCAGGCACTACCTGTTTTCTTCACCACACTTGGCTGTAGCACCCATATCTTCAGTGATCTCTTGGTGGGGGAGAATATTTAGCAGGATTATGTCATAAGAACTAATTGTTCTTTGAGACTGGAATTAAGTGTGACCCCAAATCCGTCTATATATCTATGGCTTAAATATGTCTCTGGTTCCCTTTAAAGACATCGTTATAATTTTATGATAGAGAACACTATAAATCATCTCCCCTGGTTCATAAGGTATGTCTTTTGACAGTGCCACTAATTTAGCCAATGCAGCAGAATTTAAAACACTTTTGAGAAAAGGAAATTATACAAATACGGGCTAGCTTCAGACCTCAATACTTGATATTGACTCTTAAGTGACTGGACACTATCACATGAAAAATGGAGATTGATGATAGGGCAAACCTTTCAAGAACACTGACTCTTGAAGGCAGAACCACGCTGACCAGACTGATTCATGTCATAAGAAAAAAAGGAAGGCATTGAAATAGTAATTACATCGCAGTCCCACGCCACCATTCATTGGGTGCTCTCCCAAAGCAAGAGATTTGAACCCAAGTCCATTGACCAATTCAGTGACTTTGGGATAGCAGTCATCTGCTTCTTCCCACACTAGAGTGTTTCAGCTTTAAGTTCCTTAAGTTTGCTACAGGTGAGTTTGAGGTGAAACGGAACTTGCTTTCGTGGGGTTTCCACATCACATGAAGGATGTGGTGTGCCTTGAAAAGACAGAGTCTAAAGTCCCCGTAGTCTATAGTATACAGCCTGGACCACCAAGGGATGGGTAGAAAGTAAGGCAACAGTGTGCAATCAGTAACATATTACTGGGCATATTCTCCCCTTGGGTTCTGTCAGAGAAAACCAGCCTCTAACAACCAAAGGGTCAGTAGGTGCAATTGTATGGTTATAATATATGATTATAGTAAAGTCATCGAGAATAGGAAAGATAGGAGTCAGACACATTGTATGGTAGCATGCTCACCTCAGCACCTCTTCATGGTCCATGTGGAAGTGGGAGAGAAGAGAGAGGTCTTTACTATCTTGAGATATGTGTAGGTAGCCATAAGATATGCATATTCAGTAGTTACATATGTCACAAGGTGGGTGGAATCTAAGTAAGGTCCCTGAGCTCACAGGTGAGGAAACCTAATACCGGCATAGGGGAAAGGTGCAAGGGGGGCTGGGTGTCACACAGGAAGAGATAGCAAGAGGATGTCTGCTTCTATTGCAGTGTTTCTCAAACTTCCTAATGCGCGACCCTTTAAAACAGCTCCTTATGTTGTGGTGACCCCCCAACCATAAAATTCTTTTCATTGCTACTTCATAACTGTGATTTTTTTTAATGTTATGAACCGGGGGACCCCTGTGAAAGGGTTGTTTGAGTCCCAAAGGGGTCGCAACCTACAGGTTGAGAACCACTGTATAGGGAGATAAAATCAACCACATGCTCACTTTAAGGCAGCATAGCTGTTAGGGGAGAATCTGTGGGACTATTCAAAGCAGGATAATATACTTGGACTTTACCTCTAACCTACTGAAGTGGAGGCTTTCCTACCGTGGAATACTAGCTTTCCAGATTCCCTCTGTTATTAAGTTAGGGAATCTAGTCCTAGTCATATTGCCCTCAGTGTTAGTTTCCCACAGTTCTAGATAAGTATTGTTAATCATTTTTGCTCCCCATGGGAGGTTGCTCCATGTGGTTTACTCACCAACATTAAGTATAATAGTGTTAAAAAAA
>NW_022107431.1:95835383-95845439 GCF_000313985.2 Echinops telfairi | reverse complement strand
TAAATGCCCTTTGCCTCCTAGTTCTTTCCTCTATTTCCTTTTACTTTCCTCTTGTCCCACTATCATGCTCAGCCTTCATTTGAGTTTCAGTAAGTCCTCTTGGTTACATTACCCTTGATCAAGCCCTACCAGACCTCCTAGACCCTCCTCGCCACTGATTTTGGATCACTTGTTCTCTTGTCCCTGGGTTTATTAACACCACTTCCTTTCCCCCACCTTCCCCTCTCCCATGTCCCCCAGAACCGTTGGTCCTGTTGTTTTCTCCTCCAGATTATTTATCTAGCCTATCTTATGTAGAGAGACCTGCAGAGATAATAATATGTACAAAAACAAAACAGCAAAACAACAAAAGAAAACAAAACAACAACAAACCAATGACAAAAAGAAAAATAAAAGCCTGTAAATAGTTCAAGGTCTGTTTGTTGACCTTTAGGAATGTTTTCCTGTACATTCTGTTGGGGTGCCACACCCTGTCCCCAAAGTCTACTTTTGGTACTCCTTCGGGACTTCCTTGCTCTGCTCCTTTTGCTGTTCTGTTGCACACCCTTAGTGTTTTAGCTCTGTGTGGAGGGGTCAGATTGGGCACAATTCCCATATTGTGTCTCCAGTGTTGTCCGCCATAGGGCCATGGGTCAGTGAGGGATGTCATGTCTCATAGTGGGATTAGCCATTTGGTTCACTCTGAGCATTGGCTGCTCTGAGCAAGGATATTGTCCTCAAGGTTTGGTGGGCCAGGATGTGCTCCATTCTCTCTTCCTCCCCCTTCATTTGCTCCCGTGTGCTCTGATCAGACATGTCCCTTTCCCTGAGCTGTAGCTTCAGCGCTGTCCTCTGAAGTAAATTCTTCCGCAAGGTGGGGGGGGGGGATGTATAATGTTCTTAATGTTTTCCCACATCTCCTCAGCTTTTCTGTCATTAGTATTCAATGTGTCAAATCTGTTCTTGAGTTGTTCTCAACATTCAGGTGGGATATACTCAAAGATATATTTTAATTCTCATGGACTTGCTTGAATTTTCTTCAACTTCAACATGAACTTGCATATGAGCAATTGATGGTTTGTTCCACAATCACCCCCTGGCTACTAATATTGAGCTTCTCCATGGCTTTTTCCTGCAAATGTAGTCAACTTGATTCCAGTATATTTGATCTGTTGAGGTATTTGAAATGAAGTCGTTGGTTTTGCAAAATTGTATCCTGCGATTTCCAACTTTATTTATATCATCAATGACATATTTTCCACCTACAGTTCCTTCCTTTTTGTTTCTATCTTTCCCATTCCAATTGGAAATAATTATCAATGCATCTTAATTACATGTTAGATCAATTTCAGACTTAGGAAGTTCAGAGAATACTTCAATTTATTCATCAATACCTTTAGTGATTGGCATGTAAATTTGAATAATAGTTGTACTTATTGGACTTCCTTGTGGTGTACAGATGTTATCCTATCACAGATAACAGTATAATTCAAGATAGATCTAGAAATGTTCTTTTTGGTGATTAATGTGGCATTCATCTGGAACTTTTCATTCCTGACAATAGTAAACCATATGAATGTCTGATTCAAAATAGTCAATTCCAGTCGATTTCAGTTCACTGATGCTTAGCTGTGTTAGTATGGGTTGAATATAGAAACAAATCTTGGGGCACTCAAATGTATATGTAAGAGAGAACGTTATATCAGATAGAAGTAATTATGCACCAATAAAACATCCCATTCCTGTCCAGATCAAGTCCATAAGTTCTATATTAGCCCAAACGCCTGATATTAACCCATGAATTCCTCTTCAGACTCACCCAGCACATGCAATGATGCAGAATGCAGGAAGATCATAGGCCATTGGGTAGAAAGTTTTGTGGATCCAGTGGCAGTGACAGCAACTCAGTGCTGGCACAGGTCTCCACATGTCTCCTTCAGCTCCAGGGCTCTGGCTGCCATCAGCATAGCTCCATCTGGCTTGTCAACAGGAATGTGAAGCAGGGTGTGTCCCTCCTCCAGTAAGGAGGAAGAAGTTCCCAGAATCCTCATGAGAAGGCAATGCCCACAAGGAGGGATCAATGAGGCTGTAACCTGATTGACAGGCTAGACTCTTCCCCCCTTCATTCTTTTATAAAGTCGGCATAAAATTGTGTAACTACCACACTAGGATATTAATCTTTATGTATTCCACTTCATTTTTGATGATTTCCAATTATCCTAGATTCATCCTCAGGATGAATGCCATGTTCCAGTTATTAATGTGTGTTTTCAGGTGTTTGTTCTCATTTTGAGTCATGCCCATCAATAAATGAAGTTCCTGAAAGCTTTACCCCATCCGTATCATTATGGTCAATCCTACTTTGAGGAAGTAGTTCTACTCCACCTGTACTTTGTGTGCCATCTGGCCTCATAATATGAGCTCATTGTCTGGCACAAATTTTCACTGTTATTTGTAAGGTTTCAGAGACTAACCCCTCATAAGCAAACAGTCTATTCCTTTTCTATCATCTGTTCTACTCTCGAAGCTCCATTAAAATCTACTGACCTTGGGTGACTCTGCTGGCATTTGAAATACCAGTAACATAGTTTCAGCATCACTGTCACACACAGGCCACCTCAGTTCTGAGAGACTGATAGATGGTGACCCTCTGCACAACAAAATGAAATGTTGCCTATTCCTTCTGCACCCTCATATCACGGGCATGTTTCATACCATTGTTGTGGCTATGGTGTCAATTCACCTCACCCGAACATGATGTCTTCCTCGTGAAATTGAACCTTCCAGGTGATGTGTTCCAAAGCAAGTCTGACAATGTTCTACTGTGGTCCATAAGGGTTTCATGGGCTACCTTGGGGAAACAGACTGTCGAGCATTTCTTTGACTGTCTATTTTAACATGAAAGCTCCACTGAAGCCTGTCCACCATGGGTGGGCTTGCTGCTATTTGAAATACCAGAAGCACAGCTTCCAGCAGCAGCGTGATAACATGTGAGCCGCCGCAACACCCCAACAGACAGGTAGGTGGTGATTGGTTATTACAGCTGTTGCTAACTTAGATTTCATTTGATCAAGAATAGATAGAATCTATCGGATGGAAAAAACTACAATAGTAGATACATTTTCTTATTATGAACGTCTAGCTGCATTGTTTGCTGTATTGCTACTTCATCCCACCAAGATTCGCTTCCTCTGATGTATGACTTCTGCATGTCATCAACATCAAAAAGATTCTCTTAGTTACTTTGATTGAACATGACACCGTACAGAGGCTTAGACACACCAAATCCTTGTCATTTCCCCATCCTACCACCAATTGCCTTGTCATTTTAGGAAGTTAAAATTACAGACATGAGGTGGAATTAATGACAGGATTTACATGCTCTATGGAAACTGAGGCAGTTTCCGGATTTATTTTGCATGACTCATAATAGCTGGTACTTATTGGGTCTTTACCATGTGCTAGGCATATAAAGAGTACTTTACGTACATTATTTCCGTTAGTCCCTTCCCACCCTCCAACAACTCTGAGGCGAGTACTAATATTCTTAGGACACAGAGTCAGAAGGTGAAGTATCGGCAATTTAAATAAACTAGACCATTAATTCAAGTCTGGCTCCAAGGTCCGTGCTCTGACTGGGTGGGCATTCTCTGACCCCTCACTGACCTCTAGCTCACATCCTCCACTCCCATAATCCTGTCATCTACTGAGAGCCAAATGTGCTGACTCCGACATCCGCTTGGAGCTGAGCAGATATTGTGACAGGCAAACAGAGTGGAGTCTGAATTTACCTAAAAAGTTATTTGTTTCTATAATTTTTAAAAACAGTAATAATTTAGAAAATTAAGTTAAATCCTTCCAGCAGTAGACAGTTCTCATTTAAGTGTTGCTCAGAAAAGGGCATTCCTGATAGAACAGAATTATCCACCAGATTCAATTCTACCCTAAAAATAAGCTCTCGACAGTTGAGATTGTTCCATTATTTAATCTGTAGATAAACCTTCCTGAAGGATGTTTATGCTCTCTGGTTCCCTATTCTAGCGTCTGCCCTGGTTCTCTTCCTCTCCTGTCACTTTTGGCTTGCAGATACAAGAGTCTACATGGTTGCCTCCCCTCTCTACCTCATCAACCATCACCCCTCAAGCCACTGTGATCTGGCCTCTGCCTACTGAAAGTGCTCTCAGAAAGGTCAGCAAAGATAATAAGCCATCGTTATAATCTCAGCTATGCTTCTGGAATGTTTCTGGGATATCAAACACTGGGCTCAGCATTTTATATCATTGCGGGGAGAAATCTAGTCAACCATGGGCAGCCTGTTGTCTTTGTGTGCCTTCAAGTTAATTCCAGCTCCCGGTGATCTGATAGGACACACCAGAACTGCCCTGCACAGGAGAACATTTTAATGGAAGCAGATTGCCAGCTCTTTTCTCCCTAAGAGGTGCATTTGACCCACCGACTTTTCTCTCAGCAGCCGTGAGTTGAACCATTGGGCCACCGGGGTTCCTTTGAAGCTGCAAACAGGCTGCCATCGAGTTGATTCTGACTCACAGCAACTCTGTGCGATAGGGTAGAACCGCCTCTTAGAGCTTTCAAGGCTGCAGCCTTTACGGAAAGAGTGCCACTTCTTTTTCCTGCAGAGGAGCTGGTGGATGCAATTGGCAGACCTTTTGGTTAGCAGCAAAGCATTTTACTCCTGTGTCACCCAGGTACCCTTTAGAGTAGTATAAACAACAACAACAACAAAATTGAACCCACTGCTATTGAGTCAAAGCCGACTCAAAGCATCCCTATAGAGGGTTTCTAAGGTGCTCTATCTTTTTAGGGCAGACAGCTGGTGGACTTGAGTGTAGCAGCCCAATGTCTAACTACATCGCACCGGGCCTCCTGTGAGTATAGAAATCTCCAAACTCATTGCCATTGAATTGATTCCTACTCACAGCGGCCCTAGCGGACAGGATAGAACTGCCCCTGTGGGCTTCCAAGACTGTAGCTCTTTATGAGAGAAGAAAGGTTCATCTTTCTCTCGTGGAGTGGAGTTAGTGGTTTTGAACTTCTGACCTTGTGATTAGCATCCACTATGCTACCAGGACCTCAAATAATCCTGGCTTCATTGAACAAGGTTTTGAACCTCAAGGTTAAAAAATGAGAGTATTTCAGACAAAAATCCATGAGCTGTGCTGTCTAGTTTGCTGTGCTTCTCCCGATACTCTGGCCTCATTTATTTGCACTGTACTTACCTCCCTCGCTGGATGGTTCTCACCTCCCCCATTGTGTCCCTTGCTTGATCCTTGTGTTAGTCTGGGTACTTTACAGAAACAAATCCACAGAAACTCATGTATAAGAGAGAGTTTTATATAAAGGTTAAGTGCACATCAAGAAAACATCCCAACCCCGTGCTACCCAAGTCCACAAGTCCAACATTAACCCATATGTCTGACACCAATCCACAAAGCCCTCCTCCATCTCACAAAACACACACAATGATGCCAACTGCAGGAGGAAAGCCGAGTCAGTGAATGTATAAACATCTCAGTGCTGGCAGGGGTCTGCACACGTCTGCTCCAGCACCCAGGGCTGCATCCGGGTATGTCCATGTGGCTTCTCCTCAGGGATGTCTCACAGGAAGTGAACCTTGCCAGCTGAAGCAGGGAACTGGCTAAGGCAGCTGCACTCTGGTCCGACCATCAGAAAGCAAGAGACCTGAGAACTAGAAAGGCGAGGCTCACCAAGCCATTTATCCCTCTACCTTCAATTAACCCCACATGTGTTTATCGGCCAGGTTGGCACAATAAACTAACTACCTCAATCCTGTTAGGAACATATGCATGATTTACTGCCCATGTGTGACATCAATATTCTGGTCATGGTAGTGTGTTGCCAAATAAAAAAACCTGCTTAAACTCATGCGGTATAAAAGAGAGCGATAGGCTATTAGACTCGTCAGGATAGGAACGGAAGAGCTGCCCTCCTGGCAGAGCTGGATTCCTGAGACTGAGACCAGAAGTGAGACACAAGAGGCCTCCTTTTGTGTGTTTCTGCTTTTTCTTTTGTCACAAACCGACATCTTCTTTTGACTCATCATTCCATTCATGTCACCGACTCAGCTTGCCCCTCCACACCTGGCTCCCTTAACTCACCATTTCTGTCTGCTCCTACTGCTAATTGCCTTTGTTCCACCTGTAAATTCCTGAAAGAGAAAATTGGTGGAGACACACACACACACACACACACACACACAAACTTGGCCACCTATGTCATAAATTCCTTTCAAGATGCTATAGAGCACACGAAAGCAAATGTCCAGATGGGACCCAAACAGCTGTGGCCAGAGGGACAGGCTGTGGGCTGGCAGGTAACAGAAGAGGTAATTTAGACAATCTCCTAGATATAATTAATCCTCACAATCTTGAGTGATAGGCATTCTTTACACTTATTTTGTAGCCCCCATAAAACAAAACAAAACCCCCAACAAAAACCAAGGCTTAAGGAACCGATGGAATTTGCCCAGGGTATTAAGCAGCAGGGCTGGAATGTGAACTGCTGAACTAACTCCCTAACCGACAAGCCTCCCATTTCATGATCCTCGTTCTGGATTTCCAAGCTGAGCAACCTTCTTAGTGCTTCTGTACTTGAAATGTGAAGTTCTTTTCCTGGGCTCTTTTATGGTACTCTTTGGGAGTTGCTCTTTACTGATGGCTCAACCTGTTCTTTTATAATCCTTTTGCTCCTTCTAGTTCATAAGTGCAGGGGTTCTCCAAGGGACTCCTTCTAGTTCCTTCTCATCTCTTTCTTTACCTTCCCCTCAGGCAAAGCCATGGCCTTCTACAGATTTGGATATAGTCAGGCCCCCTGGTTTCTGAACTTGAGATTCTTAGACCACCCTCCCCAAGGGATTTGTGCATAGGATTAGGGTGTCTATGAACTCGAATGAGGGGGAAAAAATCACACCTGTGTATTTTCACCAAATTCTACATGGGATATAACAAGTTCCTCCATTATAAATGTAGGCAACAGACCACTGTAATTGCAGCAACATTATAGGAACTTGTCACCAAGAAAACTCACAGGAATTTTCATATTTATAATTATTGTAATTATACATAATTGTAATTATACTATTACAGCTACCACTAAATTTTGGTATTTTAGGCTTTAATAAAAATGTATTTATGTATCACCCTCTCACAGATGTGCATAGTTCACTTTTTTTAATAATGACTACTTTTGTTTGCAAGTCTATTGTTTTCAGTTTCTAAGTCTATGTTTATCCATTTCTGAGTTTAAAACACACTCTTAAAAGAAGTGGTCAAAGATTTCATCAGGTTCCAAAGGGTCCTTGGCAGACTCACCAGGGATCTCAGTTTCTCAAGTTGGGTCTTCAAGTTACCACCGCCCTGCCCTGTGTGCGGATTTCCTTGTCAGACTGACATCTGCTCCTGCTCCTGCTGTGGTTTGATACCCTGGAGTTGATGTTGGACCGCTTGTTCACATCCTGGATTGCTTTTTGCCTCTCTGTCACCCCTCCATGTTGCTCCCTAACTCTGAGTCTCAGCCTCACACTGGCCTTCATGGGTTCCTTGACTGCTGACACACTTTGTCCAGCACACAAGCTCAAGAGGTGATCTTTTTTTCATCCAGAGTGGAAAAGTGGAGCTCCACACTGCCAGAGTAATCTTGAAACCCAGTTCCGATTGTATTCTTCTCTTTCATAGAATGCTTAAAAATCAAGTACAAACATCTCTGAGTGCTTTTGCGTGCAGGAAACCGAAATCTATTTGAGCTGCCTGAGGTAAGATAAGTGTTTTGTGATATAGTTATAGAAGCTTCAAGGTCAGGGATACAAAAACAGGTGTGAACCAGAACCAGGGATTTAAAAACTTTTTCTATGCATGTCTTTTGTGGGAGATCGTGTCTCTGTCATTTTGCCCTAGACACTAAATAAGGAAGCCTATCTCAACCCAACTTTGCAAAACAATCAACAAACTGCACCTGGCCTTTGGGTCATAGTTTAAGTCCTCTGGGCTAAAGCATTACCGGGATTCTCACCACTCATCTAAGAAAGCCTGACGACAGAGTGAGTTACACATTGGGTGACTAACTGCAAGGTCGGCAGTTTGAATCCTCTGGCTGCTTCTTGGGAGAAAGATGAGCCTTTCTGCTCCCAAAGAGGCAGTTCTACTTTGTTCATAGAGCCGCTGTGTGTGAGTCAGTCAACTTGCTAACAGTGAGCACCACTCCCCTCTGTCACCCTCCACGTGCCTACTTTGCTGTTCTCCGCCTACTGACTAGCTTCCTCTGCATCTCTGGTTCTCACGTTGGAACATGGCTTCTTGAAAGCTCAGAGCTTCCAGCTCTATAATTCAGGCCACAGAAAGCTTTCTCTTTTTCCAGACTCAAATCCAAATCTTAGGGTAGGAATATTGTTTGACCTTCTTGGGTCAGGTGCTCACTCACAAACCCGTTCGCTGTGACCAGGGAGTTGAGTCTTGCTGTATGAACATGGTTGAGGGACACCACCCTACAACCTCTTGGGTCAGAGCAGGAGGAACTGGTTTCAGAAAAGGGCAAAGAGCTGGGTAGACAACCCGGTTGCATTCACTCAAACCTAGGTTTTCGGCATCAATTCCTACATGTTCCCTCTTACCCTTTCTGAAGCCAAACTGACTGTTCTCCTCACGTATGCTTTATGTTCTTACTCTGCATCTCCCAGGCTGCCCATGGACATACTTACGGTGCTTCCTAAAAGGTCACCTCTTCCTTCCTTCTTCTTTTTTCATTAGAAGATCGCTTTACTGGGGGCTCTTTCAGCTCTTACAACAACCCACACATCAATTATCAAGCATATTTGTACACATGTCGCCATCATTATTTTCTAAATATTTACTTTCTATTGAGCCCTTGGTATCAGCTCCCCTTTTCCCCCTCACTCCCTCGTGACCCTTTGATAAATAATAAATTATTATCATTTTCATGTCAACAGCGACCGCTGAACCCTTCCCCCACAGTTTGGGTTATTTGTCCCCTTGAGGGTGTGTGGTTATGTGTTGATCATTGCGGTCGGTTCCACCTTCCTCCCTTGCTCTCCCCACCTTCCCCTTACACTCTTGGTATTGCTACTCCTATTCCTGCTCCTGGATTCTGTGTGTCATGATCTCTTTTATATGTACCTGTGCACATGCTCTGGTCTAGCCTGCAGTGAAAGGCAGGACTGGGGTCATGATAGTGGGGGTGGGGGGGGGTGGAAGCCTCAAGGAATCTCGAGGAATGTTGTGTGTTCCATTGGTGCTATACTGAGCCCTGGTTGACTCATCCCTTCCTTGTGACCCTTCTGTGAGGGGATGGCCCATTGTCGACAGATGAGTTTTGGGTGTCTGCTCCAACCCCATAGTTCTCAACAATTTTTTGTTTGTTTGAGGTCTTCTGACACCTGTTTCCTGATCCCATTGACACCTCGTGATAGCACAGACTGTTATGCTTCTTCCATGTGGACTTGTTGCTTCTCAGCTAGATGGCTGCTTGTTAAAACTTCAAGCCTTTGAGACCCCAGATACTATATCTTTTGATAGCCAGGCACCATCAGCTTTCTTCACCACATTTGCTTGTGCACCCATTTTGTTTCCAGTGATTGTGTGGGGAGGGTGAGCATCACAGAATGCTAGGTTGTTAGAACAATGTGTTCTTGCACTGAGGGAGGGCTTGAACAGAGGCCCAAAGTCTGTTCGCTACCTCAGTGTATTGCCATATAAATATTTGTACATAGGCCAATACCTCTATTTTAATGAATTAATGTATTTACATGTGTACATACCTGTGCTTATACCTCTATCCACAGCTTTGCTTCCTAGAGCTTTCCTGTTTCCTTTCTCCTTCTCCACCATTACGCTTACCCTTTTTCCACCTGTTAGTAAGTCCTTCCAGCTAGATTGTTGATGCTCTGAAACCCCCAGGATCTCTAAGTCCTCCTCATTGTTGATTTTTTTTATTTTTATCAATTTATTGGGGCTCATACAATTCATCACAATACATAGATCAATTGTGTAAAGCACATCTATACATTTGTTGCCCTCATTATTCCCA